>NW_005372038.1:292636-322747 GCF_000412655.1 Myotis brandtii | reverse complement strand
TGATTATAATAGAATCAGGGACATAGAAAGGGAATGGACTGACTATTCTTGGGGGGGAAAGGGGTGTGGGGGGTGCGGCAAGAGATTGGACAATAATCGTGCACCTATGGATGAGGACACTGGGTGGGGAGTGTGGGCAGAGGGTGGGGTGGGAACTGGGTGGAGGGGAGTTATGGTGGGAAAAAAGAGGAACCAATGTAATAATCTGAACAATAAAGATTTAATTTAAAAAAAAAAGAGGGAGAAGAGAAAGGAAATTCACATTCCTCACATGCACCAGGCACAGTGTACTTATACATAAGGTCTCTATTCATTCTTATAACAACCCTGGCAAGTCAGGTATTTCCCATTTTACAGAAAATCAGACTTAGGGAGGTTAAGTAACTTAGCCAAGATCACAACCATCGAGTAGCAGTCCTGGAATGAGAAACACATTTGGTTAGGTTAGTCCACACCATTTCTTCTTACCTCCTGCTGATTCTTTCCAAGAAGGGCCATCCAATGATCCTATTCTAAATCCTTCAAAATGCCTCCCCATCTATATTATACTGTGAACTCATAGACAAAGCAACCATCCTTATAGTCTCAAACTTTTTAGTCTTGAGATTTCTTTACACTTAAAGATTGAGGATCCCAAATTGCTTTTGTTTATGTGGCTTATATTTATAAATATTTACCATATTAAGCATTAAACTGAGAAACTGAAAAATTATTAATTCATGTAAAAATAAGCCCTTAATGTTAACACAAATTCTTTATGCAAAATGAATTTATTATCCTAAACAAAAGAAAACTGTGTCATAAGTGGCACTGTTTTACACTTGTGCTAGTCTCTAATGCAGTGGTTCTCAACCTTGGCTGCACATTAGAATCACCTGGGAATCTTCTTAAAATCCTGATTTCTGGGCCTCATCTTCCGGAAATTCTGTTTCTTTGTTATGGGGTGGGGCCACAACATTAGTAACAAAGAAACAGAATTTCCGGAGGATGAGGCCCAGAAATCAGAATTTTAAAAAGATTCCCAGGTGATTCTAATGTGCAGCCAAGGTTGAGAACCACTGCTCTAATGTATGGTTTAATAGAAAACCGATGGATTCTCATATTTGCTTCTATATTTAATCTATTATGATACGTTGTTTTGGTTTAAGTATAAGAAGAAAATCTGGCTTCATACAGATATGTACTTGGAAAAGAGAAGTCTTTTAGTAAGTAGATCATTGTAGATCTTCGATGCTACAACAAAACTAGGTAAGTAGTAGTTTCTCATATATCAACTAGATGCCCGGTGCATGAAATTCATGCACTGGGCGTTGGGGGCGGGGGGGCGGTGCTCAGCCCAGCCTGCACCCTCTCGCAGTCCGGGAGCCCTCAGGGGATGTCCGAATGATGGCTTAGGCCCGCTCTCTGTGGGGAGCAGGACTAAGCTAGCAGTTGGACATCCTTAGCGCTACTGGAGAGGCTCCCGCCACCGCCGCTGCACTCACCAGCCGTGAGCCTGGCTTCTGGCTGAGCAGCGCGCTCCACCTGTGGGAGCACACTGACCACCAGGGGGCAGCTCCTGCGTTAAGCATCTGCCCCCTGGTGGTCAGTGCGCATCATAGCGACTGGTTGTTCCGCCATTCAGTCAATTTGCATACTAGCCTTTTATTATATAGGATATCAATGCGAATTTTTCATACTTTGTTAATATGAAAATCCAGTTTTATCTTGCATTTTTGATAGATCTTTTATAAAATTATACACAGGTAACATCACGCATTGGTAACTAGGAAAATATTATTTCACTGAGTTATGCAGTCTGAGACCATAAGAATAGTTGCTTTGTCTATGAGTTCCCAAATGCTGACATCATTTCATTACACATTGTGAAAAACACATTCATTAATAGCCCCATCTAAGTATTGGGAAGCTGTTAACGTTAGGGTGGTAGATACAAGTTTTCCAAAATTTTAACTTTCATTTGAAAGTTGAAATTTTTACCTTAGACAACAAATGTTGTCAGTTGTTTTTCTTGAAGTGGCAGGCTCATGCTGTTCATTTGAGAAAATGTGTACCAGATTCCCTAGTCTGAATAACCATTGTTTGTCTATCACTCTTTCAAGCAAAAATAGTGTTCCATGAAAAAAGTCAGCTAGTTCATCTCAGAGCTCAACCTCATAAATCTTTTAAGTTAATCATACTTCAGTATGCAGAGTGCCTGAGGAATAATTCCCAGTTTTGTCAAACAGAATAAGTACAATTATTCAAAGACAAACATGTAATAAAAATAAAAACATCTTTGATGAAGGAAAAAAAAAGAAATAACACTGGAATTTTTATCATGAGTTTGTGGCAATGAGGAAGTCACTGATTCCTTACATAGTTTACCCTCTGATTTTTACACCCTCAATGCAAATGTAACAGAGTGAAAGGGACAAAGAAAATCTGTGTATTATGATGAATACTTCTGGCCTTATGGATCCCTTCAGAGGGTCTGAGAGACCCCATGGACCATCCTTTGAGAAACAATGATCTAATATTTGGACCTAATACAATATCTGAAGGCCATTATTAAATATACACAATAAAATCCAATTGTCTTTCTTCCAGGCAATCTCATTACATGCTCACCATTTGTTGATGCTTCTACCTGCACGCCATCTTGTCTTCCCACATCACTGTACAACTGAGGAATGGTCTGATCTACCAGAGTAGGTGTCTCAGTACAGATGGGATAATTCTCTACATGAAAATGCTGCTGCTGCATCTGTGGCACAAAGACCATGGAGTGCCAGTAGTTGTGATGATAGCACTTGGGCAAGAGAGGGAAAAAACAAACGCTTTAAGAAAATATCCATTTTCTTAAAGTAGCACAATTCCTGTCTAAAAAAAAAAAAAAAGTTGGGCCATAATTTTCAAGTGGGGTAACAGTGATTTTTTTTACCTAAAAGATATAGAAAACCTATTCTCTATTACAACTTTCAGATCTTTTGCAGCATCTGTATTTCATATTTGGACTTAGAAATTCTTTTAGGAAAGGACCTGAAGGAAATTAGAGATATACACAATGACATGCATATAGAGATGCCTTTTATAGCATTATTTTTAAAAGCAAAACACATTAAACAACCTAAATATTAAACAACAGAGAACAAGATGAATGAATTATGATATATCCATGATGGAACACAATACAGGAAATTTAAAAAATCATACTGTCAAATATTTTTTAAACACTCATATTATTGCCCTAGCCAGTTTTGCTCAGTGGATAGAGCATCAGCCTACGGACTAAAGGGTCCCAGGTTCGATTCCAGTCAAAATGCCCGGGATTCCCAGTAGGTGGTGTGCAGGAGGCAGCTGATCAATGATTCTCTCTCATCACTGATGTTTCTATCTCTCTCTACCTCCCTTCCTCTCTGAAATCAATAAAAATATATTTAAAAACAACAACAAAAACGTTCATATTATTGAAAGTTCACAAAATTAAAAATCATAGTCCATATTTTGTAAAATAAACTGAAAAATATATCAAAGTATACTGTGATTATACAGATGATTTTGGTTTTCTTTATACCATAGCATTTTTCAGATGTACTATAATGAATGCTATTCCACTCAATACAAAAATTACTGTATTTTTCTGTATTTCCTTATATTCCCATGATGTTAAATGCAGGAAGAATATTTTAGAATGCCTCAGCCTTGTGGAATGAATTAGAACATTTCCACATGTGACTATAATAATCTAACATAACTGAAGTGGCAAGAAGTTTATTTTTTCAATTCTCAAAATTTCTTTTATGAAATATAGTCTCAAAGAACAAAAAAACCCACTCCATACTCTTAATTTATAAATGTGTGGCAGTTGGATAAGTTAATTTTCTGGAAATTGTATATCCAAGGTTTTAAGGAAATCAGTGTCTGGGAATATTAACTACTTTGAGCATTATCCAGGAGACTATCTAGATTACTATCTGCCAAATATTAAGATGCATCATTACTTTTCCAGAAATATACCATCTTGTTATGTCAGAAGACAAGTCTATCTCAGGGGAAAATGATCCCTGAAAGAATAAAAGAGCCCTTACCTGAAATCAGACACCTTCCAGTGATACTAAGGTATTTGTCAAGTACCCACATTTTACAACTCAGAGAAGTGGTGAAAATCAAGTGTTTTGCAAATATCTATGAATAGGCAAATGCTTAAAAATAATACAGTTCTTTAAATATCTGAATTTGTCAGGTTACTTTTCACATGAAATACAAAAATAGCCATAAAAATATTTTAAGCAGGATAAATAACCCAATTATTATTTTGAGACAGAAAAACATAGTGAAGTTTTGGCACATGATGTTAAATATGGAGGTCAATATGTGCTAAAGTTGTGCTGCTTAGAGTCGCTGCTCACCACTATTTACCAACTATACTATAAGAGAAACAGAAGCACTAGGAGGCTAAAGTAGAAAAGTGACCTATATCATCTTCAGAGATATTTTATAATGACAGAAATAAAACTTTTAGGGCCTTCACAATATTCTTGACTCTGGAAGTTCAAGAGTCTGATTATCAAAACAGCATCTACTGTATTTTTAATAGTTAGCAATTTTAACAGGACTCTTACCTGCAATCCCAGATTGAAATAGTACTGCAAAACTTTTGTATCTAAAATAAAAAATTTTAATTTTAGTGACTAGATGATATAAACAATTAGAACTACCATTTAAAAGCTTTTCTGTTTAAGTATTAAGGTAGATAACTAATGTAGTCTCCTGACATCAACACAACACTCAAATCTACTTTACAGTAAATGACCATTTACCTACAACTACAGGTAAGGTCATTTTCTGATCCAAGGTTTAAATAACCAAATATATATTCTATTTCTATTCTTAATATTATCAATTATTACAGAAATGCCATTCTACTAATATTTAAGAAGAATCCGGTAAAGGCATTTCCTTGCTCATCCCAAGGCTAAAATTTTACTTCAATACAAATGTACTATCTAAGCAATCATATTGTTTCTCAGTTGATGAAGCTACTACATAGTACAAATTAAATGCTCTACTAATACGGAGAGATAAGTGATGTCTATGGAGATAAGTACTACTTACCAAGTAATTTACTTTGGTTGTAGTTAACACGACTAACCACCAGTAGAACTCCAAAAAGAGGAGGTAATGAGCAAAGTAACTCAAAATAAGTTAAATTCTAAGGTGATAAAATTTCTCTAGATATCATATATCCGTAGCAATTATTATTCACAATAGCAAAAAGGTGAAAACAACCCAAATGTCTATCAACCAATAGATAATAAAATGTGGTGTATCCATACAATGGAACATTAGTCAGCCATAAAAAGAAACGAAGTACTAATACATGATACACTGTTAACAAAACAGGAAATCAAGAAGAGTTAATATTTTATATGGCCTGGAGAGAAGAAGGAAGGGAGATAAAGATGAGTACTTCATCATAGTCAGGTTTTAAGTGAAAGTAAGAAAGCCAAGGGAAAATGACTACCAAGTAGCTAGAGACAAGTACCTGAAACTTCAAAGGCCAGGATTCGATAGATTTCGGAATAATCTACATAAAGGTGATACTGAAATTTTAAGGCACAGAAAAAGAACAAAATAGAGTTGAAGATGATCTTGGTGACTACCTTAGGGGCTGGAAAAAAATAACAAAATAGAATAGAGAAGCAGCTAGAAAATTCAAGAGAATGTTATAGAAAAGAAAGTATAAATAAGCTACAAACAATTTTCAACTACAATTCTCTTTTGAGAAACACTGCCAAACTGAGGAGTAACAAAGAACATCCAATGGAAAGCTACTCCTTAGTTTAATTAAAGAAACAAGTATAGTTTAAGTATAGAAACAAGTATAGTTTAATTATAGAAACATGGCTGAAATCCAAGGCATATTAGACCCCTAATTCCTAAAAAACAAAAACAAAACAACCTTATTCCAAGTCTTGAAAATTCAGTTGGAATCCCAAATATTAAATGTCAAAAGATCATAAAAATTTCATATATTTATGGTAAGAACTTAAGAAAATGGAGAAAATTTTATATTGACTCCTGCTTTTCAAGAAAAACAGTTGAGAGAGCAAAGACATCAAGTTGAGAATCTTCTCCAAGGCAGACATAGCTACCAAAAAGGAGCAGCAGGAGTGAACTCAACCATCTACTTCTTGATTATGCAGAAGATATTCTCAGCTTTCAGTTGCTCCTTTCCTTAGTCACTTACTTAGCATTATGCTCTCAAGTCAATTTCCTTTTGGTCCCCCACCCTACTCCTATTGGTTAACCAGAGTTATGCTCTAAAAAAAATCCCAGATGTACACAACCCTCATCCAAATCTCAAAATCCACTCACCTTGAGGCAGATCACTGCCACTTGGATCACAGGAGTAAGGTGGAGGTGGTGGTGGTAAGTTGGAAGCCTCTCCCACCTCAAGAGGAAAAGGAGGAGGTAGAGGGGGAGGAAATGGGGGTGGTGGCAGAGTTCCAGCAACAGCAGGCACATGAGCAGAGAGGTATGGATAGGATGGTGAAACAATCACTAAAAAAGAAACAAAACATAAAGTAACAATGCATAACTAAGTTCATCTTCTATTTCTTCTGTGTCCCAGCATGGTCAAATGGCTTAAATTCTTATGGTTTGACTTAAAAACCAAAACTTGGAAGATGAATTGCTCCACATTCTCTTAGACATGCCAGCTGAAAACTAGTTCATTACAGGTCATTTTCAGTTAAGGAAATACTTGAAATTAGAAGGAAAAACTGGAAATTTCAGAACTTTGACTATCAAGACTTGGAACATCAGCTAACAGGTACATAAATAAAATATCATTAAAGCAAAAGTTTTACTTTAGCTTAATACAAAGTTAAAGATGTTATCAGCCATCTGAAATTCTTCGTCAAATCACAAGATGCAAAAGCTAGTAAGAGAGACTAATTTGCACAAACTACAGATTTAGGTAATATTTGAAGGTTTCTATTTCGTAGCATCAGAGGAGTATCAGGACAGAGTAGGTAAAATATGTTATCCCTGTAACTTTTTTTAAAATTTGTCTTTATAGTTGAAAGTATTACAGATGTCCCCTTTGTTTTATTATTTTTCTCATTGACCCCTTCCACCCCTCACCCATCCCTCCCAAGCCTTTGTCACACCATTGTCTGTGTCCATGGGCTATGCATATATGCATATAATTCCCCCAGGTTATATCTCTCCCCCACCTCCACCCTTTAACTTTGTATACTTGTTACTATAGTTTAAAACAAATACTCACTTATGAGTTTTACAGTTTTTGACATAAGAAATTAAAATATAATTGTTTAAATATTAGTACATTCCTCTATGATAAAAAAGGAAACAATATGGTTCCAACCTAGTAAAAGTGTTTATATATATAGTATGCCAGATAAGCCTGTTAAATTTTTTGACAAAACATGAATGATATAACCCCCTTCAAGTTTAATTGAACATTTTAGCTGCCTTAGAAATCCAAGTCCTTCCTTCTATGCATATCTTTTTAAAAAACATATATAGAAACTTAGGCACTTTGCTGACTTTTTTCTTTTCTAAATTATAAAAATGGTAGCCATTTGAAAAGGCTGATTGATCTGTATGTCAATATTTTGCAATTCATTCCCTATGTAGAATTTTGAAACTTGAAAACTTCCAGATTTAACCAATTTATGAATAACATATTTCTCCAACTAGCTTCCTTAAACACTAACCTCTCTGAGGTATTTACTGTGTAATAACCAATTCATTTTTGAGAACTTTAAGTAACCAATGATCTTTACTTCTGTTACTCAATGTCACTTCCAAGAAGAAAAACTATTCTGTTGTGAAATCAGTTAATTCTTTTTTAAAATTTAATTAAAATTTTTCCATCACCATTTATCCCCTCTATGCCCTCTTCCACCACTGACCCTCCCCCCCTTGTTAAGATCCATGAGTTCTTTCACTTTTTTGCTCAATCCCTCCCCCTCAATAAACCTGGTACACACCCCTACACACACACCCTGAGCAAGCAGTCTATGAGTCTGTCTATTTTGCTTGGTAGTTCAGTTTGTTCATTAGATCCTACATGAGTGAAAACATATGGTACTTGTCTTTCTCTGGCTTATTTCACTTATAAACAGCTCTTAATTCTTAAGGTTACAAATAGCAGGATAGAATTATATGAAACTAGAGGCCCGGTGCATGGATTCATGCACTGGTGGGGTCCTTCAGCCCTCTCGCAATCCAGGACCCCTAAGGGGATGTCGGAGAGTCAGTTTCGGCCGATTCCCACAGGCCAGGCCGAGGGACCCCACCAGTGCACAATGCCTCTAGTACGCACATAACATCTTTGGTTAATCTCTTCCCACGCTCTCCCTCCCCCCTTCCCTCTTAGATTCCTCAGTCTGTTCCATGTTTCCAGGCCTGTGGCTTCTGCTCCTGTGCCCCCTGGTGGTCAGTGCATGTCATAGCTACCAGCCAGATGGCTGGTCGCTTAGGCTTTTATATATATAGACTACTTACAACTACTTAAGGTTCTTATACTGTAAGCATTGTTCCTTTACCTAAGACAAATACAATTTTATTATAGCTTAGTAGTATTTTTCTTCTGGAAATGTACCTGATGTTAAACACTATGTACTTTCTGCATTGCCCAGACATCTTTATTACAAGGAGATAGTTCTTATCCCCTTATTGCCCCCCACCCCCACCCCCGCTCCTGCCCTCACCCCCCTGGTGTCTGTGTCCATTGGTTATGCTTATATGCATGCATACAAGTCCTTTGGTAGTTCTTCTGTCTTTTAGACTAAATAGTACAGTATTGTCAAGATAATGGGGCCAATGACTTAAATGGGTAGAAATAAATAATCTGGTTTTGTGAGTTTGTTTTTCAAAATGAAAGTAATTTAGATTTGTTCTCATAATAGATGGTTTTAAGTAAGTTTCATCCATTCAGAACTGTTTGCTTTTATGGAAAACAAAGGAAGATGGTTTCCTACTTGGTTGTATATGTCTTAAATAAACATGTAAAATAACAACCAAACATTATTAGGATTATTCCTTTAGCATTTATCATTTTTAACTATTTTATTTCTTTGTGTGAAATTTTAGTCAAAAGTGGTTGAGATGTTAACAATATTCTTTGAAAGACTATTTAAAGGGTTTATAAATGTTTGAGTTATCATGCAAAGGCTGATTTCTAATAAAGTAAAACAATAAAATATTTATTTTGTCTAAAAAATAAAACAAAGAAATTCAAGTACTAAATTTTATTATTGTGTTAACTACACTATAATTTTAACTTTGAGAAGTACACAAAGTTTAATCTCATTGTTCAATAAAGTTGTTTAAATTCAGAGTTTTATAAAACTTAGTTTAGTACAGCAACTGTCCACAGAAGCTGAATTTGTTATTCTGGTAATTTAGCTGGAGAAATTTCAGGCCAAGTATTAGCAATAATCCACATTTTTTCATTTACTGATATAAATATTAATGATACAATTACCTATACCCTTTATACAGTTGCATGCTAACAGTAAAAGGAGGTCTGTTTCTTAGGGTCATTTAAAACTTGATAAACAGCTCTTTGGAGGTGATGAGGTGATTCTTTCTTGACTATAGAGGTTATACAACTCTATTCATTGTCAAAACACAGAACGGGGCACTAAAACATAAATTTTACTATACATAAATTAAACAGTAAATTTTAAAAACTTGCCCAGCTGTTTTGAAGTTTTGTCATGCATGCATAAGTCTCCATAAGTCAAGGTTTTGGAAGAGAAGTTTAATTTTTAGAGTATCTCCAAATGCTCTAAAAGCTTTATGAATTTGCTTTCTATAAAATAACTAGAGGCCCAGTACACGAGATTCATACACTTGGGTGGGGGGTGTCACTCAGCCCGGCCTGTGCCTTCTCACAGTCTGGGAGCCCTTGTGGAGAGCAGGCCTAAGCTGTCAGTTGGACATCCTTAGAGCTGCCATAGAGGTGGGAGAGGCTCCTGCCACTGTTGCCGTGCTCGCCAGCTGTGAGCCCAGCTTCTGTCTGAGTGGCGCTCCCCCTGTGGGAGTGCACTGACCACCAGGGGGCAGCTCCTGCGTTGAGCATCTTCCCCCTGGTGGTCGGTGCGCATCATAGTGACCGGTTGTTCTGCTATTTGGTTGATTTACATATTAGCCTTTTATTATATAGGATGACTTATTTAATAAAGCTCCACTCTTCTTCCTTTTAAACTATCACTCAAATCATATCATTTAAAAAAAGAAAATGACACAAAGCAACAAATGAACAAACAAAACAAACTCAATGACACAGACAACAGTATGGTGGCTACAAGAGGGGAAGGGAAGAGGGGGGAGGATGAAGAGGTTAAAGGCAGTCAAATATATGGTGATGGAAGGCAACTAGACTTTGGTTGAACACACAATGCAACAATATACAATTGACTTATTATGAAACTCGACACCTCAAACTTGTACAATGTTAGTAACCAATGTTACCCCAATAAATTTAATTTTTCAAAAAGCCAATGAAGCAAGTTCAATTAGCTACAGATAGTAGAATGCAATTATGATCATTAGGTAAAAACCAACTACTAGACATATAAGCAGTTAAATACATTCTTATGGGCCTGAAAGGATACAGGGCAGAAAACATTTGGAGATTACTTTTTCTGAATTCACCTTCCTTTAAATTCATATTACAATAAGCCCCATAATAAAAAAGCTTTTATTTTTTATAATTTCCAGTTGTTCTAGATTTGTATAAGCATCTGATTTGCAGTCTTAATAGGGCTCCATAGCTTAATAGATATAATTCAGGGATGGCTCCAGAACAATGGAAACAAACTTTTCTAAAATATTAATGGAAATCAACATAATGCACTCTAAATGCTTATTTCCCCTGTCTGTGTTTCTGCAGTCTACTTCAGGACATTTTACTTTTATTTTAATGTTTTTATTGACTTTTAGAGAGAGAGGAAGGGCAAGGGATAGAGAGATAAAAACATCGATGAGAACTTTGATCCACTGCCTTCGGGAATATGCCCTGACCAGGAAATTGAACCGTGACCTCTCAGTTCTTGGGTCAACGCTCAACAGCTGAGCCACACTGGCAGGGCTGCTTCAGGACATTTTAGAAGAAAACATGAATATATATATAGCAAGAACTGGCTTCTTAGAGATCAAAGAGCATGGCCAAGACCAAGATGCAGTGAGGTGCAAAATTTAAGGGGCCACCAAATTAATGTAAAAAAATCCATGATGAATAAAATATCAAAATTCTAAAAGACAGGCCCTGGCCAGGTAACTCAGTTGATTGGAGTGTCCTCCTGTACACTACAAGGCTGCAGATTTGATCCACAGTCAGGGCTTATACAAGAGGCAATCAGGTGAGGATTAAAAAAGAAAATCCTAAAAGACAGGATATCAGCCTGCACTGGCATGACATAACCTCAAGAGTGAATCCCTTTCTCATTTCACCCTAGGCCTGGCCCACAGATCCTGTCTTTAGGGCAAGTGAGTCACTAGTCTGTCCCTGGCAAAAGCCTAAGAAACAGTAACCAAAAGTCAGTTATAACAGGATTTGATGCTTATGAAGAGTCTCACAGTAAAGACAATCATGGCATCTAGTTACCTGGCAGATAGGAAGTAACTTGCAGGAGGATGGAATGGGCTGCTAGACCAGGGGTCCTCAAACTTTTTAAACAGGGGGCCAGTTCACTGTCCCTCAGACTGTTGGAGGGCCGGACTATAGTTAAAAAAAAAAACTATGAACAAATTCTTATGCACACTGCACATATCTTACTTTGAAGTAAAAAAACAAAACGGGAACAAATACAATATTTGTATTTGCATGTGGCCCACAGGCCGTAGTTTGAGGACCCCTGTGCTAGACAGTCACATGAATAACAATAGAAAACGGAAGTTGTTTCATCTAGAGTAGTGGTGGGGAACCTTTTTCCTACCAAGGGCCATTTGGATACTTATAACACCATTTGAGAGCCATATAAAATTATTAACTTAAAAATTAGTTTGCTATATTTGGCCAAACATTTAATTAACTCAGCCCTAATGCCTTGGCAAGGCCAGACCAAATGATTTCGCAGGTCTTATATGGCCCAAGGGCCAGATATTCTCCACCCCTGATCTAGAGGATTGATAAAGAGCAACTAAAAAGCAGCATCCCCTGGTAGAATTATAATCGAAGTTCATAAGTGACTCAAAGAACAAAAAGTAACATAAATGAGGGCAGTATACATTTTTAGAAATACCTATAGAGAACACAAATTTGGCATTTAAAGAGTAAGCATTCAATGACTCTATATAAATGAGGTATGACAATGCTTGATTCACCTGTCACTTGATTTTTTAAAGCTCAGAAGTAGGAAGCAGACAGCCAACACTTTCCCCTACAATTAATCCCTAAGTTGTACAACCAGGGTCTACATTAACATTTACAATGAAAAATCTGTATGGTCATTAATTAACATATATTGCATGTTTTTGTTCCAGACACTGGTCTACTGAGAACTTGATTTTTAAATAAGTGAAAAAGATACAGAAAATAAATAAAAT
The DNA here is from genome assembly GCF_000412655.1 of Myotis brandtii. Classification (NCBI taxonomy): domain Eukaryota; kingdom Metazoa; phylum Chordata; class Mammalia; order Chiroptera; family Vespertilionidae; genus Myotis; species Myotis brandtii. Next base: position 310,177 of record NW_005372038.1, on the reverse strand, counting down.
GAATTATTTTAAGATAGACACTATCCAGGTCAATAAATAAAACTTAACCAGCCACTCCAGAAAACTTCCATGCTCCTTATACCAATTACAAAACCTCTCCCTCGACCATAATTAACCATTACCCTGACTTTCATAGTAATCACTTCCTATATTTTCTTTTTTTATTATTACAGACTAGTGGCCTGGTGCACGAAATTCGTCCCTCAGCCCAGTCTGCACCCTCTCCAATCTGGGACCCTTCGGGGGATGTCCCACAGGGATCGGGCCTAAACCAGCAGTTAGACATCCCTCTCGCAATCCCGGATCACTGGCTCCTAACCGCTCGCCTGCCTGCCTACTTGATTGCCCCTAACCACTCTGCCTGCCAGCCTATTTGCCCCAACTTCCCCCCCCACCCGCCGGCCTGCTCACCCTCAACTGCCCTCCCCTCCTGGCCTGATTGCCCCTAACCACCTCTATCTTGGCCCCGCCACCATGGCTTTGTCTGGAAGGTCTCCTGGTCTAATTAGCATATTACCCCTTTATTAGTATAGGTATCTCCCATTTTCCCTCTTACCCACCTTCCTCCCAGCCCATACCCCCTACCCAGTGATCACTATCCTATAGCCCATGTCCATGGGCTATGCATGTAAGTATATAAATTCTTTGGTTTATCTTTTCTCGTCCCCCCCAACCCCACATTGAGGTATGTCAGTCTGTCCCATGCCTCCATGTTTCAGGTCTTATTCTATTGGTCAATTCAGTTTGTTCATTAGATTGCACAAATAAGAACATGTGATATTTGCTTTTCTCAGTTTGGCTTATTTCACTTAGCATAATATTTTCCAGGCCCACCCATGCTGTCCCAAAAGGTAAGAGATCCCTCTTTTATTTTAAAATATTCTTATTGATTTCAGAGAGGAAAGGGGAAGGAGAGAGAGAAATGTCAATGATGAGAATTATTGATCAGCTGCCTCCCTGCATGCCCACATTGGGAATTGAGCCTGCAACCCAGGCATGTGCCCTAACCGGGAATTGAACCATGACCTGCTGGTTCATAGGTCAACAGTCAACCAATTAGCCACAATGGCTGGCAAGATCTTTCTTTTCTTCATTTTTTTAAAATTTTATTTTCTTGTTTAAAGTATTACAAACAGTAGTACATATGTCTCCTTTTTTCCCCTGGTTATGCTTATATGCATGTATGTAAGTCCTTCAATTGATCTCTTACCCCCCAACACTTCCCAGCCTTCCTGCTGTAATTTGACAGTCTGTTTGTTGTTGTCTTTCTTTTTTTATGGCTGCATAGTATTCCATAATGTAAATGTCCCATAGTTTTAAAAAAATATTTTTATTGATTTCAGAGAGGGAGAGACAGACAGAAACATCAATGATGAGAGAGAATCACCGATCAGCTGCCTCCTGCATCCCCCCCCACTGGGGATCAAGCCCGCAACCCAGGCATATGCCCTTGACTGGAATCGAACCCAAGACCCCACAGTCCGCAGGCCGTCACTCTATCCACTGAGCCAAGCCGGCTAGGGCCCACAGCTTTTTTATCCATTCATCTACTGATGGGCACTTGGGCTATTTCCACATCTTAGCTATTGTAAATAACTGCTATGAACATAGGGGTGCATATATTCTTTCTGAATTGGTATTTTGGGGTTTTTAGGATATATTCCCAGAAGTGGGATTGCTGGATCAAATGGAAGTTCCATTTTCAGTTTTTTGAGGAAACTCCATACTGTTTTCCATAGTGGCTGTGCCAACCTGCATTCCCACCAGCAGTGAACTAGTGTCCCCTTTTCTTCACATCCTCGCCAGCACCAGCTGCCTCCTGCACATCTCCTACTGGGGATGTGCCCGCAAGCCAGGTACATGCCCTTGACCGGAATCGAACCTGGGACCCTTCAGTCTGCAGGCCGACGCTCTATCCACTGAGCCAAACCGGTTTCGGCTCACTGTGGTGTTAATTTGCATTTCTCTGATGATTAGTGACTGAGCATCTGTGGTTTTCTTTTTAGGAGTTTTGTCACCCAAATGTGCATTCCTACACAGATGTTTAAAGTTGATGCTTTGAATCTCTCAATCTGTTGCTCCTTTCTCCATCCCTATCATTTTCTTTCCGTTTTTCTTTGTAAGAATCTGGGTCCTTTGACATGTTGAGTTTCCCAAAATCTGGATTTGCTGAATACACACCCGTGGTGCATTTCAACATATTCTTCTGTATTTCTTGCAAATAGGCAGCTCAATCCAGAAGGCTGGATCAAACTCAAGATTGATTCCTTTGGCACATTTATAGGCAATGTCTTATTGTCTTTGCAATCTTAGCAGCTATTACTGTTTTATACCCATCCATTCAGTAAGGACTGCAAAATGATTATATTCTGCCACTTCTTTTTCAATGATTAGTTGGAATACTAATACATAGAAACATTTCCCCTCATCTATTTGGTTATCTAGTAGTATAGTTCATGTAAGGGAAAATAAATACTTAATTCTTTCGCTCTATTTTCTAGTTTTGAAGAAACTAAGGTTTTACTTAGACTCTTTATTACATCTGTAGTACTTATCTTCCATTAAAAAAATAGCTATACTTTATCTACATTGTCCAAACATATGGCCATTACATGGAATATTCTCAAACTCCCAGCCCTCATTTTGTCTTAATTCTACAGGTAAATTTAATGCTTACTCATTAGGTCTTATGTTGATGTTGCTAATTATTTTAGAAGTCTAAAAGTCAAAACTCATTCTTTAATACATTGCTGACCATTAATACAACTTCCTGTGATGGCAGAAATATTCTCTATCTGTGCTTTCCAATACTGTAGCCCAGGGGTGGGCAAACTTTTTGACTCGAGGGCCACAATGGGTTCTTAAACTGGACGGGAGGGCCGGAACAAAAGCATGGATGGAGTGTTTGTGTGAACTAATATAAATTCAAAGTAAACATCATTACATAAAAGGGTACAGTCTTTTTTTTTTTAGTTTTATTCATTTCAAACGGGCCGGATCCGGCCCGCGGGCCGTAGTTTGCCCACGGCTGGTCTATACCCTTTCTGGTCTAAACTCTCCAAATTGTTTTCACTGAGCAGATAAATAGGATAGTCCAAGTTCTTGCTTTATTTGATGCCATGCTGACATAATCATCTACACTAAAAATGTTTTGACACTGAGAGTATTGATGTATAGTGCCAAAATAGATGATCAGGTAGCCCACGGCTGCTGTAGCCACTAGCTACTTGGCATGTTGTTAGTGCGACTGAGCAATTGAAGGTTTATTTAGGTATAATTAATTTCAAATTAAATTATCACATGTAGCTAGTGATTACCTTGCTTGACAGCATAACTTAAGTAGATTCTTCAGGAGGTGCTCATGTAAATAATATTCTCTTAATTGTTATATATACTGCCCATTAAGCATGAAAATCAGTTTGGTTGAATATAAAATTTTGGTTCACACATTCCTTTAGTATCTCAAATGTTACTCCAAAATGAAGCACTGCTATAAATTTTGATGATTATTTTATTTCTTTTATACTCCATAGGCTCTTTTACATAGATAACCAAAGGACTTTCTAGTTCTTTAAGGTCCAGCCATTTTAAAATATATATATATTTTTAGTGATTTTAGAGAGGAAGGGAGAGGGTGAGATAGAAACATCAATGATGAGAAAGAATCATTGATCGGCTGTCTCCTGCACTCTCCCCCCACCCCACTGGGGATCTGACTGCAACCTGAGCAAGTGCCCTTGACCGGCATCAAACCCAAGACCCTTCAGTTTGCAGGGCTATGCTCTATCCACTGAGCCAAACCAGCTAGGGCAAGTACCGCCATTTTATTAGAATATCCTGGTGTTGGTTGTTCTGAGTAAACAGGCTGCAGAGTGGTATTTCAGTAGGTAATTTTAAACCTTTTTTAATTTCAGGAAAGTCTTCTGAATTATAGTTTTCAGTATTTGTTCTTTTCCTTTACTTTGGTTTTCTTCTTCAGGGACTTGTGTTTGATCTCCTTTACCTAACTTTAGTACGTCACTTTTGAATCTTTATATTCATTTTCTTCACTTTAAATTTCCACCTTTTTTAACATCTTTCTCTTAAAGCATTATCTGTTGTATATATTTTGTCATGGTCTTATAGTTTAGTCTTCATTACTGAAATGACTTTCTTCCATTTCTGTCACCTCATCTGAGTTTTTCTGATTCTGATTTGTTATTCTTTAATATCTTATTTTATTAATGTCTTTAGCTCATCCTGAAATACAGGGTGTCCCAAAAATGATATAGAGGCTTTTAGTTTCTTCTTGTTCAGCAGTCAATCAAAGGTGTTTGACGAACTCTAAAATTGCAACTCTAATTTCCACTTAAAGTGGAACCTTGGTTCTTGAACTTATTTCATTCCGGAAGGCTGTTGAAGTGATTTTTTATTCAAAAACTGAATTATTTTTCCCATTAGAAATAATGAACTAGTAATGAATCCATTCCAGATCCCCAAATGATTCCCTGTTTTAACCTTTCTTATATATAGTACATGTCTAATGCACTGTTTAATCTAGAAATACTTCTTTTCTTACATTTATCGAACCACCCCCTATTACCTCTGGAATAGAACAATCTTAACAAGCTCAAAGAGAAGCTTTATCTCGATTGATGCTACCAATGACACCAATTGTCTGTTACTTCAGTTTTGAAAATGATATTTATTTTAACCCTTACCTGAGGAGTGAGGATATTTTTCCCATTGATTTTTTAGAGAGTAGAAGGGAAGTGGGAGGGGAAGAGAGATAGAGGAGAGAGAAACATGGATGTGACAGACACACATCAATTGGCTACCTCCCCCACACACCTCAATCAGGGGTGGGGATTGGACCTGCAACCCAGGTATGTGCCAGTGACCAGGAATAGAACCCATGACCCTCCAGTACACAGTCCCACACTCTAACCACTGAGCAACACTGGTCAGGGAGAAAATAAAATGTATTTTAGTAAACACTGCTTTTCTAATTATTCAAAGTGTGTATATACATTTTTTGGGACACCTCATAGTTGTTAGTTTACTTTTAGTTTGTTTAGTTCTGTTTAGTGAGCACATTTCTGACATGCTTTTACTGTCTATAAGGATGTTAGTCTTTTTTTTTTCTTAAAACATCTTCAGCACTTTTCATCTTAGCACTTTTTACCTTAGCACTTTTCATCTGTTCATTTTTTATATACATATTTATATTGATTTCAGAGAGGAAGGGAGAGAGATATAGAAACATCAATGATGAGAGAGAATCATTGATTGGCTGCCTCTTGCAATCCCACCCCCACACATTGGGATCAAGCCCACAACCCGGGTATGTGCCCTTGACCGGAATCGAACCTGGGACACTTTAGTCCGCAGGTGCTAAGGGGTGCTCACCAAAAGGAGGCAGCCATATATAGGCCTTGTAAAGGCCTGGTCCCAAGTCCTTTTTGAAGCCATGGAATAACGCCCGATACATCAGCCTAATAGAGCATTGAGTTTTAACTGCGATTGCAATACCTACCACCACTCAGCCGCCAATGTTTCCTGAGACTAAAAGGACTAATTGCACTTTGAGGCCGATGCTGCTTTCTGGTGTATATTCTCCACATCAGATGACTATTAACTGCCCTTTGTTCTGCTAGTGGAAAAACAATTAAACCTGGGCATTTCATGTTTTGTTTTTTCTATTTTTTGTTTTGGAAAACATTTTTGTTTTTGTGTTTGTACATGATCCACTCTTTGTTTTCTGGAACATGTTTTGAAACTTGTGGTTATGCAAACAATATTTTAAATATTTAAGTCACATATTTGTCCAAATCAGGTTTAATGGCATTGCTTCTGTCCTAGAGTGGGATTGAGAACATTGAAATCATGCAGCTCAGAAGTGCAAGCAGGGAGCTGACGAAGGATAAACAGAACTACAAACCTATCTAAGTGAAAAAGAAGGGTGGACATAAGCCTGAACTTTAATATATAAAAACACTGATCTGCACAGTGGAAAGGTAGAATTAAAAATACTCATCATTCCTTTCCACTGATTTCAAAGTCAACTTCCTCATCTACCCTCCACTTCATCCCATCCAAGATTATAAATGAATAAATGAGTAGAAAGTATAAGCAATAAGACTAGATAGCACTTCGTATTTTCAGGATTAACCAAATATGTGGAAACCGACTCCGACTGTGTTCGTTTCCTAGTTTTTGAGTGGCCTGGGCCATCAAGGGTCCCTTCCTCAGAGCGCTCCCTTGATGAACCCTCCATAGTCTTCACTTAAAAACGAATGTATATACAAATGCTATGTGACATGATATTTTAAAATGTAAAACAATTTACCGAAAACTCTTTTCGTAAACATGTCTTTATTGTGAGACATAGCGTAAAAGAAGAAAGCCTGGTCCCTGCGCTCATCGTGAGATAGAGTGCGGGCACTGGGGATTCCAAATATCCATATATATGGCCTGGCAAGTTCTGTTCTGTCCATCCCGGATGGCGACGAAAGAGCCCCTGCTGAGTCATTCCGAGTGTTGATGACCAAGCAGGAGACAAGCTGAGTTTCTGCTTAAGAAGGGCAGGGCCCAGGACAACGGTGCACGGGCTGCACAGGAGAGCATCAGTGGAATCGTGCTGTGGGGAGGGCGGTTGACAGGATGTTAGAGCCAAAGCTTTTGCATCAGCTTTTACAGCGGGGTGGGGAGGATTCAGACATGAAATTACATGGAATTCCCCCTCCCCAAGGGCACTTGGGGAAGTGAGGAGATGGAAGGGAAAGGACACAGGCATGAAAAGTAGTATGGTTGTGTTAACTGGAGCCAAAGTACAATCATTAGAGTAGAATAAGTTTAATAGAGGCCCCAAGAGGAAGAGGGTATAGTTTATCTAGTTTGGCAACTGAAGGAAACTCACAGGGACGCCCCCTGTCTGCAAAGTTTCTGGTTCCTCCCAACTGTGATGAGGTAGCGATCCTGGTTCAGGAATTCTCCACAGCGAGTTGGAAGTAACACGGAGTCCCAGAACAGGACTGGGAAATGGACTTTAGGTGAGAGATGAGGGGCCAGGGATCACTTCCTTGTACCTGTTTTGGGAGATATATTTAGTCCTTCGAATAACAAAAAAGTGGAAAGGAGAGAAAATAGTCCGTTTCTCTAATTAGTCCACTTCTCTAAAACAGTGGTCCTTGAAATAAAAACTTAATGAGGAATTAGTGAAAGTGAACTTCTAGTTGAACTGGGAAAAAATGTAAATGTTGGTTAAAGTCACAGGCTTCTTGCTTGGCTAATATTCATTGCATAGGGTTTGGGGTTTTTTGTTTGTTTTGTTTTGTAAAGGTGGGATGGAGAAAAAAGGGAAAGATCAGGGACAACTCATAATAATTTTTAAAAGGCATAATGATTTACTGCATCTTTTACAATTGTTTCCAATTAAATAGATTTATATCCACTTACAGCTGAATGTGGGAACATTTTTTTAAAAAATCGTGGTGTTGGCAGTGTCCTTCGGGTCTCTCACAGCCATATCACTCTTGGGGGAGAGGAGGAGGGGAAAAGCTGGCTTCACTGCTTTGTGACTCACAAAGCCTTTATAATGGTAGTGCCTTTCAGAGGGGAGGATGGGAGATAAAGAAGTTCATTGTATTTAGAGTGACTGATATTGCAGCATTTTTCTTCACTTTATAATATCTTTTAAATGAAAACATCTGAATATAGGGTGAGCCTAGGAATTCTTGAGTTACAACCTCAGCTATTCCTGATTCATCCTTTCTTACAGAAAGTCTTTGTTTTTATTTGGCCCAAATGTCCCCATTGTTAGAAAGTTAGGGGGAAAGAGGGTAGACGTTAATTTCATAGGAATGTTGGAAGAATACCTTAGTTGGGATGTCTAGAAAATACCTTGATTTTTTTTAAAGTGCTACACACTGCCAGTGCTAAGAATTTTATTGATAGGAACTTTGAACATTCCAATTTTTCAATATTCGTGTCTTTAGATACCGTTTGCAAACTCATGAGGTTAAATTCCATCAAGTGATTTTAACTGGAAGTACTAAGTGCTCTTTATCTATGTTATTTGGTCTTGGCCTGTAATTTTGATCATTTAAAAGCTTGTCTACAGAAAAAGGTTAGGAAGAACTGGTTGAAGTCTCATGTCAGTAAGCTGTCTTCTTCAGTATTTCTTATGGCAGACACACGAGTAAGATGCCCTCCAAAGCAACCGCTACTCTCTCCTCTCAGAGAGCTTTGCATTCTGGGAAAATTGGCAGAGAAGACCCCAGACAGCCACTTTCCTCACTGGGAGGGCAGAAGTGAGAAGAAAATATTGTCTGATTTTACACCTCACTCTTTAGAGTCTCACTGTCATCTGCTACAGAAACAAGTTAAATGTGCAGGTGTAGAAATGAATAGAACTGTTGGTTCGGGGAAGGAAAATCTTGAATCTTTCTTTTTTTTTTTTAAGATAATTCGTTTTTTCGGGAGCATATTTGCTTTCTCATAGCCTTTATGATTTGGTGCCATGAGTTAGTCATCACTTTTTTCTCATATGAAAGAGCATGGAAATTTACATCTGTGAGAATATGTCCCCATTAGAGAATTAGGAAGCAAATATATTATAAACCAGATGGAGGTTATTTCTGTGAATTAACTAAAACTTTGCCCCATGAATTTGATAGAGGAGGGAATATTTCACACATAAGGGGTCTCTGTAGCGGGGCAAATGTGCAAAAACCATCCCTTGCTCAGTTTGGGGGAATGTTGACCTATTTCTTTCTCTCCCATGTAGCATCTCTGTGGAGTCCAGGCTAGGCAAACACAGTATGTGAGCTTTCAGTGGCTTCATTTGTATTATGGTTTTTCTTAACTATTTAAAATCTTGGGATCACATACTCCACTAAGGGAAGCTACTATGTTCGTATTCATTTTATAAACACTCTAAGGCTCTGGTTGTTTCATTAACTCTAGAGGATTAAAAGGCACTGCATTTTGTTCACAGACTACACATTAGAAAATATTCATGTGAGAAACCTATACAGAAATAGAACACAGAGGTATCATAGGCCGCATTTTCTTCATCACTTTTTAAAAAATATATTTTTATTGATTTCAGAGAGGAAGGGAGAGGGAGAGAGATGGAAACATCAATGATGAGAAAGAATCATTGATCGGCTGTCTCCTGCACTCTCCCCCCACCCCACTGGGGATCTGACTGCAACCTGAGCAAGTGCCCTTGACCGGCATCAAACCCAAGACCCTTCAGTTTGCAGGGCTATGCTCTATCCACTGAGCCAAACCAGCTAGGGCAAGTACCGCCATTTTATTAGAATATCCTGGTGTTGGTTGTTCTGAGTAAACAGGCTGCAGAGTGGTATTTCAGTAGGTAATTTTAAACCTTTTTTAATTTCAGGAAAGTCTTCTGAATTATAGTTTTCAGTATTTGTTCTTTTCCTTTACTTTGGTTTTCTTCTTCAGGGACTTGTGTTTGATCTCCTTTACCTAACTTTAGTACGTCACTTTTGAATCTTTATATTCATTTTCTTCACTTTAAATTTCCACCTTTTTTAACATCTTTCTCTTAAAGCATTATCTGTTGTATATATTTTGTCATGGTCTTATAGTTTAGTCTTCATTACTGAAATGACTTTCTTCCATTTCTGTCACCTCATCTGAGTTTTTCTGATTCTGATTTGTTATTCTTTAATATCTTATTTTATTAATGTCTTTAGCTCATCCTGAAATACAGGGTGTCCCAAAAATGATATAGAGGCTTTTAGTTTCTTCTTGTTCAGCAGTCAATCAAAGGTGTTTGACGAACTCTAAAATTGCAACTCTAATTTCCACTTAAAGTGGAACCTTGGTTCTTGAACTTATTTCATTCCGGAAGGCTGTTTGAGAAGTGATTTATTCAAAAACTGAATTATTTTTCCCATTAGAAATAATGAACTAGTAATGAATCCATTCCAGATCCCCAAATGATTCCCTGTTTTAACCTTTCTTATATATAGTACATGTCTAATGCACTGTTTAATCTAGAAATACTTCTTTTCTTACATTTATCGAACCACCCCCTATTACCTCTGGAATAGAACAATCTTAACAAGCTCAAAGAGAAGCTTTATCTCGATTGATGCTACCAATGACACCAATTGTCTGTTACTTCAGTTTTGAAAATGATATTTATTTTAACCCTTACCTGAGGAGTGAGGATATTTTTCCCATTGATTTTTTAGAGAGTAGAAGGGAAGTGGGAGGGGAAGAGAGATAGAGGAGAGAGAAACATGGATGTGACAGACACACATCAATTGGCTACCTCCCCCACACACCTCAATCAGGGGTGGGGATTGGACCTGCAACCCAGGTATGTGCCAGTGACCAGGAATAGAACCCATGACCCTCCAGTACACAGTCCCACACTCTAACCACTGAGCAACACTGGTCAGGGAGAAAATAAAATGTATTTTAGTAAACACTGCTTTTCTAATTATTCAAAGTGTGTATATACATTTTTTGGGACACCTCATAGTTGTTAGTTTACTTTTAGTTTGTTTAGTTCTGTTTAGTGAGCACATTTCTGACATGCTTTTACTGTCTATAAGGATGTTAGTCTTTTTTTTTTCTTAAAACATCTTCAGCACTTTTCATCTTAGCACTTTTTACCTTAGCACTTTTCATCTGTTCATTTTTTATATACATATTTATATTGATTTCAGAGAGGAAGGGAGAGAGATATAGAAACATCAATGATGAGAGAGAATCATTGATTGGCTGCCTCTTGCAATCCCACCCCCACACATTGGGATCAAGCCCACAACCCGGGTATGTGCCCTTGACCGGAATCGAACCTGGGACACTTTAGTCCGCAGGTCAACACTCTATCCACTAAGCCAAACCAGCTAGGGCTGTTCATTTTTATGTGATATTATTTTTCATAAACTTTTGAATTAGGCAGAGTATAGGAAAGCTTTTCTAATGTCACAGGGCTCTCTTTAGCTGTTGATTTTATGTAATGCTAAAAAAATGTATCACTGCTTTCTAGGATTCATAACTCTGTTCTCCTCCCAACTTTACTCTGGACCTACTCTTTTCCCTATCATGATCATTTTTATTCCACTTCCAGCAGTTTCTGCCCAGTAAAGAATAATATCCTGAAAGGGAGACCTGGCAGGTCAGTTATGAGAGTTCTTAGGAGCCAAACTGCTTCAAGACCTTCAGTTCCATTATAATGTACCCAAAGCACTCATCTAGTGTTGGACAGGTAAAATCCCTTCCTAATCTTAGCTGCTCCTTCCAAATTGGCCGCCCCCCTTTCCAGTGAATTCTTATAAGTTCTTTTGGGGTTCTTCTGTTCTTAGGTCCATTAGACAACATCCCCAATATACTTCTGTCTTCTTGCTCCCACATAAACCCTGATAGCATGCAGGTCTTGTGATGGGTGGCTTGTCCCTACCTGTTTACATTTTGTGGTTCATGGGGATACCTTGCCATCTAGTTTTGTTTTAAGTATTGTCCATGGGTTTTGGTTTGCTATTTCAATTTTTATTGGGGGACTCAGATTGAAAAGCTATTGTTGCCACCACCTTCCTAGAGTTCTGCTAAGAATTTTAAATTATATTATCTCATTGGAATTCCATAACCACTTCAGAAATTGGTACTACCAGTACCCATAAGCTCATTGATAAAAAAGGTTCAATAACCTGTCCAAAATTACACAGCTAGTTAAGTTGTAAAACCAAGATTCTAACCCAGATCTCTTAAATTCTAGCACATATATTCTTTATAACATTCACGGGAAAATCATTCGTTATATAGAAATGTATTTTATAGCAAACTTGTCAGGAGTTAATTCTGTGAAGTGTGAACACACTTCTACCTTAATTCCTGTATAATAAAATTCAACTGGAAGTTTGAGAAACTATTCCAAGTCCTTTACATTTTCAGCAGGGTAGTAAAGAGATAGATACAAAATCAGATCAAAGCCAAATTTGCAAAAAAACAAAAACCCAACCAACCAACCAACCAACCATTGAAACCCTGGCTCTCTCAAATCTTATGGATTTTTCAACTATAGAAGGTATTTTATTAAGTAGGTTAAACAAATGTAATTATGGAAGTGAAAGTAATCCTATCTAATCACTAGAACTACTGTGTGCATATTCATGAATAGGAAAAGAAGCTTCCAAAGTAGGCAACCACTAATAACCTACCTGGCCTGCCTTGTGTAGGTGAAGATACAAATAAAGGCTGTATAGCCTTCTGTGGGGAAACTGAAGTGGTACTACTAGCTTGATTAGCTGCTGCACAGTTAGATAAGACTGGAACTGGAACATTATTGGCACAGGAAGCTGTAATTGCTGCAGAATTTACCATCACCTGTAAGTGTGAAAGAAAGTTTAGAATTCTAAGTTCCACTTCTCAAACAATATTAGTCTCCTATAGGATCCTAAATTTCAGGAAATAGTATTTTTTATTATATATCTCTATTTTCTATTTTTTTTGGTCATTAATTTCTCTCGGCAACATTTTGTCACTTTTAGCATACAAATTTTCCAGCTATATTGTTAGATACATTCTTAAGTATTTTGTGTTTTTTCTTTCTTTTTAAATCTTTATTGTTGAAAGTATTGCAGATGTTCCACCTTTTCCCCCCATTGACCCTCACCACCCTGCTCCAGTATTTTGATAACTAAAACACAGAGGAGTCAATCTTTATGTAAACCCTCTAGAGCAGGTTAAGTTATTTCTTTTAGAAGACCCCAGATTACTTTGAGAACTTTAATTTTTAATGTATTATTTTTTTCTAAAAAAGGTAATACATTAATATGATTCAAAAATCAAGTATACAAGGGGGGGATGAGGAGGAAACTGGTCTTACAAGGCGTGTCAGGCCTAAAAAACTGTGAACAATGCACTGCCCTGGGGGGGGGGGAGGTCGTTATTGCTGGCCCCAGGACAGTTCATCGGATATGGCCTGGGGACCTCAACACCTGGGGGCCTTCCTGTAAGCCCATGAAAGGGGGCAGAACCATATTTGCAAGACAAAGACCCCAGAAGGTTATAAAAAGTGAAGCCCTCTGTGTGTTTCTTCACTCTGATTTGGAAATTATTCCCGGAGTCCACTAGTGTTAATAAACAGGGTCCCTCCCTTTCTCTAGGAAAAAAAAAATCAAGTATAACATTGTGTAACAATGATATTTCCCTCCAATCCCTATACTCCATCTGCCTTGTTCCCTTCTGCCCAAGCAGGTGACTTCTGTGTTTCCTGCATATTGTACAGAGATTTATACACACTTCTTTAAACACAAAAGGTGCTTGGATTTTTTAAAACTTTCCGAGACTACAAATTATATTTCTGATTAGGCCACAGCACCCAATACAGGGCTGTGCACAGAGAGGTGTTCAATAAATAATAAGACTCCTCTTCTTGAATATACTGTCCTCACTGCAGTCTCCATTTCCTTGCTACCCACTGAAGTATGGCTGCTACCCCCTCTGGTCCTCATAAACTGTATTTGAAGTCACCAGTGGACTCCATGGCAAAAATCCTAGTAGACTCTTGTTAGTCCTCATGTTGCTTTATCTCCTGGGAATAACTGATACCTTGAAACAGTCTCTTCCTGGGTTTCCCAAATATACTCTCCTATTCCCCGCCCCCCTGCCCTCCTTGGCTTTTGCTTCTCTTACCCATTTCCTAAAATTTGGTGATCCATAGGCTCTGTTCTAGATGCTCTTATCTCTTCCTTTTCCCAGGATGATCTTATTCACTCTTATGGTTTTATATTTTTCTTCTTATATTTTATTGATTTTTTACAGAGAGGAAGGGAGAGCAATAGAGAGTTAGAAACATCGATGAGCGAGAAACATCGATCTGCCTCCTGGAGAGTTAGAAACATCGATGAGCGAGAAACATCGATCAGCTGCCTCCTGCACACCCCCAACTGGGGATGTGCCCGCAGCCAAGGTACATGCGCTTGACCGGAATCGAACCTGGGACCCTTCAGTCCTCAGGCCGATGCTCTATCCACTGAGCCAAACCGGTTAGGGCCACTCTTATGGTTTTAGCTACCATTTTGATACCAACTCCCCATTCTACAGGAGAGCTTTACATTTAAGTGTCAGTGTATGACGTTGACTTTAGACATCATTTATATTAACTAACTCATTATAAGAGGTTCATAGTAGTCTAATGCCAGTGCATAGAACAGTGACTGGAACATAGTAGATGCTCAATTAATTGAATGAATTTACCAATCACTATACAAGGAACCACAAGGTATAATACTTAAAATAGGAATATAAGCAGCTTCTTTGAAATATGATGAGTGAAGAGAATAAAAGAAAAAAATTCATTTTCCTCCATTCAGATCACCGCAACTGACTCCTTAATAACACAATAAAGATTACCTCCTGGGGGTAGTTGCATGAGGTAACTGTGTCCTGAGGAGACATAGAACATGGTCCTCTGTCCTGAAGAGACTTTAGTGAATACAGAAATACAGTTAAGTAAGGGCAAATCAAGAAACCAAACAACGTATCAATAAAATATCTGCTGTGTTTCAACATCTCCTAAAATAAAGGTGATCTGTTCTGAAAATATTCAAATTGAGAAGTGACTAATAAGATAATGCTCCAATCTATACCCTCTCCTCCATGCCTGCTGCTACTGCCATGATGAGGTCTTCAGTCCCCCTTGAATTGATCCACTTTATCAGCGGTTCTCAGTAAACTCAGGGGTAGATCCTCGAGGCAGAGCTGAGCAGTTTGTAACCCTAATCTCCAGCAGCTTACTGGGGGGGAGGGAGTAGGAGGGAGACAGAGAGACAGAGATTGAGATTTCAACACATAAAAAAATGTAATGACAAGGAAGCAAAAATAATTTTTATCAGATGAGAAGTATAGAGTATTCTGAGCATTTCATAGTGATAAGGTGTTCCCTGAGTTTTGGAGCTCAGAAAGGATTCCTGATAGTGGCTCATGCATGGTGTGAATGCTTTTGATCGATTTGGAAGGGGGAGTGATGTTAGGACCAGGTTCCTTTAATACTTTCAAAGAGCTTCTTGAAAATCACTTCCTCCCACCACCAAAGACATTAAAAAAAGATAATGTTCCCAAAAGTATCACTCTAATGCCAATGCCTGATTTAGGTAACTGTTCTATTTCCTATCTACATCCAACTCCAGTCCCAGTGCAGACACTAAAATGTAACAGAGGATTATAATTTAAACACTTTCTTAGTGGCCTTTCTTGACCTAAAAGTTTCAAAATCAGTAAGACCAACAATGGTTTTGCTAAGAGAAAGCATTCCATCTAAAAAAGTAGGTTGGGACAAAGGTGGATAATTGGCTGGTCATCTGCATCCTATCTAAGCAGGATATAGTATAATCCAAACACCACTCCCTCTGTCTCAAGACTATCTTTGTGAAAGCAAAAATGATTTTAAAAGGCTCTGATTGTCATGACAGCAAAGACAAACAAACAAGCAAGCAAACCAGTAGCAAAAATTGGTAATAATGATAAGAACAGAGGGAATCAGGGGAAGTAATCAGAGAAACAGCAGGAACCATACTATAACAAATATGAACCTAATTTAACATGGGCTTAAGATTGCATGTTTCTAAATTTTGTGTTCAAGTATAGCCAACGTATCTGCCAAAAAGCAAACTTTAGCCCTGACTCAGAATGCCCAGTGTGAATGCTAAACAATTCTAGAGAAGGACTTAGTTGAGAGATGAACATGAAAATATGAAATAGGAATAAATATTTATGTTTTCTTAGAAGGCTCTGTGCCTGGAAATCTTTAAGTATTGCATTTGTCTTCTCCCCTCAGAATACTGTAAGAAAATTAGAAACTTGCTATGCATTTGGTGACTGGAGGGTGGGAATGGAACAAAACATGAAAAGATTGAAAGCTATTGGGATGCATGATCAAATAAGTCAAGAAGAAAAAGGAACAAGTGAAATTAAAAGATCATCTCTGATGTTCAAATTTTTACTTGCTTTTTTAGTTGGGTGAGTATTTCAAAAAATGGTATAAAAAGCATGTGATATGAGAATAGTAATAAATGAGGGGACAACTATTTCTCTAGAAGGGGCAAAGGAAATGAAGGAAAAATAGGCGAGAGAATTATATATAAGTTTTCTTTACCTTCCTAAGATGTATTGCCTAAACAGCAAAAACAAAAATTTAGTACATGAAGCTACCAAAGTTAAATTAATCAGAGCTAGGGAATAGAGGGTAGTTATTCAAGTTCTTCACAAATATTCCAGTTTTCCCCGTGGGTACATGGTAGGTTGCTCTTCCTGGTCTCATCTAAAGTTAAGTATGGCTATGAGACATGTTTGGCCAACGAAACATGAGCAGAAATATTAAAAGCCAGTGTTCAATTTTCCTATTTTTAGCCTGCCCCAATGTGACTGAAAGCTCATGTCTATCAGCCTAAGTCCCTGCATGACCATGATGCACAAAAGCTTGCATTGGACATATAACATTAGGGATAGCAACTGTCCTTTGTTAAGCTGTTCAAATTTGGGGGGGTTGTTACTGCAATCTAACCTAGCTTGATTAAAACAGTAATTGGTAACTAGAAGTAATGTGTTGTTCTAAGAACCTAATTTAGGATGGAGATTATGAATTTGCAAGCTCTTAAAGGAAGAGGCAACTACTTCAACCCCAAACTGTAGAAGATAAAATTGATAAATGCTTTGAACAAAGAGCAGTTAAAACTCAGCCTTAAAGCCAGAATCACACTGTTGTTAAAAACTAATTGCATTAAGATATATCAAAGCAAGAGTCCAACTAAGGATATAACACCCAGTGAATACTTGCACTGGACAAAGTGGCTCGTGGAAAAGCATCCTAAGGTATGGCTCTTCCATCGACGCCTGATAAGCTCATGATACTCAAGTAGAGAGAAACACAGATAAGAAAGCAAGCACTATAGCAAATCTAAGTAGTGTATCTATTATTAAAAAGAACTATTATTGTAGGGAGCAGCTATAAGGTTAAGCCTCGTACAGACCTGTTGGCAAAGCCACAAATAAGTCCCAGCTTAGAGGGCACAGCCCTCTTAGCATAATTAAGCTTGACCTTATGATGCTCCCTAGATCTTATCTGGGTAGCTAATGGGCTGAGGAGGTGTAGCAAGTGCTGCCAAAACAAGTGAAACTCACAAGAACACTGTAACTATGGTGACCACTACCTTGTTTACCTCTGGCTATAAAATAAAGGCTCAGCTTGCCATCTGGATCTCTCTCTGTGGCCTTAGCCAGGCACAGGAGATCCACCTAGACCCAGATTATTCTCTGTCTGTCTTTTCTAAATCCTTCCCCACCCGCCCTCAGGCTCACCGAACCCTTGACTGTGCTGACCTGGCACATGTGGCGCCCAACGTGGGGCCTGAGTTCAGGGAAACTACAATTGCAAGGTGAAAGGATGCTCCAGTGAAGCACGTGCAGAAAGCAAAGAGGAAGGTAAGGAGCAAGTTTAGTGATAACTAGGTGTAAAATATGGGAAATTCAGGATCGCAGGAAGAGAATTTATACGTATCCATGCTTAAGGCTATG
>NW_005372038.1:285392-292536 GCF_000412655.1 Myotis brandtii | reverse complement strand
GACCTGTTGGCAAAGCCACAAATAAGTCCCAGCTTAGAGGGCACAGCCCTCTTAGCATAATTAAGCTTGACCTTATGACGTTCCCTAGATCCTATCTGGGTAGCTAATGGGCTGTGGCAAGTGCAGCAAGTGCTGCCAAAACAAGTGAAACTCGCAAGAACATTGTAACTATGGTGACCATTACTTTGTTTACCTCTGGCTATAAAATAAAGGCTCAGCTTGCCATCTGGATCTCTCTCTGTGGCCTTAGCCAGGCACAGGAGATCCACCTAGACCCAGCTTATCCTCTTTGTCTGTCTTTTCTAAATCCTTCCCCACCCGCCCTCAGGCTCACCGAACCCTTGACTGTGCTGACCTGGCACATGTGGCGCCCAACGTGGGGCCTGAGTTCAGGGAAACTACAATTGCAAGGTGAAAGGATGCTCCAGTGAAGCACGTGCAGAAAGCAAAGAGGAAGGTAAGGAGCAAGTTTAGTGATAACTAGGTGTAAAATATGGGAAATTCAGGATCGCAGGAAGAGAATTTATACGTATCCATGCTTAAGGCTATGGTCCAAGCATGGAGCTGTTCTGTGAGTTATCAATAGCTTTTCAATTTGTTGGATTTTGTAAGTAAAACCTGCCCATGGTTTCCTGAGGAAGAAAAAGTAAATGTAGAGGCATGGGAGAAGGTAGGAAAACAACTTAGAGATTGTTATATACTTGAAGGTCCAGAGAGAATTCCTCTCTCCATTTTCAGTCTGAGTTCCCTGATTCGGGACTCCCTAGATCCCACTCCTGAAAGGGAATGGATGAATGTGGCAGGGGAACTAAGACGGATAGTGGAAGGTTACTAGAGGCTTAATATTGTCGCAAAAGCTTGTCTCTCACCTGGAGACTACTTATTATGGAAGTATTATATTTGTGTTTGTGCTGACATTGGACCAGCCAACTTTTAAGGAGCAGTATTAGCTGCCACATTAAAGGAGATGTTGTTCACTGGTCAGCAGAAAAGGAAAGGGGGATGCTTTAACTGTGGCAAACTAGGGCATTTTGCTAAAGACTGCAATGCTAGAAAAGGAAGTCAACAGGCTACAGGGAGTGGAAACAAGCAGCCTGGATTATGTCCAAGATGCAGGAGAGGAAAGCATTGGGTAAATGAATGCCACCCCAAGACTGATGTTGATGATAATTTAATGCCCCCTAGGCAGGAAAACTTCAAGCGGGGCCAGCCCCGACCCCACCAAACAGTAGGGGCCTTATCCTTAACCCCACTGTAGCTTTTCCAGCTGGCTCAGTAAACCTTTATCATGCCACCCCAGGAAGTGCAGGATTGGCAAGTTCTTCCTGGCGTGATAGATCAGGACTCAGGCAATAGCGGAAAGCACCAATCGTACTCTTAAAATGCAACTATAAAAACAAAAAAAGGGTGAGAAGAATGTTACAGGTTAAATTTTTTGAATTACAATGCAGAGAGTTGTACAGCATCTGAAAGGCATCGGGCCTCCTGTACAATAGCCTCTGCCAACTTAGCCCAGTGGAAGGATGCACAAACCAGACAAGAGTTTTACCAGATCTAGTAACGATGTGGGGAAGAGGTTGTGTTTTGCATCTTTCCAGAAGGAGCAGTGCAGCCAATTTGGGTACCGGAGAGTTACATCCATCACCACAATGGACCCAGAGAAGCTCCTTGTCCCTTCGTTCAAAAGACTGAGAGTTGCCCCGATGACAGCAATACAGAAAAGGAAGATGACAAAGGCTACGCAAGGGACCGAGGTGCCAACATGGGGTCAGCTGAAAAAGTTAACAACTGAGGCCCAGCAGATGGTAGAAAAGCAAGAAGTGGAAACTACTCCCTCAACCACATTTCTGGCTATGCTAGCATTGGTTAGTTGCCAGTCTTCTGTAAAGTCTTGCACAGCCAAATCCGAGGACTCTGAGTAAATCAGCAAAAGAAACTTTCATTTAGTAGCTAAAAATGTTAACATGTCTGTAGTTTGATTTCTCTCTCATTGCTGAATTGTTTTGTTATTATTTTAATAGCCAGAGCTTTGTTCTTGATGTTCAAGTTTTAAAATGTTAACATGTCTGTAGTTTGGGTTTTGCATTGGCATTGTTTTGTTATTATTTTAATAGCCAGACTTTTGTTGTTGATGCTCAAGTATTTCATTATGGTAGCTTTTTGTTCTTGATGCTTAAGTTAAACTTTCATTATAGTAGCATAAAAGTAAAAGAAGGGTGACATGTGGGGAGCCTCTATAGGGTTAAACCTCGGACTAACCTGTTGGCAAAGCCACAAACAAGTCCCAGGTTAGAGGGCACAGACCCTTTCACAGGGGTCGCCTAAGACCATCGGAAAACACATATATAATTACATATTGTTTTTGTGATTAATCACTATGCTTTAATTATGTTCAATTTGTAACAATGAAAATACATCCTGCATATCAGATATTTACATTACGATTCATAACAGTAGCAACATTACAGTTATGACGTAGCAACGAAAATAATTTTATGGTTGGGGGTCACCACAACATGAGGAACTGTATTAAAGGGTCGCGGCATTAGGAAGGTTGAGAACCACTGGGCTATAGAGTTAAGCCTCGGACTGACCTGTTGGCAAAGCCACAAATAAGTCCCAGCTTAGAGGGCACAGCCCTCTTAGCATAATTAAGCTTGACCTTATGACGTTCCCTAGATCCTATCTGGGTAGCTAATGGGCTGTGGCAAGTGCAGCAAGTGCTGCCAAAACAAGTGAAACTCGCAAGAACATTGTAACTATGGTGACCATTACTTTGTTTACCTCTGGCTATAAAATAAAGGCTCAGCTTGCCATCTGGATCTCTCTCTGTGGCCTTAGCCAGGCACAGGAGATCCACCTAGACCCAGCTTATCCTCTTTGTCTGTCTTTTCTAAATCCTTCCCCACCCGCCCTCAGGCTCACCGAACCCTTGGCTGTGCTGGCCTGGCACATGTTAGGAGGAATATTAACACATGAAACTTAATAGGAATCAAACAGAGGCAGCATAATTAATCACACAGCTAGAGAAACCATGAGCAGAACTAAACCCATCCAACTGAGATAAAATGACCCTTGGACCCCCAATTTTCTATGAATAAAAAGCAGGCTGAGAAAGTTGCTCAGCTGCCAAGGATTATTCTTCAATGCCTACTTCAAATATGGTCAAGGACAGAAGGGACTTGGGAGTCCCAGAAAACAAGAGCCCCAGAAAACAATGAACCAGTCCCCTCCAGAGAACAGTCCCCATGCCTAGGTTGGGGGCCCTCACAATGTCTGTCTATCATGATGTCAGAATTGCTACAGGCAAGTAACTGTGTTTCTCCCATTTCCCCCCTCTGAGTGGGAATTTTTACTGCAATTTTTCAGTCCCTGTTCCACCACTACAGATTGGGTTTGTGGGGGTAAACAACTTTGTATATTTGACTTTAGGCTTCCAGATCAAGAAGAGTCATACCTGGACCCAATACAAAGAGTACCACAGATTCCCCAGAAACCTTGGGCAGTGAGTTTAATTACACTGGATGGAATTTTTAGGTTGTCTCCCCTGAGGAGGAAGCAAGTATTCTGCCTATGGGAGGGAGTTTGAGTTGCATGTTACACTATTTAGTGTTGTTAAAATATTTCCAACTTTTTTACCTCCAGGCACAGAGAAATTAGATTCTTTAGTAGGACATGTTATGGCCAATGGAAAAGGACGTGACGTATGCCATCTCTAGTGCACCATTCACTAGCTATTGTTTCCTGCTTTGGCAATCATGGATGGAGCTTCCATCAGCCTGAGTCCCTGAGCAGGGCCCTCCTGCTGCACATGTAGCATACCCAAAGCAAAATTATTTATGGTCCATTCTTACTGATAGAAAAATCGTAGTAAATTCCTCTAGAAATTATCACTGCCAATGTTTGAACTTCCTCATGTATCAACGCATATTAGAAATATCTCTAAATAGACTAATTTCAGAAAGGGGGTGTGATCTTGGATGAGTTACTCAATTTCTGGGTCTCAATTTCTTCATCTACAAAATGGAAATGATACCCTGATTACCTCATAGGACTGTTCTGATTTAAATACACTTATATGTATAGTTCTTAGAATAGGGCCCTAGTACACAGTTAGAGTACCTACCAAGTTTGCTGTAGATTCAGTTGTGCTATAAACATCTGAAGTTTCATAGTCTGGTTCTAGAGGATATTGCCAAAGTAAAGTCAAAAGTGAGCATTATTTCATAGTTTGAAATTTTATGAACAATAATAAATGTTACAGATTCTATCTAGATCTCACTGACCTGAAGGATAAATATATTCTTCATGATATCCCCCTAGAAAAAAAGACAGAAGAGTATGTTTGTATGTTTATGTAGAGCTTTTTAGCTCAGCACAGCCAGATGGTCAGCACTTGCTTTCTTCTCAAGTTTTGTGGATATGTAGGTTCAAGACTAAAACATATACATCCTTGCAACAAGTGATTTGAGCTTTTGTACTAGTGAAAAGATACTGAAGCCAGAGATTGGCTGTAAACAATATGAATTTCTCCTCTGAAAATTCCCTTAGTTTTTAAAGTTCAGGCAGAGGTGAAAAATACAGCTGTGTCCAATTTTCCAGTCAGGCAGTAGACTATGGTGATTAAGTTTACCAGCGTGGAGTTAGGGCTAGATTTGAATCTTGATTAGCAATACCCCTCTTTGTGCCTCACTTTCTTCACTATAAAACAGGAATAATAGTACCTAGGGAAGTGAAAAGAATATGGCATGATGCTTGATATATAGTAAATGGTGACTATAATTTGAGTATAACCCATAATTTGTTTAGGGGGACATCAATGGGATATATCATGCCTCATTTGTTTTTTAGCCTGTCAGGTAAATAATACATTTAAAATCAGTCTGTTCTCAGAGGATGGCTCAGTAGACTGACGTACTTTGCTTTAAGACTTCTATACCAATGAAACACAGAGAATGCCAATCTTCAATTAAACAGTTTTTCACCAAGTAAAATCCATAGGTCAAAACTGGATTTGATTCTTAAACATGTTACTTATCAAACACACATGCATTAACCCCTCCAGACAGCAGGATTTTAGGTGAGAACAAAGATTTGGTTACTCTGAATATGCCACTACAGGTGAGCAATACATCTGAAGATGCCCACCTTGCTAAAGGAAAAGACAAAAGGGTCATGGGTCATGTTGAGTGAAAGAGCAGAGCATACATATCCTTCACATGTATGCACATGCACATATAAAATATTCGAAGATTATCCCTGTGCGAGATTTTTTCCTAGAAATATCTATTTTCTTCTACATAAGTAAAAGAAAAATATCACAGGGAAATAAGGAACTTGACTGGTAAATTGAGTCATTCAGACTGCCTTTTACCTCCTTAATATACCCAACTCCACCAGAATTGTTTAAGTAAGCATATATGATTTTATAGTAAAAATAAGCATACCCTGTGCATGGTAAGAGGCACTATAACAACTGCTGAGGGCACATATATGCACATATATAAACTTTAAAGTCATAAAAACCCAAATTTAAAACTGATCTCTGCCAGTCACAAAGGACCACATATAACATCTGGACATTTATACAAAATGTCCAGAATAGGCAAATCTATTACGACAGAAAACAGACTGGTGGTTCCATAGGGTTAGGGGAGGGGGAAGGGAAATGGAAAGTGGCTGCTAATGGATACAGAATTTCTTTTGGGGGTGATAAAAATGTTCTAAAATTGGTTGTGGTGATGGTTATACAACTCTATGACTATACTAAAAACCACTGAGTTGTGCACTTAAATAGATGAACTGTATGGTATGTAAATTACATCTAAATAAAGCTGTTAGGAAAAAATTAAATATTTGCCACTTACCAGGTATGTCTTTGGCCATGTCATTTACCCTTCAAAACTCAATTTCCTTATATGTAATATACAAATACCACATTCCTCAGAGGGATACAGTTTAAGTACTATATTAAATTATAAATATAATTACTTTGTACGTAGGATTCAATGAATAGTAATATTTATAGATTAAGTAGACTTCTTAATGTAGTTAATGTAGTTATTTCATAGCAGTCTTGTAAACTAATAGCCAGTCTCATGAAAAGCCCAAAGTAGTTATTACAGATCATGAGGACAACATGAATAGTACCTTATTAATAAGGAATATATGTTTTCCTTTTCCACAGGGAAATCTCCCAAATTCAAACTCACTACGGTAAACCCTCGATTTTGTGGACCTTGATTTAATGGACTTCGGATTTAACAGACAAAATTTCCAGCCCGTATGTCACATGTGAAAATAAACACCCTGTTATTTTTAAAATTATTTTATCCAAGATTTGCTTATAATTAAATTAATGGGTTATTTTTTGTTATTAATTCATTGTTATTTTTAACAAATTTTAGTGAATAGGACAAATGTTGGAAAAAACAGTCGTAATTTTGCCAACATAAATAAATATTACATATCCACAACTATCCTATACTAGAGGCCCAGTGCATGAAGATTCATACACTGGAGGGGGGTTCCTCAGCCAGGCCTGCCCCCTCTCACAGTCTGGGAGCCCTCAGGTGTCAGGAGGTGACACGGAGATCAGGAGAAGGTGATGCCCCCATCACACCTCTGCTGCTGCCACTGCTGGCAGCGCAAGCCTCGGCTGGCCCTGGTTACCTGAGCCTCAGGTGGCCCTGGGCGGCTGGGCAGCCGTTATCCGAGGCTTGCCTGCGCCTCGGGCTGGCCCTGGGCGGCTGGGGGGCTGAAGGGACTGGGGGACTCTGGAGGCAGGCACGTGGGGTGGGCCCGGCCTTGCCGCACACCTACCACCCCGATGAGGCTGAGGGGACTGGGCGCTGCCATCTTTGAGGGTGTGGCAGTCAATTAACATATTCCCTCCTTATAGGCTGTGGGTGTTGCCATGTTTGAGGGCATGGCAGTCAATTAGCATATTCCCTCTTTATTAGATAGCATCATAAAGATGTGATATGCAAATTGACTGTCACACCTTTACATAAGATGTCCACCCCCATGTGGTCACAAGATGGTCACCGAAAGATGGCTGGCAGGGGAGAGCAGTTGGGGGCGATCAGGCATGCAGGGGAGGGCAGTTGGGGGTGACTGGGCCTGCAGGGGAGGGCAGTTGGCG
>NW_005372038.1:271879-285231 GCF_000412655.1 Myotis brandtii | reverse complement strand
ATTTATATTTTTGATATTTATTTTATATATTTAAATGCCATTTAACAAAGAAAAATCAAAAAAATGAGTTCGAGTGTCACCTCTGACACGCATGTCATAGGTTCGCCATCACTGGGTTAGGGAATGATCAGGTTGGCAGGCAGAAGTGGTTAGGGGCAATCAGGCAGGCAGACAGGCGAGTGCTTGGGAGCCAGCAGTCCTGGATTATGAGAGGGATGTCCAACTGCCGGTTTAGGCCCAATCCCCTGAGGGGTCCCAGATTGGAGAGGGTGCAGGCTGGGCTGAGGGAGCCCCCCCGCCCAGTGCATGAATTTTATGCACCAGGCCTCTAGTAGTCTATATATTTGAATCCAAGAGTCACCACTCATAAACAATGTTCAGTGAATGATTAGCACATAATCACACCATATCATGTGCAGTAATTGGTTTCATTGTCACGTGGCAAGACTTTCTGCAGCAATTTTAAAGTGTACAGCAGATGTGCCAATGTGCATTTGTTTACTTGCAGTGACTGGTGAATGCACGCATTTACTAGACCTATTCAATATAAATTTAAAATTACAGTAATACATATAGAAAACTTTTCTGTGAAATTAAACTTTTCATACATACTTAATTTTAATTACGCAAATGTGTCTATATAAGTAAAAACAGGTACACTAATTTGTTAATTTTTTAACATATGCATTCGGAAAATCTACTTAATTATATAACAGACTTTCGGCTTTAACAGACACCTCCTCAACTGAATTAGTCCATTATATTGAGGTTTTACTGTATAAACCTATGCAAAGAGCTGAAAATAAGTTATAACAATGTAGAGAGCCTACAGAAATAAAAGCCTATCCTTCTGAGAAATACCAAGATATCTTTAAAAACCTAGCAAACTCTGAGACAAAAACTAATACTTTTTTCAAAACAAGCTACCAGAACAGAGTGAGATCCCCAAACAGGTCTACTTCATAGCCTTGATATTCTAATTCCACAAGAATCATCTTTAATAAAAAACACATTTAACTGTAATTGACTCACCATTATCACACTGGCCATTGCCCTCCTCTGAACTCAAAGTGTGTTTGCCTGAGCTATGTCCGCGCCTTGCAACACAGTATGTTGGAGTAGGAGGAATCATTGTAGAGGGCCTTCCATGATTCTGTACCAAAAAGACACACACACACACACACACATACATGCAGTTCTCCCTCTTAATTCTAATGTGCTTTAGAATTAAGTGTGAGGCAATAATGATCAAGAAAACAGAAAATATTAGCCCATCCTATATAGGCAAGATTATTTGTCCACCTCTACCTGCTTCTCTAAGACAAAAACAAAAGTTCTCCTTAAAAGTGCTAAAATGAAGTCTTGTTTTCCAAGAAGGGCTGTATTTGCTATATTTATACAAAAAACTAAAATTTATCTACATGTCTTTACTTAAAAAAAGAGAAAAGTAAATAGCTTTTTGAGTAAATTTTTAAATTACTTACAGGTAAAGTTGGATAAGCAGTCTCATTCCCTTCTTCAATTTCATAAAAAGTAATGGTTTCTTCCAAACCCCTGGGCATCTGTCCATTTTCTGGGGCAAAGCTATATTGGCACTCCTTATTCACACAATGCATCTGGCGGTGACTACGTCTAAAGGAACTTAAGTGGTTCAGAGAATGAAAGGGGAAAAATGATAAAATATGGTAGTAACTTGTTTCTAATTGCTAAATAACAGTTCAAACATCTCAATGTTGACAAAAACAATTTACTCCATACATTTGTTGCTCAGCAATGAAGACAGACTTACCCATTTTCTCTGACTTTTGACACTTAAAATTTACTTACCGAGCTCTGTAGGAGAAGTTATCATAGCTCTGGCAGCACTTTTTCCCTGGGCCAGGGTAAAAACCAACTTTAGGGTCCACCATGTTAGGCCTGTTTATAAAGCGAGATGAATCCCTAAGAATAAGTGGAAAGGAAAACAGAATTCTTTATTCACTAGTGTCTGAGTGGTCAGTCTTTGTAGTTAAATAGAATTAACACATCTTTATAAAAACATCCACAAAAAAGAGCTTTGCTCCCCTTACTACTGGCATTAGGCCTAATCATTATTAATGGATATAGGGCCATATACATGACATTCATATCTTGATAGCATTCTATCTTCTAGCACAGGGGTGGGCAAACTTTTTGACTCAAGGGCCACAATGGGTTCTTAAACTGGACCGGGGGGCCGGAACAAAAGCATGGATGGAGTGTTTGTGTGAACTAATATAAATTCAAAGTAAACATCATTACATAAAAGGGTACGGTCTTTTTTTTTTTTTTAGTTTTATTCATTTCAAACGGGCTGGATCCGGCCCGTGGGCCATAGTTTGCCCACGGCTGTTCTAGCATCTCTTCAACTATTCCATATTTCCCTAAACTGTGAGAATATGAATTTTCCAATGGATTCATTTACAGGAATTTAAGTATATGCAAGTTTCATCTTCTATGCTCTCTGTAGGCAGAAATTGTAAGAAATCTAAACTCTTTAGATATTTCTAAATTCTACTGTAATTATGTCCAGGAATTATTTCCAATATCTAAACAGAGATGTACATTATCTTGAAAGTTGGTTAAACCTTACCTGGGCATCCCATATCCCCGACCTTGTCTCTGAGATGAATGTTGAGGATAAAAATGTTCATTGGGCATAAAATTGCCAGCTGTCTGTGCGTAGTGCATTGGAGGGTCATGCCCATAATGCATACTATTCTGAAGCCTGGGTGGGGGCAGGGGTTCTCCCCTGCTGTAGGCCATAGACATATACATCTCTTTCCCTCTAACTTTTCTGAACATCTTCTTGTGTTGCTTCATGTCCATCTCCGACATAACTTTCAGGCAAACAAAGAAGTAGCAAATAAGCTTCATAACCAAAGCAAAATATTCAGTGTCTCCCCACCACACCCACAAATAACTAAAACTTTCAAATGTTTTCTTAGGAACAAACAAACAAGCAAACAAAAAATACAGAGAGGGAATTTTTGTATTTTTTAAGGATGTACTAGATATTCCATTTGGAAGGGCAAAACCAATAGGTATTTCTGTATCAATGGACACCTCAGCACTATCTTTAGGATAGGCAGCTTTGATCATCAAAACATAGAGTTAATGCCTATTAATATCTCCAGCTGCTTCCGTGAAGTGTTTTCCTAATTCTCTGAAAAATCTTTTCCCTTCAAATTTTAGAATCTAAAATCTACTCTAACTTAAGTTTACACAAAGTACTTTGGAATAGTATTTCTCCACCAGGGACAATCTTGCCCCTCTTCCCACTTGGGGAACATGTGGCAAAGTCTGGAGACATTTTGGGTTGTTAAACTGGGGGAAGAGTGCTATGGCATGTAGTGGATAGAGTCCAAGGATGCTACTAAGCATCCTACAGTACACAGGACAGCTCACCATAAAGTATTATCCATCCCAAAATATCAGTAGTGACAAAGTTGAGAAACTCTACCCTAGAATAAGACTTATTTATACCTTGAAAAAATTACAATGTAGGGGGAGAGATGGAGAAAATAATAAAAACCTTCAGTATACAAACCCATTTCTGGGAAATAGCCCCCGGAAATTTTTTGGTAACCTCTTCCTTTCCGACTAGGCATAGCACTCCAAGCAGGAACAGGTGTCATTTGAGTAACTGGTTTTAAGTTAGCCAGTGGAACAATATGCCTTAAAGTTAAAGATACCAACATGAAGCCATTGCAGCAGACTTAATTCTCATTTGATACACATAACCACCCTTTCTGCTTCACCTTCCAGAGGAATGACTGTGGTAAACTAGTTTAGAAATATTTGTTGCCTCTCCTTAGAGGAGGATTATATTTTCCTACCCCACTGACTTCAGACTCAGCTACATTATGTAACTGGTGCTTTAAGAGCCAGCACATGGTTTGTCATGGTATAATTTTTTCTCTGCCTGTAATAGAGCCTTCTTGGCCAGGGTCCCCTTTGCTGTCCCACTATAAAGATGCAAAATGAGCAAGAAGTGACCTTATTGTTTTAAGCTGCTGAGATTTTTTTTTATAATTACGGCAGTATAGACTAGTTTAATGGTTCTCAAAGTAGACCAATAGCATCAATATCATCCAGAAACTTGTTAGAAGTTCAAATTTTTGGGCCCCACCACAGACTTACTAAATCAAAAACTTTGGGGATGGAGCTCATCAATCTGTGTTATACTCTCCAGACAATTCTGGAGCATGTTAAAAGTTTGAGAATGACTGGACTAGCTAACTGAGTTGCTGTGATATTGGAAAACCAGCTTTCCCATTAGTATGAACAGTTTTTAATAGCATTCTGTTGTACTTAATATTTATAGTTGGCTAGTGACTAGGATTTATAAACTTTTATACATAGGTATACAGTCATGTGTTGCTTAACAAAGGACATACATGCTGAGAAATGCATCGTTAGGCAATTCCATCATTGTATGGACATCATAGAGTGCACTTAACATAAACCTATATGGTCTAGCCTACTATACACCTAGGCTATAAGTCTATGCAGCATGTTACTATACTGAATGCTGTAGGCAATTATAACACGATGGTATTTGTATATCTAAACATAGGAAAAATAGGTTAATAATATGGTGCAAAAGTTAAAAATGATACATCTGTATAGGGCACTTATGATGAATGAAGCTTGAAGGACTGGAAGCTGCTCTGGGTGAGTGAGTGAGTGAGTGGTGAGTGAATGTGAAGGCCTAGGACAGTGGTCGGCAAACTGCGGCTCATGAGCCACATGTGGCTCTTTGGCCCCTTGAGTGTGGCTCTTTCACAAAATACCGACTTCTGTGCACCGCATGTGGTATTTTGTGGAAGAGCCACACTCAAGGGGCCAAAGAGCCACATGTGGCTCGCGAGCCGCAGTTTGCCGACCACTGGCCTAGGACATTACTGTATATCACTGTAGACTTTATAAACATTGTCTCTCAAGCCCTCTCCCTGAATTCTTCCTACAGGGTCAGAAATAGAACATCAAAGCTACCAATGCTGCTCCATGAACTCTGTGACCTGGATGAACATTAACATGAATCATTATGTGGGATGGATTAATTGGAAATATCTTAGAGAAACTGGCTGGGTAAGGTGTGGATCACCACAATAGTAACTGCAGGAGGGAATGAAAGGTGAACTGAGGATTAGTAGGAAGAAGAAACCAAGATGGAAAGATAAAGGAACATAGGGATTATCGCAGCAATGTGGTTTGGGCTATTGCATGTTGGAGCAATGGTCAGATTAAAGAAATTTGTGGTATTCATAAAAAAAAAAAAAGAGGGCGTTTAACATGGAGAGGGTATAGAACGGGGGACTCAAATAGTTTGACTTTGGAAATTTGTTACTGGTTCCATTCACACTATCTGGTACAGGGGCTCTCTCTGGCACTGCACTGATGGAAGAAATAAAACTTTTCTAAGTTTTACATATGACAACCTGAACATATTCCCAAAGTATAGAGACAGGCTGGCTTCATACTATCAAAGAAAGCTTTTATTGACGTATCAGTGGCACTTAATACCTGTTAAAGTAGCTCCTGTGGAATTGTGTCCTTGTACAGAATCTTATGTCCTCAACAAAAAATTTAAAGCAATGAACTCTGAAGACCATGGGCTACATCTGGGAGGACTGACTGCAGTGCCCTCTGAGTATGTAGTGCTGGGGGCACAGGCTGCTCTGTGCTGAAACAGCTCAGTGGCTGACTGATGGGGATGTGACCCATGCACTCACAACGGAGGTGCTGTGAGAGGGAATCTACTGCCAGGCTGCACTGACATTGCTTCCATCAGAGGAAAAAAATAATTCCTCCTGAACTATATACTAGTATGTCCTTCCATTTCTTATGGAAAATTCAACTTCATTATAATCTTAAGAAATCACTGTCATAGACTGAAATGTCATTATGCAGCACATGACTGTATTGAGGTTTCATACTTTAGCATACACTTTTACAATTCAAGATAAGTCATCTTAGACTAGCTCCAGATATGACTTTGGTTTTCTTACTAATATCCTGGTAATTCTCAATTTAATATTACAAAAAAAGGCATCAGTAGCCAAAGATTTCAGTAATTCAACACGTTATTATAGTCTTACTTTTCTGCCAATTCTTCAATGAAGACTGTTACTGAATTGTTCTCATTTCCAACTTCCTGAATATGAGCATTATAATATCTTCCATCTGATTCCAAGCGAACCTGAAAGAGGGGAAGAGACAGAATACATTTACTCTCAAGTCTACTGGCAGATCTGGCTTCTGCCAAACAAAAATACCACTTTTCCCCAAATGGAGTTCAGTATCTACTTATTAAAGCAGCTGATAATCAGCACTGCCAGTCTAGTTCAATGGAGATAGCACATGCTGAAAGAATCTTACCTTTAATCACAAGTTTGTAATTAAAATTTAACACAAACATTTAAAAAATTTTCTAGAATTTTGCAAATTAGTTTTGTTGAACTCATATTAATGACTAAAACCACAATCTTAAAAAAGTAAATTATTGATTCTTCAAAGAAGAAACTAACCTGACATTTGTCTCCCAAATAGTAATGTTTCCCAGCATACTCCATGTAATCAGCTTTTTGAAGTTCTGTTAAAAGAAAGGATCAAACTCAATTAAACTGTTTCCTTTCCTATTTTACATCATTTAATTTTCTAATGCACTTTTACCAAGGTGTCTTTACAATGTTACCACTATAAGCTAAAATTGGGGTGAGGGGTAGTCCTAAAGCAGTGGTTCTCAACCTTCCTAATGCCACAACCCTTTAATACAGTTCCTCATGTTGTGGTGACCCCCAATTTCATTGTTACAAATTGAACATAATTAAAGCATAGTGATTAATCAGAAAAACAATATGTAATTATATTTGTGTTTTCCGATGGTCTTAGGCGACCCCTGTGAAAGGGTGGTTCGACCCCCAAAGGGGTCGCAACCCACAGGTTGCTGTCCTAAAGGGTCATTCTATCACTTTTGATAGGTTATTTCTGTAGTTAGTTTAAGGAGACTTGCAAATACAGTTTTGTGCTACAAAACACAAATATACATTTCTCAAACCTGCCAGGTGGAACAATTTGGTTCTTGACCAAGTTGTTCACAGAAAAAATGTCTAACTTGTGGAACCAAACCAGTTTTGGAACTGACAACCCTTTCAAGCTGATACCTCAGCATGACAAAAAGTGTCTCTCAGGCTACAAAGGAGAGAATGCTTTTGTTGTTGGCATCAATGGATTAGCACAATTTTAAAATATAAAGAGGCCATCAAGAGAGTTAATGTTGCTGAGGTTGTGAAAGAAACAATGACCACAGGCAACTGAAGAGATGGAAAAACTGCTGTTGATTTGGATTAACAGAAAGCAGTTAGCCAGTGACAATCATTTCAGAGGCAGTGATATATGAACAAGCAAAGGCACTGCATGCTGACCTGAAAGACACCCCTGGACCCAGTGCTAAAAGGGATTAGTTTAAGGCTAGTAGGGGGTGGTTTGATAAATGTAAGAAAAGAAGTATTTCTAGATTAAACAGTGCATTAGACATGTACTGTATATAAGAAAGGTTAAAACAGGGAATCATTTGGGGATCTGGAATGGATTCATTACTAGTTCATTATTTCTAATGGGAAAAATAATTCAGTTTTTGAATAAATCACTTCTCAAACAGCCTTCCGGAATGAAATAAGTTCAAGAACCAAGGTTCCACTTTAAGTGGAAATTAGAGTTGCAATTTTAGAGTTCGTCAAACACCAATAAGATAAAATTTGAAAGTAACACATCTCAATCAAAAAAAGAAATACAAAGTTTCTTCAAAGTAACCTATTATTTTTAACAACTTATTGTGTTGCATTAGGTGATAATCTCATTCTATATTGCTAACTATACCCTGGTTCACTTGGTTCAAGGAATATGAGACATTAAAGGCTACCTCTAAGGCAGAACTTTAAGGCCTACTTTGACCAACTTAATTATCTAAGAAAGTGGGGGGAGGTAAACAATTACCTGTTTTGAGGGTTGGCAAACTACACAACTCTGTCAAAAAACTTTACTTATGGACACTGAAATTTGAATTTCACATAATATACTGTTTTCATTTTTTTCCGTCATTCAAAAATTTAAAGACCATTCTTAATTCACAGACCATACAAAAACAGATGGCAAGTCAGATTTTGTCTACAGGCCATAGTTTGCCAACACCCAACCTCATTTATTAATAAGGGGAGTTTTAACCCTTTAAATGTAAGATATGTTTATTTCTAGTTACTACAAGTTTCTGGTACTCTTAGTTATCTAAAGGCTACTCTTTGCAAAGCTGAAATACCAGATAAACATCAGACTCTAAAAGATCCCACTTCTAAAACCATTTGTTCCTCCTTTGGATTTAAATCATGTTTTGAGTAAGGCAAAAAGTAAGTACATGCCTGTTTTTCATAACAGTACATTGAAAATGTCTCTTATTAAAAACAATTTACAAAATTAATTTCCTAGATCAGTCAGGATTCAAAAGTATCCTGTTGATATTTCATTACCTTTTCTGCTGTCCAACCAAACATCAAATTCTACATTACGATAGATTTCTGGATCCAGAGCTTTGAGCACCTTATAGGGGAAGTGCACCTTGGATGGATTTTCTGGAGACTAAAACAAAAATAATTATGCTACAAACTCCCATCTTTAGCTTAAGTCTTCTATGAAGAAGAATTAAGGTTCTTTTCTTCCCTTTTTTTTTAAAGTTATGTACATATGACTTCCTTTCCTTCTTTATTAAAACAAGAAATAAATTCCACAATAAATTTTACTGTGTATTTAAAAATCAGAAGACTAAAGAAGCAATATGCAAATAATCTAAAAGGTTTTGGATGGCAGAAGGGAAATATTGTCTCAAGCAGCCAACAATTCAGGATACATCATATATAAATCAATGCAACACTGACCAGGATTAAAGACTCAGTCAGAGCTACTTAACAAGTTTTCCCTTGGTATGCACACAGGTGCAGGTGCTTCTGTACCCTAAAATCAACTGGAAAAATCTGAAAAGTTTATTTCATTTTGGTTAAAATCTGTGATAATTTCCAAAGAAATTACCTTTTCCTTCTGCTTTCCTAGAATTTCACCATATTCAATACTGTTCCCAAATTACCAGCACTTGGGGCATACAGAGAGATTGTTGTAACAGTATTTGTCCTATTTAGCTAGCCTCAAATGTAACGTTTGCTTAATTTTAAACCTATACAAATAAAATGTCCCCTGTTTCTCGAACCAGGATTATTACCTATTTTCTTTGAGTAGATAGGGATAAGCATTATATTCTTTAATGACAAAAAGAAACCTCAGTGTTATAAAATTGATTACAAACTATCCATTGAGTCTATAATACTACTTTATCTTGAAAACAACAGCTTCTGACATTTCTCAAGTGTTCAGTTTGCTTTGAAAAAAAATGTACAATTCCATAATAAAATTTCAGAGAACATTAAACACACATTTTACATTTTCAAATTGAGACTTCCACAGAGGGAAATATCAACTCCTCCCCATCCTCATATTACTAGAACGGATCATGTGATTTCAAATAGTTTAAGTTATAATGCTGCAAACCAAGATTATAAAGTCTTTGCTCTAGAAAAATCTCAAACCTTTGTTTCTTCTGTTCCTTTATTGTACCCCTCTGGTATATTTTCAACATTGCAGCAAGCACCCAATTCTTCAGTCCTAATTGAGAAGATTTAGAACAAAGAGCTTTATATAAATATAGCAGCTAAGAAAATCTTAAACCTAACGACTGACTATTCTACCACCTAGTGGTACTAAAGTAGCTCAGTTCTAAAAATGAGGCAAATATTTTTTCACTCAACATTTACATTTATGCTTCCTTTGTATAAATATGTGCTAAAATATGCTTAGCAGATTACCTCCTATATTTCACAACTCCTGTGGGGACACATTCTTAAAATGGTCCCTACAGCCCTAACTGGTTTGGCTCAGTGGATAGAGCGTCAGCCTGCGGACTGAAGGGTCCCAGGTTCGATTCTGGTCAAGGGCATGTACCTTGGTTGTGGGCACATCCCCAGTAGGGAGTGTGCAGGAAGCAGCTGATCGATGTTTCTCTTTCATCAATGTCTATCCCTCTCCCCTCCTCTCTGTAAAAAATCAATAAAATATATATATTTTTAAAAAAAGATGGTCCCTACAATCCCCATCCTCCCACTGTTCACGTGTCCTAAGTTTGCTTCTAACCAATAAAGAGTATATGGTTACATTGTGTAAGAATGTAGTGCTTGTCTTGCTAGTTTCTCTCTCTTGCTTAAGGAAACAAGCAGCCATGTTCACCAACCCCATGTGGCAAGGAGCTGAGTATTACCTTTGGCTGATGGACAGAAAACAACTGAAGTTTTCAGTCCTATGGCTACAAGGAACTGAATACTACCAAGAACCATGTGAGTGGGGAGGTGGACCTTTCCTTAGTCAAAGCTCCAAAAAAGAACTCAATCCCTGCCAACACCATAACTGCAGTCTTTTGAGATCCTAAGTAAAAGACCCAGCTAAGCTATGCCCAGAATCCTAACCCATATACATTGTGAGATACGTGTGTTGCTTTAAGCTGCCAAATTTATGGTAATATTATTACATAGCAATAGATAATAAATACACCCTGCCTTCCTAATACTATAGTTTCCTTAAGCCTAAGTCCTTTAAAAAATAAACAGTAAAGATTGAAGCAACTTTTACCTTGGTATATAGTTGCTGCCCTTTGCATTCTCAAATATCACCAAAAAATAAAATAAAATTCAGAGCATTAAATATCAAAGAAATAGAACTATAAGGCAAAAAAACAAGGTGACACCTGTCTTAAAGACAAGTTTTAAGACACTCAGCTCTTAAAACTTCCCTTAGCTTGAGGTAGAATCTTTGCTACTAACTGGTTGTGTGTGCCAAGTAACCACTCTGAACCTGAATTACCATCTAAAAAATTATGGTGCTAGTTTACAATTAGTTTTTATTTTTCTCAAAGTGTGGTCCATGGCCTATATATATCAGAATACTTCAGTGTATTTGTTAAAAAAGCAGATTCCTGGCTTTACTCTGACCTGAAATTTTGTGAGGGTAGGACAGAGAATCTGCCTTTCTAACAAGCACCCTAAGTAATTCATATATAACTGAAGTTTAAGAGTCACAGGATTAGACAGCTCTAAAGTCTTTTCCAACAATAAAAAACAACAATCTGATTCTGACTTTGACCGAACCTCCAAAGCCTGAGCATCTAACAATACAACACATATTTTTGGCAAAAATTATCTTCTCACATTAAAAAATTTATATTCCTACACATAGATACGAGAGAGAGAGAGAGAGAGAGAGAGAGAGAGAGTGTGTGTGTGTGTGTGTGTGTGTGGTCTAAGTCAGTCATAAAAGCTTTCCAGGTCTCTTCCACTTCCAAATGATGACAGAGAGAAGATGATCTTGCAGTTGATATTCCCTTTCCCTTTATTACCTATCTGGAGTTAAACTCTTGTAGGCAACATGGACATCCTCACTGCTAGTGACAGCATTGTTTCTGTTCTTCTTAGAACCACTTCGAAACAATTCAACTGCAGACTTCAATGCTTCTTCATCCACAACAAACACATCTTTATAGAGAATTTCATACAATACAGCTAAAGAAAAAAATGGCCAAAATTCCAATTATCAAAACAATGCTTTTTAAAGTAACAATGTGAAAACAGCCATAACCCAGTATACAAATTCAATAGTTACCAACAAGGTTTTTAAAAAGTTATTTATGGAAGGTTACTCAATTTAAAGACTGGCAACAAATCACACCCAAACATTTATAAAGCTTTCACATACCTTGACAAACAGCTGCACTTGACTGAAATTGTTTTGAGTACACTGAATCATAATGGCCATTACTTGAATAGCAGAGTAGAATCTAAAGAAGAAGAAAACATACAAAACCAATAAGTGAATGTTACAACATCCTACAACCATGAGATACTTG
Organism: Myotis brandtii; assembly: GCF_000412655.1. Classification (NCBI taxonomy): domain Eukaryota; kingdom Metazoa; phylum Chordata; class Mammalia; order Chiroptera; family Vespertilionidae; genus Myotis; species Myotis brandtii. Next base: position 273,215 of record NW_005372038.1, on the reverse strand, counting down.
AAATTAAGTAATGAATCAGAAAACTTATAAACTAAATGAATGGTTTTTTTGTTTTAAAAAATGACTTTTAGAGGAAAAGGAAGATGGTGGTGTAGGTAAACACCTGTACTGGCTGCCTCCCACAATCACATCAAAATTACAACTAAAATACAGAACCACCATCATCCAGAACCACTGGAAAGCTGGCTGAATGGAAGGCCAACTAGAGAAGAAGGCATGGAAGCAAGAGATCCTTTGGAACTCAAGAAAACACACTGAGACTGGTAGCACACGGAGGCACAGAACAGGCTGTTCCAGAACCCAGGTGTGCCGTTTTTTTTAGTCAGGAAGAAGATTGTCTCTGTGGAGGCCACCTGGAACAGCAAGGGGTCCCAGAGCTGGGGAAAGAAGTCCCTAGGGGCAGTAAGTACTATAGGCTATAAAAACCAGTGCGGACTGGCCAAGGTTAGCCAGTTCAATCCCCGGTCAGGGCATATGCAAGAGGCAACCAGTGAATGCATAAATAAGTGGAGCAAATCAATGTGTGTGTGTGTGTGTGTGTGTGTGTGTGTGTCTTCCTTCCTCTCTCTAAAAATGCCAAGATTGAAATCACTATTAAGGATACACTGTGAGCCTCAATCACATTCTGATTAATATATCAAACAAATACTAATTTACAATTTGAAAAGATAGGAACTTTTATAAATTGAACAAGTGAATATAAACACAAGACTACAGGAGAAGAGACTTCAATTTATTCAAAATGTTATCCACTATACTGAAGAACAATATATAAATATACTATATAGGAGCAATACTGCTAAAGAGACTTCCTTAATGAATTAGGTATAAGATGGCTACAGACTGCGTTATTTCTTCTTAGCTGATTCCTTTGATTGGTAGATTTTTCAAACAATTCAAAGGCCATGCACGCTTACTACCCAGATTACCAGCTGTACCAGTTAATAATGCGGATTTTTTTCAATAGATGGAGTTACACACATGTTGATATATATGCGATTTGATATGTATGCTATTTTGTTGTATTGACAGCAAGCTTCAAAACTTCATATGTCAAATTTTCTGAAGGTGTTAACATTATAGATATTCTTACGCTTAAAAATATTGAATTTCATGCCCCAAAAAAGAGCATTTGCGGGAAGTTTTAATTCATTATTTTGAAGAAAAGTGCTGCTGAAAGTTATCGTATACTTTGGGAAGCTTATAGTGAACATGCTCCATCTCAAGATACTTGTGAACGCTGGTTTAAACGCTTTAAAAGTGATGATTTCAATGTGAAAGGCAAAGAATGTCCAGGTCAACTGAAAAAGTTTGAAGACCAACAATTACAAGCATT
>NW_005372038.1:264354-271347 GCF_000412655.1 Myotis brandtii | reverse complement strand
TTTGCCTCAAAACAAGAAAAGTTCTATTGGGACGGTATCCACAAATTACCTGAAAAATGAGGGAAATGTGTAGCTAGCGATGGACATTACTTTGAATAAAGCACTTTTGATGTTTTTCTTGAAATTATCGTGTTTTCTTTGATTACAAAATCCGCATTATTAACCAGTACACCTGGTATTTCAGTAAAAATGCTACGTAAAGCTATGTAATGAAATTTGTTTAAATAACTGCTCCAGAACCTTTCTGAATGTTTGTTCAAAAACCTCTGTCTTACGTTAAGGGATGTGTCTATTCTTATTTTACCATCATCAGAATGTTGCCTGAATTTTGCTCTCTAATGTGAAACAAGATTTACAAAAGTCAAATATTTTGTAGTCTGTATTTAGTAATGATTTAAATAATCAGGATAAAAGGATTTTCTTAAAACTTTTTGGAAGAAAAGTTATATGCTTAACAATTTGTTCACCTGCCGAGAGTCCTCAACCTCCTACTATTTGTACCTTACTTAGGTAGTACTAGCACACTGTCCCTGCCCTCAAGAAACTTTCAGACTAATGAGAAAAACAGACAGGAAAACAAATACAATGTGATAAATACCGTAATTACTTGGGTGATGCAAAGGAAGGAAATAAATCTTGGGCAGGGGGTTGTGGCTGTGTAATTGACACATTTGATATGCAAAGGGGGAAAAAAGCTGGAAAGAAGGGTTGGGAATCTTTGGGGCAATGAAAGCCTAGCTTCAGAGTATCAACTTACCTTTTTATCAATGAGGAGCTGATCAGGGTTTTCTATTACACAGGAGTGATAAGATCAGGTCTGTTCAGAAGGGTAGCTAACAACACTGACTGGTGGCAGGATAGTTTGGAATTTAGAATGGGCTTTTTTAATTAACGAGGTAAAAGGGATGATTTCTTAAGATCCTGGTAAGCCCACAACATCATTCAATTTCTTCTTTTTATTTTAGTAAACATTCACTCATCATCTTACCTTGTCTTCATAGCCATTATCTGTGACATAAGTTGGAGGCTTTCCGGGATTGCGATAAAGAACAAAATCTCGACTACATGGGTAGAAAACAAAGGTGGATGAGAAGAGATAATTTAACATATGCAAGAGGTAGTTATAAGAACCCATATTTATGCTTTGAAACTGCTGACCTTATTCATATAAAATAATCCAAATGTTTAAGAGGCTACATAATGCTAACTCATGGTAGACAAGCTACTGGCCTGTAAAGTTCTATGGATTTTTTAAAATATATCTTAATTTAGAGGAACGGGCAGTAAAGGTAGATTACCAACTATATGTATGTTTGTGAGTTTTGGAGGTTCCCATTTATTTAAAACAGGGGTGCACAAATTTTTCTTGATAAAAGACCAGGTAATAGACATTTCAGCTTTTGCCAGCCCTATGTTTTATTCAACTTCCATTTTGCAGTATAAAAGCAACCATAAACAATGATAAACAAATGCACATGACTGTGTTGCAATAAAACTTTATTTATAGACACTAAAATTTGAATTTCATATAATTTTCACACACCATAAAACATTATCCTTCTTTTGATTTTTTAACCATTTAAAACTTTAAAAAAGCATTCTCAGCTCTAGGGCCATACAAAAGCAGATGGCAGGCCAATTTAAGAGATGGCCCGATTTAAAATCCACCTGCCCAATGACTCTGCTATACTACATCTTGCTAGATTTAGTGAGTAAAGAGTACAAAGAAAAAAACACAAAAAACACTAACTTGAACAAGTCCCCATTACCAGAGGGTTCTGACTCTACCCAGGTACTGGTATATGCCATCTCACCATCCTCAGAATTGTGAAGGAGTCTTATATAGATCAAACTTCTCAAATGAGTAAGATTCCCATGAGCCTCTAACCTATATTATATAGCTTTTTCAAAACCCTAAGGATTAGCCATGGAACATATATGCATAACCCATAGACACTAACAATAGTGTGGTGTTGGCCAGAAAGAAGGGGGGGGGGGCAGGGTTGGGTGAAGGTGGGCAAAGGGGCAGGGAAATGGGGACATCTGTAATATGTAAAAATTAAGTAAAAAAAACCCCAACCCTACAGCTTTCACATATGCCACTTTTTGCAGTTTCAAAACAAAACTTCCAAAGCATTAGAGCAGTGTTTCTCAAAATTTCCCCCCATGATCGCCTCCCTAAAGAGACACTTTAGACTTTTCTTAATTTCCCTATGAAATTTTAATACCCACCATATCTAAATTTTTTGTCCTTGAACCAATTTCTACCCTCATGGAAGCAATTCAACCCTATTGAGGATGCATGCAAAAGAGGCACAAAGTTAAACAAAATTCTAAGATAAGCATTCTAATTAGCCACAGGAACAATAACAGCAGTTCTTAAAGTCTTTTATTCTTCCATTCAAACTGAAACAAATGCTAGAGATTCTCCACCTAAAATTACACTAATGAACTTTGCTTCTACATATCAATGCATCAAATCTAAAATTTTCCCAATACTAAAGGGAATTTAAATAGAAACCCCGCACACGCACGCGCGCGCACACACACACACACACACACACACACACTTTAAAAAAAGGAGATTCCACTTACTTATAAATTAGAGAAAGAGCTCTTATTTCCAGCTGGCCAGCACTTTCCTAAATATAAATTAGTTTTTATAAACATTGAGTAGCTAGAAAGTACAAGGTTTTGCAAGACTATAATTTTTTTTTTAGATGAAGAATTTGTAGAACACAATATAACTTGCTTTGAGAGTTGGGATACTGTGATAGTTACTAATTAACATAGACTTATTCTGGAAAAAAGGACCCAAAGACCTTAGTTATTAAGTAACAAAGACACTTAATATGGGAGATTTAAAAGGCAAAATAAAAATGTAATTAGTGTAAAAATATGAAGTTAGCAGGATATTTAATACATGTGTTTTAAGCCCAGAACTATGGAATTAATTTAATCACATAAAATTTTAATTAAATATGTGTTTGTGGATCTTACTTCCACTTAAAAGAAAGATAACTACAAATAGGGAGAATTGTTTTAATAACCTCCTAGTAACATTCATTACCACCCCCCCATTAAAATGATAATGGCTCATGTTTGTCCAGTTCCCAAGCAGCGTGTATTCTTTCACTCATTTATGGATGATAAAATTGTTAAACACACAATTCTCAACATTTAGCACAGAATAATAATAGGTCGGCTGCCAGCCTCTAAACTTTTGCAAGAACTATTTGATTCAACACAGCTGGCTACTTAAGAAACTAAATAGATTGGCTCTAGCTAAAGCAACAAGCTGAATGATTATTTAGGTTCTTATTCCAAATACTACTCTGAAAAGATTAAACCCCCATATTTTATCTTACCTTGGGATCTCCCAACCGTTCCAGGTATTTCTCAAAAGATCCCTCCACATACTTCAAAAATAAAACAAACTTGACTTAACCAAATACATAGCATTACTGAAATCTGATCATATTCTGCAATATTATCCTCCAATGGATTTTTGTTCAGCTCAATAATTATGGTACTAAATTACTACTTTGCACAGCACCTCAAGAAGATTTGCACATACACAAAAGCTATGGGTGGAGAAAAGCTGTACTATAAAAATATGTTAGGAATTGGTCCTGGCTTATCCATACATCAGTGCATTTCCTCAACTGCTATGCCTATAAGTTTCCTTTGAAATATCAACAATTTTCATAAATCAAGCAAGCCCAATAATTATAAGCTCAATATTTTAAATTTTACAGGAGACATGCATTTACAAAGTTAAAATTTTGAGGAAGTTTAAAGGGAATTTTATTAGGTTCAAAAAAGCCCAGGGCACAAGGAAACTTTTTGGGGCAATGGAAATGTTCTCTCTCTTGATTGCAGTGGCAGCTGCATGACTGCATTGCCAAAACTAAAATTGCTAAACTTAAAATGGTGAATTTTATTGAATGTAAAATATACCTCAATAAAAATAAAATTACATTAAACTCAGAGAATATAAATCTCATTCCATACATACATATCTAGTATTAAATATAACTAGAATTTAAAAAATCAATTTGAATTTTTCTCAATCCTTTTAAACAGCTTTACTGAGGAATAACTGACATATAATAAACTGCACATATTTAAATATCATAGTCAAATAAGTTTTGACATATGTATGCACCCATGAAATAATCATGATAACCGTGAATAGGATGAATATATCCATCCTCCCCATAAGTTTCCTTGTGCTCCTCTCTAACTCCACTGACACACAAGCAATCACTGACCTGCTTTAATCACAACAGGTTGGTTTGCATTTTCTTTAGTTTTATGTAAAGGAAATCATACAGTATGTACTTTTTTGGGGGAGTCTGGCTACTTTCACACAGCATTATTATTATGAGACTCATCCACATAGTTTTAAAAATTTACACACGTATTTTTGTTACTCAAAATGTGGTCCACAAACAATAGCAAGCATCACTTGGGAATTTGTTAACAATCCAAAAAATCTTGGGCCCCAGCTCAGACCTACTAAATCAGAATTGTATTTTAACAAGGTCTCCAGGTGATTTGTATGCACAAAAATACTTGAGATGCAATGCTTTACACCATGGTCTTACATTTAAAGTAATTAATGAACAATCCTTTTCCCAGGTGTTGTAAAGACTGTAATTAACTTTAAGGTAATGAGCTTAAAAGTCAAAAAGCCTTCACATATTTTTAAAACTCAATTGAAACCTGTTGAGAAAATTAAGAGTAAACCTCAAACAGCAGGCAAATATCCATAATATAAAAGCAGAAGAAAAATAGTACTGGAAGGGCTAGAGGCATGATAAAAAATTAATGGACTAATGAAAGGGCACACTTCATGTAAGACCTTGATAAAAATCTCTATTTGTTAATAAGAATTCAAGTACTTCAATGTATAGAAAGATGCCTTCTAAAAATTGTTTTAAAGTCAATCATTAATGACAGAGTTCCAATTACCACAGTTTGACACATGAAAAGATGGATGTTTAGGACTAACTTTTTTCCTTACAATTAAGTTTTATAAGACTCTTCAAGCATTGTGCACTGAATTAAGCAAGAGAACGAAGGGTGTTCCCATTTGTACATATTTTAAAATATATACATTTAAAATATTAACAAAGGCATACCTTTTGTGAACTATGATTAATTGTTCAATAAAACAGTGGTATAGATAATACAAAACAGAAGTCAAAGTATGACTTTTTAGGGTTTGAAGGTTTTTCTGGTGTGTGGGAGGAAGAAAGTAATGGGAAAAATACAGGTTGGGTTTTTTTCTTAGTTTTTAGAGTACAAAACAATCTAATTGTGGAGGAGGTCCAGAAATGTGCTAGCTAGGGTGAAGCTAGCAGAAAATTGAATATTTGCTACTGAGATTACATATAATTTTCATATATAGGTGCTCAAAATTCATTTCCCATCTGCTACATATTCTAATGACAACTCTCCCTTGGGTATGTATTCTACTTACAGACTCAAAAGTTTCTTGATTTTCTCTCATATATGAGACACAAGCCTTCCTGATTTCCAAATGATGGACTTGGCTGCAAAACAACTAAAAAGAGAAAAACCAGCTTACTGTTAGCAGTCATTTGAAATAGAAGCTTCTAAATTAAGACTAGGAATTAGTCACTTAAAAGTCCCCCTTGCTCAGAACATATGTGGGAAATTAAGTCCTGATATTACTAACATCTGTTTTTGTCACCTTTTGTGAACTGGGGAGAGATGATTCTGTTAAGCTCCCCCTTTTCTACTCTTTATGGGCACAGTTTGAATATTTTTCCTTAGGCATAAAATTTAGAGGAAGCAGGGGCTGCTTATAAAGGATCAAGATAAATTTCAAATTTTTCTTTAACCCCATTATTTTACCTCTCATCCATTCCAAAGTAGTATTTAGAAAACAAAAAAGATAGCAAAGGCACAGCAATATATTTGGACTAATCAGCAAAGGTATCCACCAAGATAATAAGTAGCAGACAGACCTGGATATTTTTACTAGGAAAGAAAAAAAAGGGGGGGGGGATTTTTGTTTTTGTGGGCTACAGGTCTTCTAGCTACAGTACCATGCCACATCACAAACTCTGAAATCTAAGTATAGGGAAGATATATTTGCTTTCCTTTTACCTGCTCCGAAATAGCCCGAAAGAGGCAAGAGGCATCCTTGGCAGTCAGCTTTCGAAACAGCCCTAAGCTGCCTAAATATTCATCCATTGTTGCCTCACTCAGAGACTTCTGGCCGCAGTACTTTTTCCATCCTTTCTGCATTGTGCACGGAGGGTGGAGATGGGGAATGGAAGAAAGGAACACAAGTGTAGTCAGAAGAAAAAGCAAGGTGCAGGTAGGAATGGGTAGTAGTGACAAGGACTTGCTTATGCAGGTATCCGGAAAGCAGCCCAAAGTCTAGGTATGAGAAGGCAGTTGGAGTCAGCGTTGCAGAATCTTGGCACTTCTCAGGAGCAGAAGCAAAGAGCTGGCTTGCCCAGGACTAGTCGAGATCCTGTGAAAAGAAGAGGAAGAACCAATGCTCCTAGGAATAGAGAACTAGACTTGAGAAAGACATGGGAGAAGGGTACTTGCAGAGCTACTTTGCTGGGGAAGAGTGGAATTAACCCATCAGCCCAAGGTTGAGAGAAGTATGCACAAGCAGCTGAGTTTTGGGACCAAAGGGAAGCCGAGTTTGCAGCTTAACTCAGGGCAACTGCTGCACGAGGCTGCAAAGGAACTGCATTAACACCCAGGTGTATATAATGCAGCCTGGCCCACATTACATTGCTGTAAAACCTCTGCCCAAGTTCCCTGCTCCTATAGTTACATGGAGATGAGAGAGAAAATTTCTGAACCTAATTAAATAGTAAGATTGTGTATTAAGAATATCTTTTTAGCCGAAGCCGGTTTGGCTCAGTGGATAGAGCGTCGGCCTGCGGACTGAAAGGTCCCGGGTTCGATTCCGGTCAAGGGCATGTACCTGGGTTGCGG
>NW_005372038.1:257816-264291 GCF_000412655.1 Myotis brandtii | reverse complement strand
ATATATATATATCTTTTTAAAAAGCAAAGAAGGGTGGCACCCTTAATATATAGGTGCAGAGGTCACAATTCAAGCAAAGTGCCAAAGCAGTTATCTGGATATTTCAGGTAATGGAATTTAAATAATCTCATTCAGTTCTCCTAGATCAGCGGTTCTCTACCTTTGGGGGTCGAACGACCCTTTCACAGGGGTCACCTAAGACCATCGGAAAACACATATATAATTACATATTGTTTTTGTGATTAATCACTATGCTTTAATTATGTTCAATTTGTAACAATGAAAATACATCCTGCATATCAGATATTTACATTACGATTCATAACAGTAGCAAAATTACAGTTATGAAGTAGCAACGAAAATAATTTTATGGTTGGGGGTCACCACAAAATGAGGAACTGTATTAAAGGGTCGAGGCATTAGGAAGGTTGAGAACCACTGACTTAAAGGGTATGGAGTGATTGACAGGAGTGACTGACAGGTGTTCAACAGTCATTCAACCATTAGGATTTGCATTACAAATCAGAGCGCATGAGGACAGAGCAAATCTGAGGCCTGGTCCAAATCCCTCGTTTTATAAGAAAGAAACAGACACATAGGCAAATTAAGGGGTTTTCCCAGCTCTCGTATTCATTCATCAAAAATAGACACCAGAGTCTAAGTGTTTCATTTAATGTGGAAATTACTTTTTTAAGGAAAAAATAATTTTTGTCCTTAGCCCAAAGAAATTAAACACATTGGATTAATAAATAGCCCAGATCACCATCTTGGGGTTTTTTTTTATCAAAGGCTATTAAAGCGCCTTAATATTTCAATTGGGGTTTTTAATATAAGGGAAAGTAATAGCCTTTTTCTCCCTCTCAAGTTGAAAATCCTGAGACTTGTCATTTTAACATATATTCAAGCTATACTTGTCTGCCTGTCTTGGGGTAATCAGCAGACTCGTATATGTAAATAGCAGAGACTCATCCAAAGTATTTTCTTACCATTATTATAACCTTATATAAAATCACCCCCGTATTCACGAGGCAAACTTTGGCCCTCTTTCAGAGAGATGCTCCTGCCTACAACTGAATGCATCATCCCTTTAACCTTCCAATTATTCAGGGACCAGTATCACATCTACTGGAAGAGACGCCAATAAATCCAAAGGGAGATGATTTAAGAATAATAAAACAACTACACAAAGCAAATAATAAAACTACCATCCTGACTAATAATTTCCAAATGTCTGGGTACCATTTTCAACCGAAAGAGTTTTCCTATTAACTCTAAGGAAAAGCAGCGGTTCTCAACCTGTGGGTCGTGACCCCTTTGGGGGTCGAACGACCCTTTCACAGGGGTCGCCTAAGACTATTGGAAAACACATATATAATTACATATTGTTTTTGTGATTAATCACTATGCTTTAATTATGTTCAATTTGTAACAATGAAAATACATCCTGCATATCAGATATTTACATTATGATTCATAACAGTAGCAAAATTACAGTTATGAAGTAGCAACGAAAATAATTTTATGGTTGGGGGTCACCACAACATGAGGAACTGTATTAAAGGGTTGCAGCATTAGGAAGGTTGAGAACCACTGCCCTAGATAATAATAACTATGATATGATCACAGAAACTAATTCCGTTAGCTATGCTAGGAAACAGTGATACAATTATTGACTAATGTCTGCAAACTATTGTATAGCTTTAACTAAAAGAGAATATACAAAAATGTTTCTTAAAAAATGAAAATTATTTTAATTGAAGCAGCATTAAAGGAATAATTTAGCCACAAACTTTTTAAGAGTACATTTAAAATCCTGGGGCACAGCACTGAAGGTGTTAGACATTGAGAGGCCGTTTCAGTGTATTATTAGGGCATTTTTCCAGAAAAATTACTCTAAATTCTGAGAAAACCAAAGTAAAATATGACTGCTTTTTAAGGTCCAAAGAAGGACTGCTCACTTGTATTACTTGAGTCCATGGTCAAGTGTCTTGTTTTTATTTAAATGACAAAATCCAATGCCCTTCTTACTTTTCTAAAGGTTAAAAAAATAGATCAAAATTAGACTTTGAAGAAATTGCAAAATTCAGCTGCCTTGAAAACTGTTTTTCTTGTAACTGTGGATCTAGTAGTAATGCCTACAGAGACAGCATCAATAATCAATTTTATAATTTAGGAATGAAATAAAAGCATGGTAGAGAAGAAAATAAAATCCTGACATCCTTTTTAATGTGTCAATTTGAAATTACCTTCACTAATTTATTTTTGAAAGAAACCATAACATTGAGGAAATTATTCCTTTTGTAAAAGTTCTGAAACATGATTTGGGAAGAGGAATCACCATCTTTCTTTAAATCCACAAATTCATTAAAAAAAATTAAGAGTTATAATGAAAAATACAAAGACTTCATATTTATTGTTATTTAAATGAAAAATAAGGTATATAAAACTTCAAGTAATACTAATCTATACTAGTATACTTAATTTTGAGGAATAAAGGAAGGGAAACTGAGAGGACAGAGAGAGAGAATCAAAAATAGAAAGAACAGGAAATAAAGACAGGAAATAGAGACAGGAAGACAAAAAGAGAAGAGGAAAGGGAAAATAACACAGAGAGCACACAAGACCCACACAAATATAAATTGATTTTTGACAAAGAGTATAAGAGCAGTCCAATAGAGAAAAGACAGTTTCATCAAATGGTGCTGCAACAATTGACAGCCATATGCAAAATAAAAAAATTATCCTCAACCTATACCTCACACATTTTATAGCAATTAACTCAAAATAGATCAAAGACTTAAATGTAGAACAAAAGTTCAACTTTCAGAAGAAAGCATAGAAGAAAATCTTCAAGGCCTTGAGTTAGCGAGAGTTCTTAGATGTAATTTAAAAAAAAATTAATTGGAATCTATCAAAATTAAAATATTTTGCTCTGCAAATGACAGAAGAATGATAATACAAGCCAGACTAAGAGAAAATATTTGTACATCACCTATCTGACAACACTTTTAATCAAAATATATTAAGAACTCCCAAAAGTCAACAGTAAGAAAACAATACAATTTAAAAATGGGCAAAAGATTATCTATACATTTCACGGAAGATATGGTTAATAACATAAAAAGATGTTCAACCACTATTCTGTACACCTGAAACTAATATAAAATATTTAATATCAAAGATTTTTTTAAAAATATATTTTTATTTTAGAGAGGAAAGGAGAGTAGGAGAGAGATAGAAACAGCAATGATGACAGAGAATCATGGATTGGCTGCCTCCTACTTGCCCCCACTGATTCACATGCAGATTTTTGTTTGGACATGTTTCTATTCTATTGGGTAATACCCAGAAATGTAGTTGCTGGATCATACAGTAAATGATGCTTAACTGTTTGAGGAACTGTCAGACCGTTTCCCACAGCAGCAGTACCATTTTACATTCTCATCAGTATTGTATAAGGGTTCCCATTTCTCCATATCCTGTCAATATTTACTGTCCATCTCTTGATTACAGCAATACTGGTGGATGTGAAGTGGTAACTCATCGTGGTTTTGTTTGTATTTCCCTCATGGAAAATAATATTGAGCATCTTTTTCATGTGCCTATTGGCCATCTGTATATCTTTAACGAAATACCACTACATACATCTTAGAATAACTAAAATAATTTTTTAGCTGACGATACCAAGTGTTGACAAGGATGCAGAGCAACTGGAACTCTCATATGTTGTTGGTGGGAATATAAAATAGTAAAGCCACTCTGGAAAGATAGTTTAACAGTTTCTTATAAAGTTAAACAGTTAAACATAGAGTTACCATTATGACCCAACAATCCCATTTTCTTTTTGGTATCTCTCCAAGAAAAATGAAAACTTAAGTTCATACAAACACCTGTACATAAATGTGTATAGCAGCTTTTTTCAAAATCATGATTCACCCAAAACTGGAAACAATCCAAACATCCTTCAACTGGTGAATGGACAAATGGTGGCATATCCATATAATAGAATATTCCCCAGCAATAAAAAAATGAAGCATTGATAGACACAGAACATGTATGAATCTCAAATGCACTGTTATGTGACAGAAGACAGATTTAAAGGCTACATGCAGTATGACTGTATTTATATGTCATACTAGAAAGGCAAAACTATAGGAAGGGAAAACAGAGCAGTTGCTGCCAGTAGTTGGGGTTGCAGAGAAGGGTTGACTACAAAGGTATAGCACAAAGGATGTATGGGGGTGTCTGGAGTATTGCGGTAGTGATTACATGAGTATGCATTTGTTGAAACGTATAGAGTTGTACAAGAAAATGCTAATTTTGCTGTATTTAAATTTTAAAACGGATAAAACAAAAAGCAGTAGAAGGAATAGAATTTAGAGTTGAGGAGCTCACAGAACAGACAAGATTGGAGAGAAAAAGCAAGCAAATTAGAAGGTCAATCCAGGAAAGCCAACACCTAAAGAACAGGAAGCCCAAAAAGAGATGAAAAAAGTAGAGGGGAAGAAATGATGATGGTGATTATGATGATATCATGAAAATTCTAACACTGCAGGATATGATTATCTTTATTTAGATTAAAAGGTTCCACGAAGTAGCCACAACAATGAAAACAAAACATGATGATCAGCAACGCACATAACATTTCTGAAGTCTGGGGATAAAGAAAAGATTTTAAAATCTTTCAGAGAGAAAAAAAGGGGTTATATACAAAAGATCACACATATGCATAGCAATAAACTTCTCAATAGAACTAGAAGCTAGAAAACAATATGGTTCAATATTTGAGGGGAAAGTATTTCCAACTTTGAATTACATATTACACTATCAATCAGATGTTGGAGCTTTCAAAAATGAAATATTAAAATAATTTACTTTCTCAGAAAGCTACTGGAGAAATATCTGAAACCAAAATAAAAAGTTTAAACCACAGAATAAGGTAGGAAGGCACAGTATCCTGGAAACAGAAGATTCAATATAAGAGAGAAGCAAAGGAATTTCCACTATAAGGATGAAGGGGAACTCTGAGGACAAACATTTAGGAAGACTAAATAGAGAACAACCAGTTCAGGTAAAAGGAAGAAGAACACCAGTGCAAACATTTCAAAAAACTTTTATAAATAAGTAATAGAAGTTATAGATGACCTAATGTATTTAAACATACTAGGATATACACTTCTGTTGGAGAATTTGAGATGTTTCTATAGAAAATTGAGCAAATGAAAAAAAGTATACAAAAAGGTTAAAAGTTTTATAGCAAAGGAAATGTAATCAATGAACATATACTACATGGCTCGGATGTGATCAATATTATACTTCAGTAATTGTAATAATGTCAACACTGAAAACATCTCACAGGAACTGATAAAGCTACCTTTTTGGGTTTTTTAAAATGTAAACATCATTAATAGATAGTCATATATAGGAAGTAGGATCAGAGATGGAGAGTAGTGGTACATAAAACTGCTGTTTCTTAGAAACCTTGTAGAACTCCTTAATATTTTATATTATTTACATGTATTAGCTTAAGAAATAATAAAAATTAAATTTAAAAGTTATTCAGTATGTGAGCAAGAAACAGAATAGCAGAATAAACTGAAAAATGAGTAGAATTTTTACAGCTACAAGGGATCTCTTATTTTAGCGATGAAAAAATCAGGTTTCAAACAAATAATTATGACTTGTCCAAGTTTTCCCATCCGTTCAGTAACAGTACTAGGATTCCAACTATATATTGTTGCATGATTATTATTATAAAGAGGAATTGTATACCAAAGAAAAGATATGAACAAAGGCTCAGAGGTGGTTAAGTACAGGTTATGTTCCCCAAATTAGTACAATAGGAATTTATTTAATACTGTCCTTTGAAATGTCTATTGCACCTGAACTCCCTTGACTATTCTTCAACAATTAACTACACTAATCCTGTAAACCTCTAAAGCAGTGGTTCTCAAATAAAGGGCTTGATAAAACAGATTGCCCCACACTCAGAGATTGTCTCAGGGCTAGATTGGGTCCTGAGAATATCAAGTTCTCAAGTGTTGCTGATGCTGCTGGTCCAGGACCACACTTTGAATAGCAGTGCTTTAGAACAATGTGTTCCACAAGTTATTACTAAGTGTTGTTAAAAGAGTTTCAAGGCCAAAATTTTAGGAACACTGCATACTATAATCCTATCTTTGAGTTGCAAAAACAAGGTTTGGGAAAGGCCAGGTCAAAGTTAAGCAGGTTAACTTAATCCATTTCAGTTATTAATGGTGTTGTATGCATTATAGCTATTACTTTAAAATTATTTCAAAGTTTGAGAAATTTGCTCTAGAAATTTTTCTGTGACTATACCTAAAGTTGTTAGGATAATGAGCTAAGACACTGCATATCAAGTGAGTAGTAAGTGCTTATTTAAGTACTGACGAATGTCAGCTGCCAAATAAAACAGTTCAGTAAGAAATTATTGTTTGGTTAAAGAAGAGAGAGG
>NW_005372038.1:243402-257390 GCF_000412655.1 Myotis brandtii | reverse complement strand
GAGGGAGGGGGGAGGGAGGAAGAAAGGAAGGAGGGAGGGAGAGGAAGGAAGGGAGAGAGTGGACAATTTTACCTAAATTCTCCTGTAAATCGAATCAAAGTTCAAATATACTCCCCAGAAAAATGTTTCCAAACCCTGATGGATTTCCTTCCTTCAACATTGGAAAATAGTAGGAAGAAAAATGATTGCCTTAAAGACTTCTTTGGCACTGTACTCTAGATACTGATTAAAATAAAACAAAATGAAGAAAACAAAAATAACTTAAAATAAGTATTTATTTGATGTGTCAGAAAATTGATGTGCTTTAACTTTATAATTACTACTTTTTATATTGTGATTAACTTGAAAATGTGATGTTATTTTAATTGCTAAAATTCTATTTCTTCTTTCACTGATCAAATGGAGAAATTCATTGTAGTACAACATATGAATATAATGTTAATAATTCTAAGATAATTATATTCTAATATATTCCTAATCTTACATTAGAATTATATGTATAGATAATTCTTATGTAAGATAATTCTAATATTTTAATTCTAAAATAACACTCCATATTTCAACCAATTAAATAAGGTATATGTCTGAATTTTCTAAGCATATATTATCTGCAACATATGTAGTTGTAAATGTATATGTAAAATGATACTTCAGTTATTTTAGAGTCTGAGAGGCAATATGGTACCATGAAAACATTATGAATTTGGTTATGCCACTTTAATCTCTGTGGGTGCATGATCTCTAAGCTCTCTTTAAAGTTTAAGGAACTGTGATTCTGTGATTCAATGGTGAATAAAAGATTTGCCCTCCCTTCAGTTGGTCAAATTTGTGATCAACGTTAACCATAAAAATAGCTTTTAGGGTGATTAACCTATTATCCTGGCAAATTGTAGTGTTGATTAACCCATACAGAAATGAATAGTAAGTCTTATCTTACTAAATGAAATATACAGACTTAGATTTTTAGATAAAAATATTTGTAGCTGTGTGGTGATGGATGTTAATTGAACTTATTGTGGTAATCATTTTGCAGTATATACACATATCAAACAATTATGTTGTACAACTTAAACTTATACAATACTACATGTCAATTATATCTAAAAGTAGAAAAGACAAAGATGACACATGTATATAAAACAACTATTGACAGAAACTGCTAAAAAGGCAATTAATATTAAGAAAACTTAATACTAAATCATTTATTTCAATTATTTTTAGCACCAAATAACTGGAGGCCAATTGGGGGAAGTAGCTCAACTCTATAGAACCACTTTTTAAGGTCTTTCATTCTTTAAAAACATAATAGAAAACTTTTAAAGCAACATTTTTAACAGCACCCTGAAACTAGAACCTGTCAGTTCTTTTCATGGTAGACATTTAAACAGAATTAGCGAAGTAGAATTTATGAAGGAAGGGAACATAATGGTTCTAAAACAAAATTAGGCCACAGGGACCCTATTCAACCTCCTCAAGTTTTAGGAAGGAGACAAAGACAAGAAAAAGAATTTCTCAGAGCAGTGATCCTTGTTCAGATATGCAAAACTGAAGAAACATTACCAAGAGCCACTTGCTTTCAATTCCATGGCTTCCCTTCTTCGACCTGAAACATTCTAATATAGATTAGAAAAAAAGAAAAATAGCACTTTAAAATATATCATATAGGCACAGAAATACTGAGGTTTATTTTTGGTTGTTTCTTGATTTAAGATACTTGCAATATCTAATCAGTCTACAGACATACAAGGAAGTGATTGAGGGAAAGGAGAATAAAGACCAGAACATTCTTTTCTGTTTTGATGCACTGGAAATACCCATTCACTGAAATCTCTAAATAAACTTTAATTCTCTAACTATAGCCCCAGCTAGTGACTGAATATGAAAATAAATATGAAATCCAATGAAGACTTTGCTTTCTCTAACATTTAGATCTATGTACTTTGAATTCTAGGGTAATATTTCTAGGGCTATTCCTACTCTTAAAACAAAAACTCTAACCAAGAGAAAATATATTATTCCAATGACATTTTTTATTTTCAAACATGCAACAACAAATGGTTTTATCTCAGAAAGTACCTATGAGAAAAGTTACTTTTATGAATTCACAAAATGGAAAACTAAGATGCATAATACTTAGGATGAGGATTTAGGAATCTTCTTCTCTCCTAAATTTGGGGAGTGTATTATCCACCCATTTGACACTATTAGTGGAGAAACAACCAACATACCCTGTACAAAAGTGGAAATGAACAGTAAAAAAGATGTAATATATGGCCTCTCACAGACATCTTTCCAACAGTAACTATCAGTTCAGCAAATACTTTAGAAGCACACTTGACAGTAAATGACTAACTCATAATTATGTATTGCGTTACCAAAGAGCCTAATGTAGTATATCCTAAAATAATCAACTATGAATGAAAACATTCCATTTAGTTCTTTTTATCAATTAGAAACAGTGTTGCACAAAACATTATGGATAATAGATACTGAATTAACAGTATACGAGTATTAAGGTTAGTTTCAAAATGTATTGTTTGGTATGTTTTAAACTTGAGCAAAGTTTACAATTTGTTAGAAAAATTAGGAATTACTAAACTTAAATGTATTTAACTAGAGGGTTTAATTATAAAAAAGTCTAGTAGTTATAAATAACTGAAATGGCCTCAGTCTAGGGATTTTTAACCTGGGGCCTCAAAGTATCTGTAAACTCCCTGAAATTCACAGGAAAATGTGTGTATGTATGAGTAGAGAGAAAATTAAGTTTTAAATATTTTGAAGGGTTCCATGACCCAAAGAATCTTAGAGAGCAGGACTGTAGCCATCAAAATAAAATAATGATAGAGTACAAATCAACATAGATAACTGTAGCAAGAATGTAAACATTCATAAAGACAATAAAGATTTAGAAGTGAAATGCCAAGAGAAATATGTAATGGTATAAAAGCGCCTCAAAATATTTTTCAAGAATATAAAAGTCAAGAAGCATATTGCTACATTCCTTTTTGAAGCTAGCTAGATTGATTTGCCCACCTTTGGTCTAGCCACCTACAAAGATTATAGAATTAAAAGAATACACAATATTAAGATTGTGCTAGAATATTCATGTAAGAATTAACCATTTAACAAGGAATTAAACTGTGTTTGGTGATTATCCTAGACCTTTCTCCATGTAATCTTTCATTATAACTACTGCTTTTACTAAATCTCTAATTTTTAGCATCATTATATTTTACTGCAAATTCCCAATAGGTCCCATTATTTTAAAGACCCTTAAATACCACTAGGATATTACGTTAAGTTCATCAGCACTGCTATTTTAGATACCATTCCTATAAAAGCTTGATCCTACAAATTCCACCATACAACATGATGGTCACATCTTTCTCAATGAGACAAACTAGATATTTTGTATTCAGAAGACAATATGAAATGAATGTGTGCAAGATGAGTGTGTTTCTGGGAACCAATACCTAATCCTAAAAAAGATGAGAAAACAGTACTAAGTTAAAGAGTCACCTTTATCATTTATGCAAAGCCTACTGTGTTTCAGGCAAAGAACTCAAAGAATAAGCTCCTCCCCAACTAAACTGTAAGAGTTTCTCTATAGCAAGAATTGTGTCATCTGATAACAAAAGTCGATTCTTATGCATCTATGTTAAAAGACCAATTGACTAAATGGGCTTGACATATTTAGGAAGTAAAGCTGAGAGTAACTGGTGGTCAATCATATAAACAAGGTTGGAGATGAGTTAAAGCCTGGAGGACTGACTAAATAGTGACACCATTAATAGATATAAGGATTTCAGAAAAATAATAGGAGAAATATGATTTTAGTTTGGGGCACATTTAAGGTAATTAGAGAATTGACAGACATGACAAGTAGACAATTGGAAAATAGCATTCAGGAGCTCAAATCAGAGTTGGGGACATTGATAGGGGAGTCAACAGAAGCTCTAGGTGTAATGACAATACCAAGAAAAATATATAAAGAGGACCAGCCTTAGCTGGTTTGGCTCAGTGGATAGAGCATCAGCCTGTGGACTGAAGGGTCCGAGGTTCGATTCCTGTCAAGGGCACATGCCCGGGTTGTAGGCTCAATCCCCAGTAGGGGGGTGTGGAGGAGGCAGCCGATCAATGATTCTCTCTCATCATTGATGTTTCTGTCTCTCTTTCCCTCTCCCTTCCTCTCTGAAATCAATAAAAATATGTTAAATAAATAAATAAATAGGAGAGGTCCAAAAATAGACTCTAAAACACAATGATTTAAAGAGAAAGAAGAGTTAGCAAATAACTTGCAACAAAGTAAACCTATTAGGATTTTCTCCAGGTAGATTTGATGAGTAGAAATCACTATGTTTTTAAATAGCAATGCAAAAACTGAAATAGGTTATATACCTGTAGCTATCACACAATTTAAATTTCTTGGAATATTCCCGATTTCAAATATTTTGTCCTCTTGTTCCCATAAATGATGGAAATACACTGGAATTCAGTGTTCCAATTACAATTCCCAGATAATCGTTTGGATAATGAAGTAGCATAAAAGTCCTTTTTCACATTATGCTCAGTTTCCTCATTTGCAAAATGGGACAGTAACAGTACCTATTTCATAGAGATTAAGCAAATTCACACTACAAAGTGCTTTAAATAGTACCTGACACATACTAAGCATGCAACAGGTATTAACTTATTATCATTCTCGACTCCCCCATAAAAATGTATACTAATTGTAGAGCAGAAAATTGATTAGCCCATAGCTATCAGGACCACCAATTCCCAAATCTTTCCCAAAAATCAATTTCAAATAATCTTCCCATATATCTCATTTCTCAGACTGTATGAAGATTTTTGGTCATCTCTGAAAATTTTATTTTGAACAAATCAGAGGGATTAAGTGCTTATACCATAATAAAGAGCCAAGGAAATATTTACATTACCACCAGTTATTTCTGATTTTTAGTCTTAGAAAACTTTCTCAAACTATCAAATAAGCAATACAAACTTTATATATTGCCCTTTGTACCTAGATTATCTGCCTTTATAAGTACACAAAGTAGTGCTCTAAGGCAGTGGTCGGCAAACTGCGGCTCGTGAGCCACATGCGACTCTTTGGCCCCTTGAGTGTGGCTCTTCCACAAAATACCAAGTGCGGGTGCGCACATACAGTGCGATTGAAACTTCGTGGCCCATGCGCAGAAGTCGGTATTTTGTGGAAGAGCCACATTCAAGGGGCCAAAGAGCCGCATGTGGCTCACGAGCCGCAGTTTGTCGACTACTGCTCTAAGGTATCTAAAATCAGACAACTGACAATACTTTTAAATGACTACTTTTAAATGTTCCAGAACCCCACTTCAAGTTCATCAATTATACTTACCTACCACCAAATCTTTCTTGCTCTTATTTTCTTTTCTCCCAAATTATAAGCATACAGTAATCTAAGAATCCTTACTTCCCAGTCATCCCCTTCCTCACATAATTTTCCTATTCCAACATCAACTTTCTGTTGTCCACTTCTGAACCTATCCACAATGTGAATTTCTCAAAATACTAAACTTTCCCTTTTGCTTCCTTATTCCTGGAAATCTAAATAACTCGAACAGAAAACTGCTCAAAAAACTGCATTCCACTTACTAACTTCAAGAACCTGAAGCCCTGTCATGTAATACTCTTCGAACTCCAAAAATCTACAATTCTGTTTTAAAGTCTTCATTTATTCAATCTAGCATTAATTCTACCCCATAGCATTTTGCTAGATTCCAAAAACTCAGTAATCACAGGTTTCTATGTCTGAATGAAGGTTATCATAAACCAAAGGAAAACCCAATTAAGTGTGAAATTCCTAGTAAAATAACTAATTAAACAACTCCTGGAAATGAAGAAAAGTTTCTTTGGAAGGGATTAAAGTAGCTAAAGTAAATGCTAGGCAAACGAATAAAAAGAAACAAAAAGCTTACAATATATGTTATGGTATGATAGAAAAAGAGCTCAGGAGTAAAGAGCTGCTTCTAGGGGCAGCTTTGCCAAAGGCTGTTATTTCAGACAAGTCCTAACCTCTGGCCTTCTTCCTCATCTGAGAAATGAGGGAATGGACTAGATGATCTTGAAGATTCCTGTCAAATCAAAATGATTCCAAGATATCCTTTGATTTTTAAACCCCACATTTCATAAAGGTATAATCAAGAGATGTCACTACACACAATTGAAACCATTGGTTAAGCCTTTGCTAAATAAAATAATGGAATCTGGGTTTTGTATTCTAGTGAAAAAGAAGCAAGCAGAGGATTTGGGGTTCCATATTGCTTTTCAGTTGTCTGCAGTTTGAGTACACCCTTTCATTTGTTTCTGATTCTGTATGATTAGTCCTTGATATAAAATAACTAAAGGTGAGTGATCAACATAAAGTCACAGTTTTTCTCAAATTAGAAAAACACATTTAGAAAAGATCCCAGAAAAGTCAAATTCTCTCTATGGATTTAAATAAGGCCTTTTCTACAACTTTAGTATTAAAATACAATTTTGATTATGGTGCTGTGAATTCTCAACTGTGTAGATTACTCACTTTTTAGAATATTCTCAGCAAAATTTTAGTCCAACTTGGCTTCCTCCTGCTACCCAGAGTACTTCTCAGCCACCACCTTCTACCGTTAGTAAGAATTTAATATTAGCCCAAGTAAAACACAATCAGGAAAATAAATTTACAGAAATATAATGTATCCCAAGTAAAATATTTAGAATATTCAACATTTTGGGATAATGTAATGGAAAGCAGGTCATTACAGTGAATGCTCTATTTTCATGGATGAACTTTGTCTAAACTTTCTGCCAGAAAACCATGAATATTTAAGGATAACCTAATTTATTTTACAGGTCTTGAGACTACTTATGCTCATCATAATTTCATAATATAGGGTGAGGCAAAAGTTGGTTTACAGTTGTTTGTATGAAAAAAATACAATAAATAATGTAAAAATAAACTTTCTTATACTCATAACTGTAAACCTACTTTTGCCCCACCCTGCATATCTGAGTTATGTGAATTGTAAAACCATATATTTAGCCCATACACATCAGAATATTTATTCACTTGTAAAACTAATTTTATAAGTAAAATTATGATGTTACAGTAAATGTTATAATATCACTGGAAGAGAGGTTTCTTAGAAAAGAATAACACAGCAAATCCTATTGGCTTGTCCTTTTGGTTTACTCTTCTCAAACCAGTAAAGTTCTGACATTGGGCAAGATTACTGTCACTATATTTTAGAGAAAAAAAGTGAACACATCCACTCCACTCTAATATTTGACTCCTTGAGTTATAAATCTAAAGATGTTGACTCTCAGATTTTACAAGTTTGTTACTGTTTTATTTTCTTACTCTAAGAAAAATCAAACTAACTACATTTGATATTATTGTCAGAGTTTTCAAATTTTATTCATTTTTTTTCATGATTCCAATTCCACTTGGGATTCTAGGATGAAACCTGTAAATGCTCACTACATACTTCTAATACTTAAAAATAAAGATCAAGGGGAATTCTAATAAATCTACTAAACTGCAATTACTATTTGAATTCAAATGCTAATATTCACACCATAAAATTTTCTAACATTCTTTAGATGTAGGAAGTTTATTAATTTATATTACTCTGCAAATATATCTTATGTATTTAATTTGATTTAACCATATCGCATTGGTTGGATTTGGGTAGGGGGGGATGTTTTTAAAGTGTTGAGAGTTTAATGTTTATTTTTGTAATCCAACAACTTTATCCAAAAATGCAGAAAATTTTTCTGGCTGGCCAGGAGGAAAACATTTCAGTGTTGATAAGTCCATTGACTGTAACAGCCCAGGAAGCGTGCTAAAACAAAAGAAGAAAAATATTAGGTAATATGGGAGAAAATTTCAGCATTCACCTGCTGCCCATTTGATGAATGAATCTAACTTCCAAGAATACTGTGAAGCTTCTCAAATTATACATGTAATTTTAATGTATTTTAATATTATAGGTATACATACTAAGATTAAAGCAATACAAAGAGCTATATATCAACATCAATTCAAAAGATACTGTATCTTATGTCAACTGAAATATTTCAGAAATGTTATTTCAGGAAGGATGTGGTCACATGGCTTTGGAACACTTCTTAGGACTGGGAAGATATAAATTGAAACAAAATTAATTTATGAAAACAAATGAAACTAAAAGTAACAGCTGCCAGACAAGAACAATAAGCTTGGGAAACTACTAGACCATTCATGAAGTTGGTGGAATAACTTTTTGACAGTAATTTACTATAATAAATCTGGTGTAAATTAAGCAATGTACAATCGCCATGCTTGTTGGAAATAAGATTCCAAACCACAACTTAAAACTATACTTCAGGAATTTAATTAAACCAGCCACTTAAATTAGAACATACAACCACCTACCCTAAATTTGGGGCAAATAAATAATATACCTAAGATGAAAGCACAACTAATTACTGATTCTTATGGCATTCATATGTATGATTTTCTTGAAATTAATATAAGAAAAAAATGACTTTTAAACCTTTAATAAATTGTTAGAGATTTGTACAGCTTCCTTTTCAGCCTGAATCAAGAGTCAGGACAGGACATCCTTTATGAAATCAATGTTTTCCTTTTATAAATGTACTGACACAAATTCAAAGCTGATTTAACATTTTAAATGAAAATACTCAAAAAAAAAAAGAAAAAAGAAAATACTCATCAAAAGTGTCTGGAAAAATTGACTTTCATAAACAGTAAGATTAGAGTTTATTACTCTCAACTACCTAATGACAGATATGCCCATTATCTGAGGTCCACATAATTTTGATTATCTAGATTCTCCCTGACTTACAATACCTTTAAGAATGGCTTCTATATTACAAAGCCAGCCTGACATTCCCTCTTTTCCATCATTATAGGGATTATGATGTCAACAAATACTCCTGAAACAATCAATGAATATGTCTCCTCTTAATGAGGAGGAATCCTTGTTTTGTTTACTGACGTATCCTTAGTACCTAGAATAATGTGAGGCACATAGTAGGTGCACAATAAATATTTAATGAATGAACAAGTGTTTACTGAATGCCTAGGAGACAGATGCAGTAAAGCTTAAAAGAAAAACTTACTATGTTCTAACATGTTTCTTTTAAAGTTTATTTTTTATTTTCAAATTAACTTCAACTTATTATAATATAAAAATACAGGGTAGGCAAAAGTAGGCTTATAGTTGTGAGTATGTGAAGCAGTTTATTCTTGTATTATTATATTAATTATTTGTATTACAACTATAACCCTATTTTTGCCCATCCCTGTATGTATTTTGCAATACTTCTATAAGGTCTTTGCTTTTTAAAACATCAAATTAGGATAGCTCTTCAAGTTGAACAATTGCAAATTACTGACCTGACCCTTTGGCAAGCTTCTAGTGTCTCAAGAAGAATTAATAGAAAACAAAGCAACAATTTTCTTCTTCCTTCTACTGTGATGTTGATCAGTTTCTGTTGAATTCTAAGGTACTTCTAGAAAATAATACTCCTTACCATAATGTAATTCCCCTGCTTAAAATACTCCAATGACTTCTTGCTGAACATAGAATAAAATCAGAACTCTTACATGAGCTTCTCTGCCCAGTATCATCTTATTCTACATTCTCCCTTGCTTACTATACTGCCACACTAACCATCCCTCTGTTCCTCAAACATATCAAACTCAAAGCTCATTCCTAGCATAGGGTCTTTGCAATGGCTGTTCCTTCTGCCTCTAGAGCAGTGGTTCCCAACCTTTTTTTTGGCAATGCCTCACCTAAGCATCTCTGAAATCCTGATGCCCCCCCTGTGACATATAATTCTTATTATTCAAAAAGTGAATTCCTATTCACACAGAGGAAGCCTAAAAGGCCATTAACTTGGTCTAAACAAGCTTCCAAAGAACATGGCATCCATGAAAGAGAAAAATGAAAGAACAAAAGGACAGTTGAAGTACTGAGGAAGAAACTGTTAAAAATAATATGAAGTGATATGAAAAAACAAGTTTTAAAACATATAATAGAGACCTGAAATGCATAAATATGTCACAATATATATTTATATACTATATATGAGGCCCCTACCACCATAAGAAATGCAAAAAATTCACTGCTAATAACTCATTCTTTAATTGCCCCCCTTAAAAATCAAACTGCACCCCTCTGGGGCATTTGCCTCACGTTGGGAACCACTGCTGTAGAGCTTCACAAGACTGGCTCTTCCTTTTCATTCACTAGCTTAAATGTCAAATACCATCATGACTTCCCTAACCATTTTAGATAAAATTAGATCATTAGTCTTCACCCAACCTATCACTCCACCCTGACTTATTTTCTTCATAGCACATTTCACTATGTAAAATTATATTGATTGCTTATTTATGAACTGTTTACAATCTCCCACCATTAGAACATTAGTACCATGGGACTTTATCTCATGTTTACCACTACATCCACAGTACCTAAAACAATGCCTGCTATATATTAGGTATAGTTGAATTAATGAATGAGCAAACTTAAGAGATTCCAGTGGATTTACTAAACGCAAAACCTGAATTAAAAATAAGCAAATGGCCCAGCCAGTGTCTCAGCGGTTGAGCATCAACCTATGAACCAGGAGAGCATAGTTTTATTCCTGGTCAGGGCATATGCTCAGGCTGCGGGCTGGATCCCCAGTGCGGGGTGTGCAGGAGGCAGCTGATCAATGATTCTCTCATCACTGATGTTTCTATCTCTCTCTCCCTCTCACTTCCTCTCTGAAATCAATAATATATTAAAAATGTTTAAAAAATAAGCAAATGCCTTCTTTGAATAATGAAAATCTAAATAATGAACTCAAAAATTATATTCTCAGAGATTTGAGCACCCAGATGAACATAAATTTCATGCACACACACACACTCAGATATTTACATGCAATGATGCAGGCACAGATCATAGTTGGAGTGGAAGACAAACAAATGAGAGGGTTTGACAGGTGAGAAAAATCAAAGAATGTTTGATAAGTGGGAGAAAGTAAGAGGATGAAGAGACAGATGGGGTAGGTAGCTGGGTAAAAATAGGGAGGAATTAAAGCAAGAAGTCAAATAATAAGTCTCTAGTATACCTGCAGGTACAGTAAAAGAGATGCCCGTCTTTGTGTAGCTGTTTTGCCAATTCCAGCTGATGATTGTTCATCAATTTTTCATTTATAACCACTACAAGAGGCTTTCTTTTTTCCAGAGTCTCCAAACAGCTTCCTGCACCTACAAACATACATCAAATTTGTTAATACAGGTTTTTAAAAAAGTTAAGCCAACAGATATATGAAAAGATGCTCACCTCACTAGCTATTAAGGAAATGCAAATCAAAACTACAATGAGATACCACCTCACACCTATTAGAGTGGCCATTATCAACACCATAGGTAATAACAAGTGTTAGAGAGATTATGAAGAAAAAGCAACCCTCATTCACTGCTGGTGGGAATGTAAACTAGTAGAGCCACTATGGAAAACAGTATGGAGGTTCCTCAAAAACTTAGGAATTTAATTACCATATACCCAGCAATCCCTCTTCTGGATGTTTACCCCAAAAACTTGAAAACATTTATTTGCAAAGATATATGCACCCCTATGTGCACTGCAGCATTATTCAAGGTGGCCAAGACATGAAGACAACCAAAGTGTCCTTCGATAGAGGATTAGATAAAGGAAATGTGATAGATATATATCATGGAATACCATTCCCCCATAAGAAAAGAGACAACACTGCCACTGGTGACAACACAGATGAACCTTGAGAATATTATGCTAAGCAAAATAAGTTAGTCAGAAAAAGCTAAGAACCATATGATTTCACTCATATGTGGGATATAAAACTGAAACTTATGACACAGACAACAATATGGTGGTTACCAGAGGGAAGGGGATGGTGGTAGTAAAGGGTAATGCAGGTGAAATTTATGGTGACGGAAGATTTGACTTTGGTTGGTGGGTCCACAATACAATATATAGATCATGTGCCATAGAATTGTACACTTGAAACCTATATGATCCTATTAACCATTTTCACCCCAATTATTTAAATTTAATAAAATTTTTTAAAAAGTTAAAGTGTTCTACCAAGTTTTATGCTAAAACTGAAAAGATGAAAAACTTAGTTGGCAGAACTACAAACTAGGACTTTTAATTATACATTCAAAATACCAAAAGTATAGTTATCAGTTGCTCTTTAATGTTATAAACCTAATTTGAAAAATACATTTTTTAACACTGCTAATAAATTAAGTGCTTTGCCATTTGCCCTCTACTTGGATACCCTAGGCATGGGTTTCGAATCCAAATAAAATTCAGGTTCAACATACTGTACATGAAGTGTTCTGCACATCTATTAAAAAAGTAGAAAAAGCAAGCCCTCAATAGTGATAGGCACCAATAAAGAAAAACTCTGACCACTCCTTATATGAGTTTGCCTGTGAGGTTTGATTCCAGAAAACAGTCAAGGGTAAATCTCCACAAATGTGCATATATACAATACTTGGGTCAACTCAACTTTAAAATCTATAATCATTTGGTATTTTCTATGGCAGGGAGGAGATTGATAAATGAATAGAAAAATCCTTTATGGGTAAATAATGCTAGGGTAGTAATAAAAACACAGACTCCAGCATCAGATTGTTAGCTGTCTACCACTTACTAACTGGAAAAGTCACTTAACCTCTGTGTCTCTGTTTCTTCATCTGTAAAATGGAGATACTAATAGTATTTAGTTCATAGGATTGGGAGGATTCAACCAAAAGCTATTGCTATTATCCATTTCTAATCACCAATTTGTTAGTGCTGTCTACTTCTAAAGACTTCTCTCTCTCCAAAGAAGGCTTTTTAAGAACCACAAAACTTCTTCCTCCCTCAGTTATCCAGCAGTCATAATTGCAATGCTCTCCCAAAACAGTTCTTCTGAAGGTATAGGCAGTGTAACTAGATCAGGATGGTTCGCTGAAGAGCAGGCAATGATACACAATATATAGTTGTTATAGAATATTTTTACTTAATGTATTTCACATTCACATTTAATAAAAATGTAAAACATCTTTCAAAGTCAATTTCTCCATGACTAATCCAACCAATTAGATGGCTTAACACTACTGCAGATCTAAGTCCAAATACTTCAAATGACAACTCTTTACACACGTCATTGGGTCAATTATTTTGCCCGTGTTTAAAGTTTCTTACTGTAAAGTTGGGCTATGATAATTAATATCCCATCCTTTTACCACCCAGAAATAACAAATTCTGTCCAATATTCTCGACTGTTATGTTCAAATAAGTCTTTTATTCAAAAGGGCTACAGTTACTCTAATGATTTTATCTCCAAAAGGTTCAAGTTTCTGTTCTTAAAAAACCAAACCCCGTTAAGATTCTAAGGCACTTTACCTGCGTGACTTATAACAAGATCTGCTTCCTCAAGGTCTTCTTTCAGTGAATCCTTGTACCTATAAACATCCAGAGTAAATGACTCAGTACTGAATGGTTCAGGTACAAACTTTCCTCTGCCTATTTGTAGAATGAGTCGGTTGTAACCAAGGGTCTTGATGATCTGAAAAGAGGCAAAACAGAAAAAAAAAAAAAAACAGGCCTTTTACACAGGTTACTATAAAGATAGTAACAGCAAACTCTAATGTCGGTGTTCAGATCTGAGGACGGGCTGCCAAATAGTCTAAATGCAGACGATTTCTGTTCGTTTTCCAAAATGACCCATTTCCTCCTCGTCCCGGGCCCTGACAAGGCACCTCACTAGCCCTAACGGATCTACGCGACCCAGCTCACGGAGTCCTGAAAGAAGTGGCCCCGCAAGAAATCTGAGACCAGGCAAAGATTTTGAAAAAGGCGCCGAAAACTCGGCCGGAGACAACTAAGAGCTCCCAGGTCCGACGGCGCAAACAGCGACGCCGCGCCACCTCAGAC
>NW_005372038.1:235958-243340 GCF_000412655.1 Myotis brandtii | reverse complement strand
TGGTCCGAATCCAGTCTGGCTGAGCTTGCCCAGGGCCCAGGGGCCCAACGCGGCTGCACCGCCCACAGTCCGCTGGAGAGGGCGGCGAGGCGGGCCTAAACCCTACAGGCGGAGCCGCAGGAAGGAGGAGCCAGGCCGAGGACCAGAGAGGCGGAGGCGGAGATTCTGAGGAGAAAAGCCAAGGAAAGGAGGAGCCTGAGGAAAGACAGGGAGGAGTGGCCCGGGGAGGCGGCAGGGAAGCTGACTGAGGCGGAGGACTCTGTGACGCGGGAAGGAGTCAGCAAAGGGACGGTGGGACCTGGTGTCCCGCTCGAGAAGGTTCTTCCTAGCGCGGCTGTCGCGCTAGGTTTCCGAGGGTGGAGGCGGCGGCAAGTGGCGAGCTCAGCGAGGCGCACCCGCTTGCCGCCCTCCCGCAACCCCACTCACTTGCAGACAGTCGGGCGCCAATACACAGGCTATGAGGTCGTCAAAGCTGGTGGTCCCCACTGTAACAAACACGCACTTCATCGCGAGGATTCCCAGCCCAGACTTGCAAGGATCGGATGTGACGTACTGACGTCACGTGAACTGCGCGTTCAGTGGGGGAGGCGGAAGTTGGCCAAGGCAGACAAAGTGCGGCGGGAACTGGGTTTGTGTGGCCCTATGAGGGGTGGGGCCAATGGCTACTTAAGTGACATGTCAGCCACTGTCGGAAGTCATTTACAAATAAGCTCCTGGGACACTCACATTAAGGAGGTGGGGAATTAACAGATTTAAGTTTATTTTTCTCAAAAGTGTCAGTTAACAAGTAATAATGAAACCCGCACCCTATCTTAAGAATTGTGTTTGATTCATTGCTTGGGTACCACAAATCTTAATGATACAGAAGTTTGGAATTCTTTATTTTCTATCATGTTTTGCCAAGACATGAACATATGAGCTATGGTTTTACTTTGAGTCTGTTGAGAGACTATGAAATAAAAAAGAAAGCGGCTTTCTAAAATCACTCATTAGAATGGGCTCTTCTAACTTTGGTTCTCCAGAAGCCAGAAGTCTATGGCTGGCATTTTTTTGGAAGCTGCAGCAAGAAAATTAACCTCCATTAGCAAGCATTGCGCATAAAATAGAGGCTTTAAGGCCTGAAGTTTACATCTGTAATGCATTGAACCCATCCATTGAACCATTTAAAATGTGAAATTTATGGTAAATTTAAATTATGATGAAATGTGAAATTATACATTAGCATGAATATATATCACAGATACATTACAATTAGGCAGTCAAGTACAGGAGAGGTAATTTCTCAAGACTCCTTTCTCCTACCACTGTTATTAAGATCATTGCCCGCTCTATCTGGTTCTAATGTTTTCTGTTTCCAACTTAAAATCTCACTTTAGGTCATATTTATACTTTGCCCTGGCTGGTTAAATACCAGAGGGAGCCTAAAGAATAAATTGTTTTAAAGAGAAATAGGATTGGAGTTGAATTAGATGTAGATCTTAGGCTGAAAAAAAATCTTTTTACCTTTAAGTCTTGTAGCTTGAGTAATTGTCTTTCTGAAGAGTGATATGCTGCTATCCCTCTCTTGGTTCTAAATTTCACAAATTAATGATACAGTGAAACTACAGTTTCATAATAACAGTAAATGTAGATAATGGTTGAATAATAAAACATAAACATAATCATATATTCTGCCCAATAAGAGCAATAAACTATTTATTGAAATATAAGACAAAAATATTCCAAAATACTCTGTAATTCAGAAAGACCTTTACCTCTTGTGTCTCTGAAATCTTTTTTTTTAATTTTTTATTGATTAAGTTATTACATATGTGTCCTTATCCCCACATTACCCCGCATCCCCCCCACTCTGAAATCTTTTCCTATGTCTGGAACATATTAAAGGAGCACTGTTCTGGGGCTCACAGAGAGAATAAGCACATATATAAATTAAATGTTCTTAAATTACCAGAAAATGAGAAAATTTAACTTCTAATACTTTTAATGTGCTAAACTTTAATAAAAAATCTTGCAGAAACTAATCCAGAACTCTTAAGAATCCAAGAAAACAATTTTAGCAATTAACTCTTTTCTCTGTTTTGTTAGTTTTAAGTATAATTCAAGCATGAATTTTATTTACTTGGGTGTGTTTTCCCTAAATTTATAACAGCTTACTGATCAAATAAATTAACATTATTTTTATACATGATTACAATTATGAAAAAGGTAAATTTGTGTGGATGAAAAAGGGGCACATACTAGACCGGACAAGCTCAAGAGAGGCCTGCATGGTGGGTCTTATAAACTCAGAGACTGAAAGTAACCACATAGGATGGTCTGAAATTAAAATTTCTAACTAAAAGCAAGTCGTGGTATGTAGTCTTGTCCTAGACTGGTTCTTCCTTGACAATGGTCAATCTTTACCTTAACTGACCCTGTTTATTGTCTTTTTGCATCTAAGATAACACACCTTTGGAATGTCAGAATAATTTTCTTTTTCCTCATCACACCCTATCCCTGTACCCACCACACCAGAGCATGAGACCATAGCTCCTCATTGTTATCTTGAATAACATCTCATTATTCTGTAAATGTTAATTGTTAACTATTTTATACACCTATGTAAAAGAAGTATTTGTCTCTCCATTTTACTTTTTATCCAATCTCAGAGATCTCCCCTGGCCCAGGCTGGGGGACCTCATGCCATGCCCCCTTCCCCAGCGCTGGGTCAGGGGACCTCAGGCCACGCCCCCGCCCTGGCCCAGGCTGGGGGACCTCAAGCCACGCCCCCCACCTGATGGGGGTGGGGCCAGCCGGGTCTGGGTCTCATGTGATTTTGAGGCACACGCAGGTGGGCAGGAACTTGACTCTGGGTCCCGCATCATACCCCAGACTCTGACAGGAGGAAGATTTTCATATACATTTTACTAATTTTCTTTCATTTCTGACAAGCCCTGCCAGGTGGGGGGTGCAGGTTGAGGTCACCTGTCAAGCCCTGCCAAGCAGGGGCCATGAACTGAGGTTTCCTGGCCTGGCGCCGGGGTGGGGGGAGCGGCCTGAGGTCCCCTGTCAAGCCTCACCGAGCGGGGGGTGCACTCTGAGGTCCCCCGTCAAGCCCTGTCGGTTGGGGGGGCACAGCCTCAGGTCCCCCGCCCCAGCCCAGCGCCACACAGCCTCAGGTCCCTGCTAATCACTCGTTAAGGCTCATTATGGGAACCCCGCCTCTGCTGTGGGCGCAGCCATCTTGTGATGGCATGATGGTGTGAGGGTTAATTTGCATATTACCTCTTTATTATATAGGATTATTGGAGGGAAAAAAACCTTAGAACAGTAGTTTAGATCAGTGGTTCTCAACCTTGGCTGCACATTAGAATCACCTGGGAATCTTTTTAAAATCCTGATTTCTGGGCCTCATCCTCCGGAAATTCTGTTTCTTTGTTACTAATGTTGTGGCCCCACCCCATAACAAAGAAACAGAATTTCCGGAGGATGAGGCCCAGAAGTCAGGATTTTAAAAAGATTCCCAGGTGATTCTAATGTGCAGCCAAGGTTGAGAACCACTGCCTTAGAACATAGGCTCTTCACTTACAATAGTGTTAATATCTGTTTTTTTTTCAAATGCTTTATTTTTACTTTGATTAAATATGTATAGAAGTATTTTTCTCAGTCACTCAGGATCCTTTTTACTCAAGTACACAAATCTCCAACAATTCTTAATTTTGCTTTTGCCAAATCAGTTCCTAAATTTAGGATAAAATAAAATCTTCATGATATATTTTATAGCTAAAACTGAAACTTTTATACATAAAACGAGATTTTTCAGAGTGCCTCTGGAATCATAAATATTTGCTCTGTCACCTTATAAAAAGAGGTATTGCAAATGACTATGTTTAATGTGTTATTACTGTAAAGTTGATTGGGAAGAGTTGTCATCATAAGGGACACAGCCTTCTGTAAATTAATTTTGGTGTAAAATATTATTAATATAAACATTTCAGAAATTGTATGTTTTATTGGAAGTGTCTGGCAATTTGTCAGTGCCCTATCTTTTCATAATTCTGTTTTACCTTCAGAAGTAACCCTTATCAAAACTCTTATGAAGTAGCTATACAGGCACACCTCATTTTATTGTGCTTCACAGGTGTTGTGTTTTTTACAAATGGAAAGCAAGACTCTCCTCCAGCAAAAAGATTACAACCAGTTTTATTGTGATACTTTCTTTATTATGGTGGTATATAACAGAGCTCACCATATATCTGAGGTATGCCTGTGTACTGGACTCCAATACAGAATTTCACTCCTCTCTATTATGGAAGAATTGACAATAGAAATAAATTAACCACTGCCATTAAATTTCTTAATGTTCTTGTGCTACTCTAAAGCAGGGATGGGGAACCATTTTTCTACCAAGGGCCATTTGGATATTTATAACATAATTTGTGGGCCATACAAAACCACCAATTTAAAAATTAGCCTGCTAGCCCTAACCGGTTTGGCTCGGTGGGTAGAGCGTCGGCCTGTGGACTGAAAGGTCCCAGGTTCGATTCCTGCCAAGGGCATGTACCTTGGTTGCGGGCACATCCCCAGTAGGAGGTGTGCAGGAGGCAGCTGATCCATGTTCCTCTCTCATTGATGTTTCTAACTCTCTATCCCTCTCCCTTCCGCTCTGAAAAATCAATAAAATATATATTTTAAAAAAATAAAAATTAGGCTGCTATATTTGGTCAAATTTAATTAAGTCACCCCTAATGCCTTGGCAGGGCCAGACCAAATAATTTTGCAGGCCTTATATGGCCTGAGTGCTGGACATTCCCAACTCCTGCTCTAAGCTTGCCTAAAGGCTGTACTATAAACTACAGGACAGAGTTTATATTTTCAACAAAGAAGAACAATCTCAGAGCCTCATGGAAAAGGACATAACATGCTTGCCACTTCAAAGAATAAACTTTGGAGTTCAGACATCTGAGTTGATATCACTTATATAACTTTCAGGTGGCACCAGTGGGCTGAGGCAGTATTTCAAGGGATCTTTTTGATCCAATGAAAGGTGCAGAGTAATATAGAATCAGATAACCAGGAGGATGTGCTAGACCAGTAGTTCTCAACCTTGGCTGCACATTAGAATCACCTGGGAATCTTTTTAAAATCCTGATTTCTGGGCCTCATCCTCCGGAAATTCTGTTTCTTTGTTATGGGGTGGGGCCACAACATTAGTAACAAAGAAACTGGCCTAGACTATAGTTAGCCTTCCATAAGATACCCAGTAATTCTTTTTTTTCTACCCCCTTCCAAAGTATTTACAGTTTTTGATGACATGTGAAACTGATTATTTCTGACTTGCATTTTAGAAGAAATATCATATATACTTGCCCAGATAAAATAAACATGTAACTATTGCTTAGAATCTAAGGAAAATATGGAAAATAAAGTAGCATTAGTTAACTAGATGAAAAGGGTGGTTTCCTAATGATTTTATATAACAATATCTATTTTATTTTCTTAAATAATCCAGAAGGAAATTGTAATGAAAGTATAACATTAATTTATTCATATTAATTTTATATATTTTTTGTTTCTGCTCTTGGTAATTTTTCTGCCTCCTCATCAATGAGGCTAACTAATCCTTCAAGATTCAGCAGAGATGGAATTTCCCAAAGAAAGCCTCATAAGGTATGCCCAATGTTTATGAATACTACTCTTTACCTAGCTCTGTCATAATTCTTGGTGTTTAAATAACCTATATACTTTTTTCTTCCTCTGGATAGTAAAATCCTAAAAGGCAGAGATCATCTAAGTCATCTGTGAATTCCCATCATTTAGTGCTTCCATAGAACCTAGACCAGTGATGGCGAACCTATGACACGCGTGTCAGAGGTGACACACGAACTCATTTTTTTGGTTGATTTTTCTTTGTTAAATGGCATTTAAATATATAAAATAAATATCAAAAATATAAATCTTTGTTTTACTATGGTTGCAAATATCAAAAAATTTCTGTATGTGACATGGCACCAGAGTTAAGTTAGGGTTTTTCAAAATGCTGACATGCCTAACTCAAAAGGTTCGCCATCACTGACCTAGACAATACTCAATTAATGTTTATTGTACTAAAAAATGTTAAATTATTAGGTACCAACTAAGCAGTATGGGAAATGCAAAGATAAATAAAACATGTTTCCTTTTCTATTCCAACAACAATTGTTTTTCATAGGCTGATCAATGTTTTGTGGACTTTTAGAATTAAGAAACCATGGAATCCATTCTTTTTATTTTATGAACAGGAAACAGGTTCAAATAAGACTGTGAATTTTCCCGAGTATAATAGCAAAGCTAATAATAATAGCAGAACTAAGGATTGAACCCAGCCATCCTGTCAAGT
Organism: Myotis brandtii; assembly: GCF_000412655.1. Classification (NCBI taxonomy): domain Eukaryota; kingdom Metazoa; phylum Chordata; class Mammalia; order Chiroptera; family Vespertilionidae; genus Myotis; species Myotis brandtii. Next base: position 236,982 of record NW_005372038.1, on the reverse strand, counting down.
GCTCTCATATACTATGCTGACCTATCCTTTAACAATGAGCCTACAGGAATGACATCTGCATTATAATATAAAGCATTAAGAGCAATATAATTTTGCCCCGGCTGGTTTGCCTCAGGGTTAGAGCATGGGCCTGTGAACCAAAGGGTCATGGGTTTGATTTTCAATCAAGGGCATGTACATTGGTTGCAGGTCTGGGGTTCTCATGGGAGGCAACCAATCTATGTGTCTCTCTCACATCTATGTTTCTCTCTCCCACTTCTTCCTCTCTTCCACTCTTTAAAAAAATCAATGGGGGAAAAAATATCCTCTGTGGAACCAAGATGGCGGCCTTTACTTGCTGCCTTCTGCAACCACATCAAAATTACAATTAAAATACAGAACAGCTATCATCCAGAACCTCTGGAAAGCTGGCTGAATGGAAGTAATACAACTAGAGAAATAAAGAAGAAAGCACAATGAGACTGGTAGGAGGCATGGAGGTATGGAAAGGGCTGGTCTGGCACCCAGGTGTGCCACTTTTTTTAATGGGGAGGGAGATTGCCTCTGCGGAGGCCGCCCAGGGGAGTGAGGGGTCCCAGCCCCACACCAGACCCCCAGCCCAGATCTGGGGAAAGAAGTCCCTACTGGCAGTAAGAACTACAGACTGTAAAAACCAGTGCAGATTGAGGCTGAGTGACACACAGGCTGCTGGAGACCCAGCTGCTCCTCTTAAAAGGCTGGCACCAGGAACTGAATTTACAAGCTCCCACTTCCTCTGAGCTCCAGTGCAGGGCGAGGCTCTGGGGGACCCAGACACATACAAGGAGAAACTGGAGAAAACCAAGATGGCGGCATAGATAAACACCGGAGATTGCTGCCGCAAACAACCACTTCAAAAATACAACTAAAAGACAGAACAGACATCACCCAGAACCACAGGAAGGCTGGCTGAGGAGAGACTCTTCAACTAGAAGGAAAGAGAACAGCATACCGAGGCTCAGAGGAGGCGCAGTGTGGAAAATACAAAGGTACGGAGGTGCGCGTG
>NW_005372038.1:232926-234220 GCF_000412655.1 Myotis brandtii | reverse complement strand
GTGGGGCGGGAACTGGGAGGAGGGGAGTTATGGGGGAAAAAAAAAGAGGAACAAATGTAATCTGAACAATAAAGATTTAATAATAATAAAAAAAGAAACTGGACTGTCCCTCGCAGCAGTCATTATTCCTGTGTAAGGACCTCCCCCATGCAGGGCAGACTGGCAGCCATTTCTGTTTGCTCCTCCCTGGTGATTCCCTGAGACCTTGCCCCACCCAATTTACAACCCCACCCAAGCTTTACACAGTGGCTTTTGCATATGAATGCTCTGTCCTTTCTCAGGCTAAAAATCTGTCAAACAAGCTGAAGCTGGGTCAGGTATCCCCAAACCTATCAATAAAAGGGCCAAGACCTGGCACCAGCCTGCCTTGCTTCACAGCTGGGCCTCATCAGGGCACTTCCAAGTCCCATACAAAGAGAAGGAATCTGCATATCTCTCTGTAGCTCCTTCTGGATGGCCACAGGCAGTGGCTGACTTTGCACTTCCCTGAAGACCCAAGAGCCAGTATACCCAGGGGTCAGTGTGAGACCATACCAGATTACATCTCTTCACATTCATAAGAGACACACTCAAGGGGCAGACTCAGTGAGCACCAAAGCCCCGCTCCATAAGGGTATCTCATGCACAGCAGCTCTCCCACTGTAGTTGCAGCTGGTCCCTACAGCCAATTGGCCTGGAGGTCAATTCCTCCCCTGTTACCCATAGCAATCAAGGCTCAACTACAACAAAACTGTGCACACAGCCCACAAAGGTGTGCACCAAGAGTGTCCACCTTAGGTGATTGGGGAGGCTGAGCCACTGGGCTCTATAGGAAATCTACTACACAGGGCCACTCTATCAACTCAAGGAGACTTAGCAGCTACCCAATATATAGAAAGAAATACAGGGAAGCAGCCAAAATGCAGAGACAAAGAAGCATGTCACAAATGAAAGAAATGGAAGAAAGCAAACTACTGAATATAGAGTTCGAAACCACAGTTATAAGGTTACTCAAGAATCTTCTAGAAACCTCCGAGGAACTTAGTGAGACTTTCAAGGATCTTAGTGAGAATGCCAAACACATGGAAAAGGACCAGTCAGAAATTAAGCATACACTGACTGAAATAAAGAATAGTATACTGGGATTCAACAATAGACTAGAGGATCCCAAGAATCAAGTCAAAGATTTGAAATATGAGGAAGCAAAAAACACCCAATCAGAAGAGCAAAAAGGGAAAAGAATCCAAAAATATGAAGATAGTGTAAAGAGCCTCTGGGACAACTTCAAGTGTACCAACATCCAAATTATGGGGGT
>NW_005372038.1:231253-231888 GCF_000412655.1 Myotis brandtii | reverse complement strand
ACCTGGGGGTAACTAGGTAGGTGCTGGCGGCCAAGAGCCCCTGGGAGCTGACTGGCTGCAAGGCAGGGCAGGTCTGGCCTGTGGAAAATGCCCAACAGAGGTGAATGTCCTGTACACCAGCCCATTTGCTAGCAGCCTGAGGTGGAGCCTAGCCCAGCACAGGAGCCCCTGCTCTGTCCCAGAGCTAGTTGTTGGTGTGGTCCTATTATTGTCCCCATTTGAAAGCTGGGGAAAAGGGCCCTGAGACTTGCCCAATAAAGTGGCAGAACTGGCTGGGGCTTGAACCAGGCCCTGCAATGCTGAAAACTGAGCATTTCTGCAGTACCATTGGCACCTAGAGCCAGTCCACAGACCTGGGTCACACTGGCTGAGTCAGGTCACTTGGGATCCCCTTAAAAATGCAGGGCTCTGCCCTGGCCAGGTAGCTCGGTTGGTTAGAGCAGTGGTCGGCAAACTGCGGCTCGCGAGCCACATGCGGCTCTTTGGCCCCTTGAGTGTGGCTCTTCCACAAAATACCACGTGCGGGTGCGCACGTACAGTGCGATTGAAACTTCGTGGCCCATGCGCAGAAGTCGGTATTTTGTGGAAGAGCCACACTCAAGGGGCCAAAGAGCCGCATGTGGCTCGCGAGCCGC
>NW_005372038.1:228148-230979 GCF_000412655.1 Myotis brandtii | reverse complement strand
TTTTAAAGGATGATAAACTAGAAGTTTCTTCTTAATCTTTTAAATACAGTACATTAAAGAATCCTTGAACCTAACTATTCTGTTTAGATTTATTTTTAAAAGTTTTCATTATTCTACAAAAATTTCTGTATATCCTTTTTTTTAAAAAAAAAAATATATTTTATTGATTTCTTACAGAGAGGAAGGGAGAGGGATAGAGAGCCAGAAACATCGATGAGAGAGAAACACCGATCAGCCGCCTCCCGCACATCTCCCACTGGGGATGTGCCCACAACCCAGGTACATGCCCCTGACTGGAATCGAACCTGGGACCCTCCAGTCCGCAGGCCGACGCTCTATCCACTGAGTCAAACCGGTTTTGGCTGTATATCCTTTTTTATTTTTCAATTACAGTTCACATTCAATATTACTTTGGATTAATTTCAGTTGTAAAGCATAGTAGTTACACAATCATATAAATTATGAAGTGATACTTCCAATATTCAATTACTCACCTGGCACTATACATAATTATTACTATATCCCCTATGCTGTACTTTACATCCCCATGACAATTTTGTAGCTACCAAGTTGTACTTCTCAATCCCATCACATTTTTCACCCAACCTCCCAACTTCCTCCCCATTTGGCAGCCTTCGGTTTGTTCTCTGTGTCTATGAGTATTTCTGTTTTGTTTGTTGGTGTATTTTGTTGATTAGATTCCTCATATGGTATTTGTCTTTCTCTTTCTGACTTTTATTTCACTTAACATAATACCCTCTAGGTACAACCATGTTGTCTCAAATGGTAAGACTTCATTCTCTTTATGGCTAACTAATATTTCATTGTATATGTACCACCACTTTTTATCTACTTGTCTATTGACTTGTGTTGCTTTCATATATTGGATATTGTAAATAACGTTGCAATAAACATATGGATGCATGTATCTTTTCAAATTAGTGTTTTGGACTTCTTCAGATATATACACAGTAGTAGAATCACTGGGTCATAGGCAGTTCTATTTTTAATATTTTGAGGAACCTCCATACTGTTTGCCATAGTGGCTACACCAATCAGCATTCCCACGTCCTCACCAACACTTGATGTATCTTGGTTTATTGATGATAGTCATTCTGGAAGGTGTGAGGTGATATCTCATTGTTGTTTTAATTTGCATTTCTGTGTGAGTGATGTTGAATATCTTTTCATATGTCTATTGGCCATTTTTAATGGGATTATTTGTTTTTTTTGGTGTTGAGTTGTATGAGTGTATACGTATATTTTCTCCCATTCAGTAGGTTGTCTTTTTGTTTTGTTGATAATTTTCTTTGCTGTGCAAAAACTTTCTTAGTTGGGAGGGAAGGGTGAGGTATGGCTGAGCATGGTAAGGGCTCTGAAGCCCAAGGGGGCTGAGCTGCAGTGAGGCAGCGGATCCAGCCTTTTTCACGTGGCCCACGCTGGCTACCTTGGTCATGATGATCCATGGCTTCCAGGGCAGCCACTGGGACTTTTTATTAGGCTCTGAAAGCTGGTGGTGGCCAAGATTCACATCACGAAGTCAATGGAGGTGGAGAAGTTAGCTGATCAATTGCGTATGTCATCTCTCCCTGAAATTATGTTTGGAGATAACATTTTAAAAATCCAGCATGGTTCTGACTTGGGGATTGAGTTCAATGCTACACATGCTTTAAGATGTGTAAACAACTACCAAGGAATGTTAAAGTAGCCTGTGTGAAGAATGGCAGGAAGGTCGGGCAGAGGGTGAATACTTCAAGGTTATTAAACTGTACCATTGACCTCTACAACAGATTATAAAGGAATATTACCTGGAGAATCACTCAAGTTAAAGGTTGTACCTATAACAAATCATATAGATACAGAGAAATTGAAAGCCATAGAACAGAATAAGTTTTTTGAAGAAGTTCTCCTGTTTGAGGATGAACTTCATGAGCATGGAGTTTCAATCTTAAAAGTGAAAAGCCTTCCAGCTTTTTCCTGCTGTTGTGGTTTTTCTTGAGAATTGATGGAGTGCTTATCAGAATGAATGCATCCCAGGAATAAATACTACCTGATCATGGCATATGATCTTATTAATGTATGGCTGAATTTCATTTGCTAATATTTTGTTGAGGATTTTTGCATATGTGTTCATCTGGGATATTGGCCTATAATTTCCTTTCTCTGTAGTGTATTTAAAAAAAATCTTTATTGTTGAGAGTATTACAGATGTCCTCCTTTTGCTTCCCATTGCCCCCCCCCTCTACCCAATTCCCACCCTGCCCCAGGCCTTCAGGACCCTATTGTATGTGTCCATAGGTAATGCATATATGCATATAAGATCTTTGTTAATCTCTCCCCTCCCCCTCCCCCCTTCCCTCTGAGATTTGTCAGTCTCTTCCAGGTTTCCATGCCTCTGGTTCTATTTTATTCAACAGTTTATTTTGTTCATCAGATTCCTTGTTCACTTATTTTGATTTTTAGGTTCAATTATTGATAGATATGTATTTATTGCTATTTATTGTTCATATTTTTTATCCTTCTTCTTCTTCATTTGGTTTTGGAATTAGGATATTGCTGGCCTAGTAAAATGAGCTTGGGAGTCTTCCTTCCTCTTGAATTTTTGGAAATAGTTTGAGAAGGATAGGTGTTAGTTCTTTGAGTGTTTGGAAAAATTAACCCGTGAAACCATTCATTTCAGGACTTTTATTTGTTGGGAATATTTTTTCCCCCACCCTTGACAATCCCCTGGCCTCCCCTACCCCACAGTGTCTTATGTCCATTGGTTATGCTTATATGCATGCATACAAGTCCTTCGGTTGATCTCTTACCCCCTTCCCTCCTGCCCCCCA
>NW_005372038.1:217225-222571 GCF_000412655.1 Myotis brandtii | reverse complement strand
AAAAAAAAATTGGTTTAGTTGTTAAAAGGCGAAAAAAGAAAAAAAAATTTGCAGTAGTGAAGGTCTTTGGGTTCTTCTACTCTTCAGCCTGGCTCGCCTTCCTGCCAGGTGTGATCAGGAGGCTGCTGTTGCTTGGATCTGCTTAGTCCTGCCAGGTATTTAGGAGAGTGTTGAATTTCCCTGTGATACACTGTTCCTCCGTGTTGTAAATCACAGTCCTGATTTTAAAGCAGGCCGTATTTGTGATCCAGACTGCCTTAATTTGTGTTCACCTAAGAGTCAGTTTGTGGCTCAGCGTCTGGGTGGCAGTGTTTTGGGGTTGGCCTCTGAGGCTATACGGCTTCTCTACTTAAAACTGGTTTGTTGGGAATTTTTTGATCACTGCTTTGATTTCATTGGTTGCAATAGGTCTGTTCAGATTTTCTGTTCTTTAATTAAATTTATTGGGGTGATATTGGTTAATAGGGTCCTATAGGTTTCAAGTGTACGTTTCTATGATACATGATCTGTATATTGCATTGTTTGTCCACCATCCAAAGTCATAACATCTTCCACCACCATATATTTGACCTCCTTTACCCTTTACTACCCTTCCCTCTGGTAACCACCTTATTGTTGTCTGTCTGTGACTATGATGAGTTTCAGTTTTATATACCACATATGAGTGAAATCATATGGTTCTTAGCCTTTTTAACTGAGTTATTTCACTTCACATAATATTCTCAATGTCCATTCATGTTGTCACAAATGACAGTATTTCATCTTTTCTTATGGGTGAGTAGTATTTCGTAGTATATGTGTACCATATCTTCTTTATCCAGTCCTCTATTGAAGGACACATTGGTTGTCTCCATGTCTTGGCTACTGTGAATAATGCTGCAATGAACATAGGGGGTGCATATATCTTTGCAAATAAATATATCTTTGCAAATATCTTTGAGTTTTTTGGATTGATATCCAGAAAAGGGATTGCTGGATCATATGGTAACTTTATTTTTAGTTTTTTGAGGAACCACAATATTGTTTTTTATAATGGTTGTACCAGTTTACATTCCCAACAGCAGTGAATGAGGGTTCCTTTTTCTTCACAACCTCTCTAACACTTTTTATTACCTGTCTTATTGATAACAGCCATTATAACAATGTGAGGTGGTATTCCATTGTAGTTTTGATTTGCATTTTCTTAATATCTAGTGAATTTGAACACCTTTTCATATATCTGATAGCCATTTTTATGTCTTTTTGGGAGTGGTGTCTATTTAGGTCCTTTGCCCTTTTTTAAGTTGGATTGTTTGTTTGGTTATTGGGGATATTTGTCCTTCTCCAATCTGAACCTTTCTGAATAGCTGTCTTCCTGGGGTATCCCCTCATCCTTACCCTGAAAATCCTTTTTGCCTTTCTCTTGTGTTGGATCCCATTTTCTGGACCCTTTATTTCTGTCAGTTTTGCTTTAATTTCCTCATTTTGGTGGACAAATATCCTCAGTAACTTCCTGAAAATATGGTACATTTCTTTAGATCTTGCATGTTTGAAAACACATTGTTCTAATATCTCATCTGATTGTTAGTTCAACTGATATAGAATTCTAGGTTGATGTATGTTTCCTACTGCTGTTGGAACAAATTACCCTCAAGTTAGTGTCTCAAAACAGTGCAAATTTATTCTCTATAAGAAATCTGAATTCAGTTTCAGTGGGCTAAAGTCAAGGGGATGGAAAGGCTGGTTCCCTAGAGGTTCTAGGGGAGAATGCTTTTCCTTCCTTCTTCCAGTTTCTATAGGCCACCTGAATTCCTTGGCTCATGGGTCCTTCCTGTATCTTTAAAGCATATCATTCCAACCTATGCTTCGGTTTTCATATCTTCTTTTTCTTACATTGATCTTTCTGCCTTCCCTTTTAATTACATTGGCCCCACCCAGAAAATCTAGTATAATTACCCCCATCTCTGGGTCCTTAACTTAATCACATCTGTAAAATCCTGTTTTTTAGATAACATATTCACAGGTCCAAGGCTTAGGAAGAGAACATCTTTGAGGGGAGGCATTATTAAACCTATGACAGTTGGAAATTATTTTCCCTCAAAATTTGTCTTCTTGATTCTAGGGATATAATTTAGAAGTTTGTTCCTAAAATTATCTGTGATGATTTTATATATGACTGGTTTCTTCCCTCTGGAAGCTTTAACTAGTAAAATTGTCTATTTCATTTTCTAATATTTCACTGTGATGTACATTGCTGAGAATCATTTTCTCATTTATTGTTCTGGATACTTCATAGACCTTTTCAGCCTGCATGCTCATATTCTGCAGTGCTAGCAATTTTCCTTGTGTTGTTTCTTTAGTAATTTTCTTTCTTCCTCCTTTGCTGTGACCTTCGCGGTGGGGTTCAGGATCTGAAGGAGGGGCTGACACACAAATGAAAATACTATATAAGAAATATGAATTTAGAAGGCATTGGGGGCCAGGTGGAGCCTCTTTCTTGAAGAGACACACTGACTTCTGGCCTGGTCCACTATTTATTTACTTGAATACACATTTGCCCTCTAGCAATGCATACAAGCATATCAAAGGTAAAGTTTGGTAAGCAGTAAAAGGATTACCAGGTTAGGGAATTTCCTTGAGACACCACTATCTCAACAGACAAGGTACTTAGTGTCAGCCCTGCTAACGCCTAAGGTCCATCAGCCTTCTGTGTTCCTTGGTGCACTCTTGTGACAGTATCGGCAAGCAGTGGCTTCCCGCACTCCTTTTCCTGTCCTCTATTTCTCCAACTTCTGTAGGTCTAATTTGGCCCTCCAGTACTTGATTTTTTCCCCATTTCTCTTTGTTTTACTCTCTAGGTATGCTTCTTAATTTAACTTTTTAAAATTTTCTATTGATTTTTTAGATTTCTAATACATATAATATTCTAAATTTCTAATAGCTCTTTCTCATTTCTTAAAAGTTCCATTTTTACTGCATACTGTTCTTATGTTTTGAATGCAGTATTTTTTCATATTTCTGAAGATATTATTAATTACATATTTTGGTTCTTTTTGCTTTGATTCTTGTTGCTATTGTTTCATTTTAGAAACTTCCTGAAAATATCTAGGGATTTGGCCAGTCAAAAATGTTTAAGAGTGAGGCACAAAAGAGAAGTTCTGCCTTCATTGTTGGGACTTAGGAATAAATGAGATTCACTGTGGAGTAACTGGGAAGAAATTCAGTCTTTTCAATGGGAGAACCCCAGATATCACTGTCTGTAGAAAATTATACTAGTGCTGATCAGCTTCTCCAGAATTCTCCAGTCTTTTACCCAGCTGAAAATATGTTAGAAAACAAGCAGCAGAAAAGTGACTGAAGAGTGTCTTACTATTTAGTAAATACTCAATCTATGCCTATTGTTTCCAAAACTAGAGCTACTTTTCTGAAAATATGTTAAATAAAACTTGAAACTTTTGTTGGAATGGATAAGGGGCTTTTTGGATATAACTTTTTCTTAACTGTACTTTCAGTCAGTCCTCCCTTCACCCTATACCTCAGAGATATCCCATAACTTTAAGAACTGAACCCATCACAACTAGCCTTAGGTTTCAGCTTTCTCCAGTTTAAATTAGCTTAACACTCACCTCATCCATTGCTTTCCGACTTCCAATATTTTTCCTACTTCACTAGTCTTCTGTTGTTTCCTCTCTTGTTTTCTTTTTCATTTTCTATTTATACCTTTAAAAATAATTTGCTGTTATTTAAGTGGAGCTTCATGAAGTAGCAGAGATAAATGCAATGTGTCTAATCTGCCTTCTTTAACTGGAAGTCTTATAACACATTCTATATCGAGAATTAATGTAGTCCAAAGCTAATAATATTAAGGGTGGAAAATTAAGAAACACACTTTGCAACAAAAAAGTAAAAATCTGTTTCAGAGAAACATGATATCAATAATTCTATAATATGTAAATCATATACACTGTATATGACTATTCACTGCACCATCAAAAAGGAAAAGGTTGGTTGCTACAAAAAACAGGCATATCAACTTTCAAATACTTAAATTATAGCTAATTTAAGTTGACACATACTAGTAAACATAAAATATATGGCCTTGTCTAGGTTTATAAAAATATATTTTTATTTATTTCAGAGAGGAAGGGAGAGGGAGAGAGAGATAGAAACATCAATGATGACAGAGAATCATTGATCAGCTGCCTCCGGCACACCTCGTACTGGGGATTGAACCCACAACCTGGGCACGTGCTGGCATGTATCTGATCCTCAATCCCCATTGCAAAGCTGTTGTGTAAGGACATACATGGCACCAGAAGTCACTTTAACATTTAAAACAAAGCCTATGTGATGTCACAGGTCTTCTAGCTATTTTTAATATCTATATATTTTTAATATCTAGAAGGTACTAAGTATGTGGAAGATATTGCATATACTTAGCAAATACTGTTTTGTATTTCCATAAAAATAAATCTGTGGTCAAGGTGAAAGTCATTGATGAGTTGGTTACATGAGCTGCAAATTTCTGAAAGTATGCATGATAGTAAATGCTCCAGAAAAATAAAAAATTAATTTGTTGAATATTTAATATTAATGTAACATACATTTTAAAAAGTCACATTTATGACATTTTAAATCCTCTCTTTTTTCTTGATTAGTTTAGCTAAAGGTTAACTAAAGAACATATATGCACAACCCAGGTGTGAAGGCCTGGGGGAGGGGAGAGAGGAGATGGGGTAGAGGGGGTCAATGGGGCACAAAAGGGGACATCTGTAATACTTTCAACAATAAAGATAAATTTTAAAAAAAGAAACAAAATAGACAAAAAGTATACATAAATAAATAATTTAAAAGTCACATTTATGACCTTTTGAGCCTTCTCTTTTTTTCTTGATTAGTTTAGCTAAAGATTTGTGAATGCTGTTTATATTTTCAAAAAACGTTTCAATTTCATTAAATTTTTAATATTGGCTCTGTAGTCTCTATTTCATTTATTCCTGCTATAATCTTTGTTATTTCCTTCCTTCTGTTAACTTTGGGCTTAGTTTATTTTTCTTCTTTTAATTACTTAAGGTTTATGTAAAGTTAAGTTACTTATTTAAAATCTTTCTTTTTAAAAAATTTTTTTTCTTTATTGATTAAGGTATTACATATATGCCCTTATCCTTCCATTGGCCCCTCCCCCGATTGTGCCCTCACCCCCCTGTTGTCTGTGTCCATTGGTTAGGCTTATATGCATGCATACAAGTCCTTTGGTTGATCTCTCCCCCTTACCCCCACCCTCCCCGACCTTCCCTCTGAGGTTTGATGGTCTGATCGATGCTTCTCAGTCTCTGGATCTGTTTTTGTTCATCAGTTTATGTTGTT
>NW_005372038.1:209766-217214 GCF_000412655.1 Myotis brandtii | reverse complement strand
GACCCTTTCACAGGGGTCGCCTAAGACCATCGGAAAACACATATATAATTACATATTGTTTTTGTGATTAATCACTATGCTTTAATTATGTTCAATTTGTAACAATGAAAATACATCCTGCATATCAGATATTTACATTACGATTCATAACAGTAGCAAAATTACAGTTATGAAGTAGCAATGAAAATAATTTTATGGTTGGGGGTCACCACAACATGAGGAACTGTATTAAAGGGTCGCGGCATTAGGAAGGTTGAGAACCACTGCAAACCCTTAGCACTGCTTTTGCTGCATCTCATAAATTTTGGTATGTCTTTTTGTTTTCATTTGTCTCAAGATACTTTCTGATTTCTCTTTTGATTTCTTCTTTGACCCATTGGTTGTTTAGGAATGTGTTGTTTCATTTTTTTGTGTGAATTTTTCCGTTTTTCCTCCTGTTATTGATTTCTAGCTGTATACATTTGTGGTCAGAAAAGATACTTGATATGATTTCAGTCTTCTTAAATTTGTTAAGGTTTGTTTTGTGGCCCAACATATGATCTATCCTGGAGAATGTTCCATGTGAGCTTAAAAAGAATGTGTATTCTGGTGCTGTTGGATGGAATATTCTATATTTGTCTGTTAGGTCAATTTGCTCTATAGTGTTATTTAGGTCTACTGTTTCATTATTAGTTGTCTTTCTGGATGATCTATCCAATGTTGAGAGTGATATATTTAAGTCCCTTACTATTGTATCACTGTTTATTTCTGAACTGATACTTTTATTACTATATAGTGACTATTGTAACTTTTACTTAAAGTCCATTTTATCTGATATGATAGCCACTCCTGCTCTCATTTTTTTATTGTTTGAATGAAATATCTTTTCCCACCCACATTTATTAACTTTTAAATCTGAAGCTTTCATTTATTTCTTTTCCTGGTACTGGTATTTTTTCTTCATACTTAAGTTACAAAAAACAGGCACCCATTCAGTACAAATCATAACATGGACATAATAAATGTTAAAATAAACTATATGTTTTCTAAAAGTGGCAGCATTTACCAACCTAGAAAAGATTTGCTCTGCTTATACCTCTAAATGTTATTAGTGTTTAGTTAGAGAAAATCCACCAGATGGCAACCTCATCTGCATGTCAAACAGGATGTACACTCCTCTGCCACCCATTACAGTTCCCTTAAGCCAGATGCTCCCTGATTCATGGCTGATTTCTATAGTGATCCCAGTAAATGGATACTAGGTAGTCACTTGACAGTAATTGTTGGACAGTGGGGGGATGTGCAGTGTTGGGATGTATTTAGCATCATGTGTGAAATATTTTAGTAACATTATTTTAAAATTAATCTTAAAAACAAAAGTTAGTATCTATTTCCATATTGCACTCTAAACATATTTCTAATTTGAAGCTAAAAGGAACCATATTCATTTATCCAGTGGATTGTATTATTTCTTCATGAATCACAAGTTATTCTAGTTAGATTCCTTGTACTTAATGGCAATCTGGGAGCTAGCTGGTTTATTGCTTAAAATGAAACTGTCTTCTTTATTTCTAAACTTGATAGTATGCAGAAAGTACTGCATATTCATTTAACATGTCCCTTATTATTTTCTGTTTATAAACAACCTGCCCTGAGGTACTAATGAGGTGGAAGATATTGCATATACTTAGCAAATACTGTTGTGTTTTTACATAAAAATAAATCTGTGGTCAAGTGAAAGTCATTGATGAGTTGGTTACATGAACTGCAAATTTCTGAAAGTATGCATGATAGTAAATGTTCCAGAAAAAGAAAAAAAATGAATTTGTTGAAAATTTTATTACTGAATAGCTAGAGTTCTAATTGCATCTGACATTTCATTAATAAATCCATTTCTAAAGTGGCATGTTTCACCAACATTAAAGTACAGCTGTGTAAGACATCTGTTTGAATTAAATATCTATGATACATAACAGTCTGCCTATTTCTTATTACTGTAATTGATTTTATTTTGAATCTGTATGCTTTCAAAAATCTGTATTTGAAAAATATGCTTCTCAGTCTCCTGGGTATTTTTAGTAACTTTACTAAGACATATTTTACATATATAATTCACTAATTTCAAGTATACAATGTAATGAGTTTTAGTAAATGTAAGTCTCCTGAGTATTTTTTAAATATGTTTTTATTGATTTTTTTTAGAGAAAGAGGAAGGGGGAGGAAAGAGAGATAGAAACATCAATGATAGAGAAACATCATTTATTGGTTGCCTCATGCACGTCCCCTACTGGGGATGCAGTCCACAACCCAGGCATGTGCGGGAATTGAACCATGACCTTTTGGTTCATGAGTGGATGCTCAACCACTGATTCACACAGGCCAGGCTCTGAGTATTTTTTAATTGATATAGCTATACCTAGATGCCATTCCTCTTCACATGACAAATACTCTGCATTTTGGCTACAACCATTCTCATCTATCTTTGGTTCCTGGCATGCCTACTTTTAGATATTGTTTATAAAATGAAAGTCAGAAAATATGGCTCTGATATTGCTGAAATTTTGTTAGTGTCAGTGTATCAGTGCCCCACCTTCTAGGACACACATCACTTTATAGATGTGGAATTTTGGCTTCATTGTCATACTAGAGGCCCGGTGCACAACATTTGTGCACTGTTGTGGGGAGGGGGGGTCCCCTCAGCTCGGCCTGCACCCTTTAGCAGTCTGGGATCCCTTGGGGGATGTCTGACTGACGGCGGGCCTAAGTCATCAGTTGGACATCCTTAGCTCTGCCACTGCTGCGCTTGCCAGCCGTCAGCCTGGTTTGTAGCTGAGCGGTGCTCCCCCTGTGAAAGTACACTGATCACCAGGGGGCAGCTCCTGCATTGAGTGTCTGCCCCCTGGTAGTCAGTTTGCATTATAACGACCGGTTGTTCCACTCTTCTGTCAATTTGCATATTACCCTTTTATTATATAGGATAATACTAGCAAATCTAACATTCAATACTACTTAGTCCATTGGAGCTGATGACTATTATTTTAACACATGTGTAGTACCAATATTATATTAAAGTATTCTGAACTACATAAAAGACTGTTCTTGCTCTTGAAGGATTTACAGAATAATTTGAAAAGTTTATCTAGGTATAAGGAACACTTCAGAATGATCATTAGACTCCATTCATATTTTATTCTATCCCTTTCTTTCCAAATTTCACTTTCTCATTCCCCCAGACATATGGCCTTCTATTCTCTTGTTCTGCCATCTAGATTTGCCTGCATGACTCCAAGTTCAAATCACATCAGCAAAGTGTTCATCAAAATTGATATCCATCTTTTATTGCATGTTTGTTCCCTTCTTCAGATATTTGGTTAAAAGGCTGTATTGTAAAAGAGCAGTAAAATCTCCAAGTCAGTATTACTGCTGTTTCTTACACTGATGGTGGTCAAAGATTGACATCTTCCTCAGTTGGAAGACTTTCTTTGACCTTGATGGAGGAAATTGTACTCTATTTGAGTAAATAAATTCCTGAGTTTGGGCAATTTATGCTTATGTGCATAACAACTAAGAAGCTGAACAAATTGTCAAAAACTACCATTTTCAACACTCTGAATACAACAGAGAACTGAACTTTGGGTAAGAACAGAGCAAGTCTATGGTGTTTTTGCCTGTCATATATAAATTTAGGAAGGTCACAAGACACAAGATCCATGTAAAAATTAATTCTATTTTGATACAATGAATTAACAACTGGCAATGAACAACTTGAAAGTGCAATTAGGAAAACATTCTTAATAACATCAAAAAAAATAAAATAATTAGGAAAAATTTAACAAAAGTACAAAATTTTTATACTGAAAACTACAAAACATTGTTAAGATAATTTTTTAAAAATTTGTATTGAATTTATTGGGGTGACATGGTTAATAAAATTATATAGGTTTCAAGTGTGCAATTCTATAATATATCATCTTTATGTTGTGTTGTGTGTTCACCACCCAAAGTCAAGTCTCCTTCCAATATTAAGATGAATTTTAAAAGATCTAAATAAGTGGGAGAGATATTCCATGTTAATGGGTTGGAAGCCTTAATATTGTTAAGATTGCAACTTTCCCCCAAATACCGAGGTAATCCTAAAATTTATATGGAAACGCAAAGCTACTAGAATAGCCAAAATAAATGTGAAAATTAATAACAAAGTTGGAGGATTTATACTACCCTATTTCAAAGCTTAGATTAAAGCTACAGTCATCAAAACAGTATGGTGTTGGCATAATGATAGGCGTGTAGATTAGTGGAACAGAATTAGAAGTCCAGAAATAAACCCATATGGTTATGATCAAATGATTTTTCACCAACACTCCAAGACAATTCAATGGGAAGAGGATAGTCCTTGCAACAGATGGTTTTGTGTTGATTGAATATCCATATTATGCCAAAAATTAATTTAGACTTTCTTTACACTATAAACAAAAATGTCAAAATGGATCATTGACTTAAATGTAAAACCTAAAACTAAAAATTCTAAGAGAAAATATTTCTAACCTTTGGTTACACAACCTTTCTTAAATACGATACCTAAAGCAGCAGCAAAAATGACAAAAATAAATAAATTGGACTCCATCGAAATTAAAAATTTATATTTCAAAGGATACCATCAACAAAGTGAAAGACAACCCACAGAATGGGAGGAAATATTTGAACATCATGTAACTGTTAAAGGACTTAATCTAAAATATATAAAGAAATATTACAGCTCAATAATAAAGCTACACATAAAAAGATGGACAAAAGATATGAATAAACATTTCTCCAAAGAAGCCATACAAGTGGCCAATAAAAACATGAAAAATTGTTCAACATAATTAATCATCATGGAGATGCAAATTAAAACCACAGTGAGATATCACTAGAATGGTTGTATCCAAAAAGAAAAACAATAGCAGTGTTGGTGAGGATGTGGAAAAATAAGAATATTCACACATTGTTTGTGGGAAGGTAAAATGGTATGCTCTCTTCAGAAAACATTTTGGAAGTTTCATAAAAAGTTGAACATAAAATTTTCATATCATTTAGTGATTCTCATTCTTAGGAATCCACCCAAGAGGAATGAAAATATATGTCACACAAAGACCTGTATGCAAGTATTCGTAGCAGCATCCTATATAATAAAAGGGTAATATGCAAATTAACCCTCGTGCCCTCACAAGATGGCTGCCTACAACCAGGCTGGCAGAGGGGTTAGTGAAGGACTACCACACGATTGAACAAGCAGGCTGCGTGGGGCGACCAGGCCGGCAGGGGTTAGTGAGGGACGACCAAACAACTGAACGGCAGGCTGTGAGGGGCAACCAGGCCAGCAGAGGGGGACAGTTGGGGGTAACCAGGCCAGTGGGGGGGAAGTTAGGGGCAACCAGGGTGGCAGGGGGGTAGTTCGGGAAGACCGGGCCATTGGGGGGCCAGTTAGGGGCGATCAGGATGGCATGCAGAGGCAGTGAGGGGCAATCAGGCCGGCAATAGGGGGCAGTTAGGGGCGACCAGGCAGGTAAGCAGGTGAGCGATTAGGAGCCAGTGGTCCAGGATTGTGAGAGGGATTGGGCCTAAACCGGCAGTCGGACATCCTCCAAGGGGTACCAGATTGGAGAGGGTTCAGACTGGGCTAAGGCCCCCCCCCCCCCGTGCATGAATTTTGTGCACTGGGCCTATAGTTATTTATAATAGCCAAAACCTGGAAGTAATTCAAATGTGCATTGTTGGTGAATGGATAAACAATATTGGTTTATCGATACAATGGAATACTATTCAGCTATAAAACGAGTGAAATAATGATGCAGGCTAAAACATGGATGAACCTCAAAAACATGCTAAGTGAAAGCATTCAGACATAGCAGGTTCCTTATTACATGATTCCGTTTATATAACATGTCCAGGAAAGGCCATTTAGAGTGAGGAAGCAGATTAGTGGTTGCCTTGGCTTAGGGGCAGGAAGGTAGGGGTAAGGAAGTGGAAATTAACTGCAAAGGAGCCTGAGAGCATTTTTAGGTGTGATGGAAATATGTGAAAACTAGATTTGGTGATAGTTGCACAATTCTATAAATGTACTAGAAATCATTGAGTTGCATACTTGCAATAGATAAATATTATAGTATGTGAATGTTACTCAGTATATTAACTCACCATATTCTAAGGAAATAACTAATAATATTTCCTCATCAGTTCATTCACGACTATGTAATTAATTCTGTTCCACGTGTGTGCATTGCATCTTGGGGAAATATATCTACTTTTGGACTATGAAGAGTCCTTGAAACTCTGACTCAATCCAGTCATTCAGTCTGAAACCTACCTAAGCAATGTCAGCTCAGAAGCCTGTAATCAAGAGTCTCTAATTAAGGTAGCAATAGAGAACCTGATATAGTCCTATCCAGGAGCCTCAACAACCTCTTCCTTTGTTGTAAACACAAATTCCAGCCACTATCTTACAGCAGAGACTTCATGTATGCTTCAGGAAGCAGAAATCTGTTTGATAGTGAGATTGAGAGGCTATAGTTTATTTATTACAGTCATCAATCTACACTAATAAAAGACAAACATGCAAATTGACCATACCTTTGCTACGCCTTAAGCCACGCCCACCAGCCAAGAGCGACTATATGCAAATTAACCCAACCAAGATGGCGGCCGGCAGCCACAGAGCTGGAGCAAGCAGGAGGCTTGGTTGCCCCAATGATGGAGGAAGCCAAGCTTCCTGCCTGCTGCGGCGGCTCTGAGCTCCACTGAAAGCAACAAAGTTTCAATTATAGAAGATAAATAAACCCCAGATACCTGCTTTCAGCCAGTCGTGGCCACGGAGCTGGTGCGAGCAGGAGGTGTGGTTTACCCCTGGCGATGGATGAAGCCAAGCTTCCCTCCCGCCCGTCCTGGCCGGCTCTGAGCTCCTCTCAAGGCTACAAAGTTTCAATTATAGAAGGTAAATAAATCCCAGAATAAAAAGAAAAAGGAAAAAAAGGAGAGGCTGAGAGCTTCAGTCCCAGGCTAGCCTGAAAACGGCCCTCAACCCCTCACCCAGACTGGCCAGGCACCCCAGTGGGGACCCCCACCCTGAAGGGGGTGTGGTCAGCCTGAAAACAGCCATCAGCCCCTCATCCAGGCTGGCCAGGCACCCCAGTGGGGACCCCCACCATGAAGGGGGTGTGACCAGCCTGCAAACAGCCATCAGCCCCTCACCCAGGCTGGCCAGTGGGGACCCCCACCCTGATCTGGGACACCCTTCAGGGCAAACCAGCTGGCCCCCACCCGTGCACCAGGCTTCTATCTCATATAATAAAAGGGTAATATGCAAATTGACCCTAACAGCAGAACAACTGGGAATGACTGGTCACTATGACACACACCACCAGGGGGCAGATGCTCAATGCAGGAGCTGTCCCCTGGTGGTCAGTGCGCTCCCACAGCGGGAGCTCTGCTCA
>NW_005372038.1:203236-209557 GCF_000412655.1 Myotis brandtii | reverse complement strand
GCGGGGGGGCATCCCCTGAGGGGTCCCAGACTGCGAGAGGGCACAGGCCAGGCTGAGGGGACCCCCCCCCCCCGAATGCACAAATTTTTGTGCACCAGGCCTCTAGTAATATTGTAATGGAGGAGAGTAACAGTACAGAACTATTTCATGAGTTTGATCAGTGTTTCCCCTGAGTGTAACATGTCAAGCACAGCATATGAAATATAGTCAGTAATACTGTAATAACTATGTATGGTGCCATTTGGGTACTAGAACTATCAGGTGGAACATTTTGTATAGTATAAACCAATATGCTGTACATGTGAATCTAATACAAAATAATATTGAAAGTAAACTGTAAATCAAATAATTAAAATATTTAAATTCATTTGACAGCAAATAAAAAACGTATTGGACAACAAATGCATTGGCAAGTTTCCAATGCCTTTACATATATTGTACCATTTTTGAAATATTTACATGGGTACCTGAAAAATAGCACTTGGTTATCAATTTAATCAAAATGATAATAAAATGTTTTAAATTAACCATATAGGAAGCCAACACGATTCTATGAAAATTTAGTTCTTCCACCTTGGTCTCTGTGCATTTGGGTGCATTTTTAAAAACTGGAGGACAGCTCTAACTGGTTTGGCTCAGTGGATATAGTGTCAGCCTGCGGACTGAAGGGTCCCAGGTTCGATTCCAGTCAAGGGCATGTACCTTGGTTGCGGGCACATCCCCAGTGGGGGGTGTGCAGGAGGCAGCTGATCGATGTTTCTCTCTGATTGATGTTTCTAGCTCTCTATCCCTCTCCATTCCTCTCTGTAAAAAAATCAATAAAATATATTTAAAAACAAAAACAAACAAACAAACAAAAAACTGGAGGACATAGTAAGGGCAATAAAATGAAGATAAAATTATTCTTATGATATGTGAAATCTCTATTATAAGGAAGATTACATAAGGGAAACATAACTTCTTATTATCCCTTAATAAGAGCTTGAAGACCAATTTATCATCTTTAAATTTTTTTTAACTTTGAAATAATTATAGATTCACAGGAAGTTGCAAAGAAATATGCAGGGAAGTTCTATGCACTCTCCTCCCTCACACCCCAGATTTTCCCAGTGTTAACAACTTACACTACTATAATATAATATCAAAACAAAGAAATTAATATTGATAAAATCCATAGAGATTATTCAGATTTAAACAGTTATACATGCACTTGTGTGCGTGTATGTGTGTATGTATCTATGCACTTTTATCTCATGTGTATCTTTGCATAACTATTACCACAATCAAGACATTCAACCAACATCAACAAAAGACTCCTTCATGTTATTCATTTATGTCACACCAATTTTCTCCTTTCCTTCTCCGATTTCTGTAAACCATAAATCTCCTCTCTATTTCTGTTATTTCATGAATGTTACATAAATAGAATCATGTAGTATGTGAGCTTTTAAGATTGACTTTTTCCTCACTCAGGATAACACTCTTGTGATTTATCCAAATTATTACCTGAGTCAGTAATTCATTCTTTTATTACTGCTGAGTAGTGTTTCATGGTATGGATGTACTACAGTTTATTTAACCATTCACCCATTGAAGGACATTTGGGTAGTTTCCAGTTTTTTATTATTACAAATAAAGCTGCTATGAACATTCATATACAAGTTCCTGCGTGAAAAGAAATCTTCATTTCTTTGGGATAAATGTTAAGAGTATAATCACTGGACCATATGTTAAGTCCATGTATAGATCTGAAAGTAACTGCGAGAATATTTTTCCAAGGTGGTTGTACCATTTTACATTCCTACCAGCATCATATGAATGACTCAGTTTCTCTATATCCTCCCCAGCATTTTGGTGCTGTTACTATTTTTTATTTTAGTTATTCTACTAGGTGTATAGTGATAACTAATTTGTTTTAATTTGAATCTCTCTAATGACTAATGATGATGAACATCTTTTCATTCATTTATTTGCCATTTGTGTATCTTGTGGGGGTGAAATGTCTGTACATATCATTCATTTTCTAATTGGATTGCTTGTTGTTTGTAATGCTAAGTTTCAAGTTTTTAATATATTTACATGCAAGTTCTTTATTGGATATGTAATTGCAGGCTGAGATTTGTATTTTTATCCTTTTAAGAGAATATTTCACAGATAAATCGTTTTTCTTTTAGATGAGGTCTAATTTGTCAAATTTTCATTTTATCAATTGTGCTATTTGGTGTCGAGTCTAAGAACTTTGGTTCTACCTAGGTTCATGTTCTTTTCTATAAGTTTTGTAGTTTTAAATTTTACATTTATGCCCATTATCCATTTTGAGTTATTTTTTATATAAATTTTAGGTCAAGGTTCATTTTCTTGTTCATGGATATCCAGCTTTTTTCAGCAACATTTATTGAAAAGGCCATTCTTCCTCCATTGAATTGCTTTTGCTCCTTTATCAAAAATAGATGGGCATATTAGTGGGATTTATTTCTGGGTTCTATATTCTGTTCCACTGATCTATGTGTCTATCCCTCTGCAATTTATGACTTTAACTGAAAGAAAGTCAGATTCTAGATTTGCATTAATACAATATTGGCAGTAAAATTTCACAAGCTCTTTTTTCTATTGTGAACAAACCCATCAAAACTGAGCCAAACCTTAGCAAAAATTTAACAGTTTTGTTGCTTCTTTTCACATTCTGTGTTATAAACCAAGGCAAAAGAAAATTCCCTTTCCTGAAAACCTTCTACAATTTTGTATAACCATTAATGCTTTGTCTTTCCCTGTCTTCTTTTATGTTCTGGAGCAATCAGGTGCCTCAAAGAAAAAACTAGTCTCTTCTTACCTTAATAAACAAAAACATAATTGTTACCTTATATACCCAGGTTTCTCTCCTACTGTTTTTCTAGTATATTCATATTAATTATAACATTTACAAAGTAACTAACTTCTGCTCGGCCAGTGTGCCGCAGTGGTTGAACGTCAACTGATGAACCAGGAGGTCATGGTTTGTTTCTCTGTCAGGGCTCATGCCTGGATTGTGGGTGTACAGGAGGCAGCCGATCAATGATTCTCTCTCCTTCTCCCTTCCTTTCTGAAATCAATAAAAATATATTTAAAAACAAACAAACAAAATAACCTCTATTTCACAGGAAAGAAAAGGGAGGAAGTAATTGAAAACTGTTGTATACTATAATTAATCAGAATAGGAAAGCTTATGAGTATACAACTTCATACAGCCTCACATATATATTTTACATTTTAAAGTGTTAAGAATGAATGTGTTCATTCACAGGACCAAAGGCAGTCATCCTATAGCTTATAAAAATATAAGCAAGTGTATATTAGTTTGAAATTATTCTGAGTAATCAGTTTTTAGTATTCCATTTCATTTAGAAATTATTTAGTAATAAAAATTATTGATTAATTCATTTTATTTGATATTAACCTGTGTTTAATTTACTTAATGATCTTGAAAATTATTTTCAAGCTACAAAACATAATTACAGCTCATGTAAAAAGCTTATCATAAAATATAGACAACAAACTTACATTTTTCACAATCTTAAAAAATTATAATAGCTTGTTTGATTAGTAAACCAAAATAATAAATTTAACACATTAAGCGCCCAGCCTGTTTTGACTTCAGGATGGAAAGTATAGTGTCAGTCACCGGTGACTGACTGGGTGCTTAACATGTTAAGAAATTCATAATATGTGTTATTTTCATAAAAGACATAATTTTATAAAAAAATGTATACTTTATAATTTATACTTAATATACATTTAAAAGGGCCTAGAGCTATTTTTTCTCTTTCTTAAACCTAAATGATAAAACCAATCTAAATTGTTCAAAGATTCTTAATTATGTAAACACTAGAGGCCCAGTGCATGAAATTTATGCATGGGAGGGTCCCTCATCCAAGCCTGCACCCTCTCCAATCTAGGACCCCTCTAGGGATGTCCAACTGCCGGATTAGGCTTGATCCCGCAGAGCAGTCAGACATCTCTCTCGCAATCTGGGACCACTGGCTCCTAACCCCTCTACCTGCCTGCCTGATCGCCCCTAACTGCCTCAGCCAACCTGATTGCTGCTACCTTGCCCCCCTGCTGACCTGATCGCCCCTACCATGCCCCCCTTCCAGCCTGATCACCGCTAAGCACCTCTGCCTTCGCCCCCAGCCTAAGCCGCAGTCTGGCCTCCCTCTGCCAGAGGCGACCTGGCTGATCAGGGGAAGGCACCGCCCCATCAGCCCTCTATTGCTGCCACTGGCAGCCACCATGGCTGCCTGAGCCTTGGGCCGGCCCTCGTAGTGGTAGCCGCCATCCATGGCTTGCCTGAGCCTCAAGCAGCTGCTGCGGCTTTGTCCGGAAGGATGTCCAGATGGTTGTCTGGAAGACGTCCGCCCTAATTAGCATATTACCTTTTATTAGTATAGATGACTTTTTAAAATGTGTCTGAGTTAGACATTTCTGTAATCCTATATAATAAAAGCCTAATATGCAAATCGCCCGAATGGCAGAATGGTGGAATGACTGGTCGCTATGATGCACATTAACCACCAGGGGGCAGACGCTCAATGCAGGAGCTGCCCCCAGCCAGCAGGCCCCAGGCCAGCCAAGGTGGGTGCCAACTGGGCCCCCCTGCTGATCGCCCTGCCAGTCACCCCATAGAGGGAGGTGACCAGCGGCAGGGGGTGGGGCCGATGAGTGGGCAGTGCCAGGCCAGCCAAGGCAGGTGCCAGTGCGGGGGCCAAGATTGCCCTGCCAGTCGCCCTACAGATCAGCACTGATCGCCAGCCAGGCCTAAGGACCCTACCCATGTACGAATTTTGTGCACTGGGGCTGCTAGTGATTTTATAAATGCATAGTATATTTACAGTATTACAAGTTCATTTTAAAATTTTATGGTTGATAGGAATATTTTTTATATAAGTGCTCAAATCAATTACAATTGGCCTCATTAAAGAGACATTATGGTCTAGTTTATTACTATTCATAGGTAGGATATTATTTCATATTCATATGAAACAGAAAGTCCTCTCTAGTTTAAATAAACACAGATATATGGAGAATTTACAGTGTCAGAACTATAACTTCTGCCACAGGTTAAGAGTAAACACAAACATAAAAACTTACAGATGTAGATATTAAGGAGTTATTCTCTTTCACAATGGGTATAGAGTTCTTAATTGATATGAATTCATAAACAAACAAAAAGACTAAACAAACCAGATTCTGTTTCTCACTCAGCAGAAAGTAGCTCTCTACCATCCATCTAGAAGAAATCACCAAATGGTCAGACAATAAAATTCCCAATCATTACTACCACTAAGTGGGAATAACTTATTGTCATGTACAAACAAGATACAAAAACACAAAAATCACCAGAGAAGAGAAAATAAAACATATAGAAACAGAATAAGCAAAGTTCAAGTAATATTACTGGTTGGGATTCACCTTGACAGTCAATAAAAATGTACTTAGGTTTAAATGGATTATGAGGTGCATTTCTGTCATAATGCAGTTTACTTGTCTCCATCAGGTGAATGGAACTTTCCAAAATTGTTAAAGTATAATTTTTAAACAAGTATGATCATAATCAGAAAAATATAAAATGAACACATATCAAAGATTTTATTGAACTTATTAATTATTGAAGGAACAATTAAGATATCATGACTTCCTCTGGGGCAACTTCAAGCGTACCAACATCCGAATTATGGGGGTGCCAGAAGAAGAGAAAGAGCAAGATATTGAAAACCTGTTTGAAGAAATAATGACAGAAAACTTCCCCTACCTGGTGAAAGAAATAGACTTACAAGTCCAGGAAGCGCAGAGAACCCCAAACAAAAGGAATCCAAAGAGGACCACACCAAGACACATCATAATTAAAATGCCAAGAGCAAAAGACAAAGAGAGAATCTTAAAAGCAGCAAGAGAAAGAAACTCAGTTACCTACAAGGGAATACCCATACGACTGTCAGCTGATTTCTCAACAGAAACTTGGCAGGCCAGAAGGGAATGGCAAGAAATATTCAAAGTGATGAATACCAAGAACCTACAACCAAGAATACTTTATCCAGCAAAGCTATCATTCAGAATTGAAGGTCAGATAAAGAGCTTCACAGATAAGGAAAAGCTAAAGGAGTTCATCACCACCAAACCAGCATTATATGAAATGCTGAAAGGTATTCTTTAAGAAGAGGAAGAAGAAAAAGGTAAAGATACAAATTATGAACAACAAACATGCATCTATCAACAAGTGAATCTAAGAATCAAGTGAATAAATAATCTGATGAACAGAATAAACTGGTGATTATAATAGAATCAGGG
>NW_005372038.1:202714-203031 GCF_000412655.1 Myotis brandtii | reverse complement strand
TAGGGGGCGTGCAGGAGGCAGCCAGTCAATGATTCTCTCTCATCATTGATGTTTCTATCTCTTTCTCCCTCTCCCTTCCTCTCTGAAATCAATAAAAATATGTTTAAAAATAATTTTTAAAAATATATCATGACTAAGTCAAAGACCATTTTAAAAGAGTATTGATAGGAAGATGAAATTGCTAAATTTGATACAAATTGGATAATATTCAACAGGGCGATAAAACTGGAATTATCTATCTATAGACAGAATTTATTTGCATTTAGACAAGACAAAAATTTGCAAGTTAACATGCAACGTCACTAAATCAGGAACAA
>NW_005372038.1:199802-201304 GCF_000412655.1 Myotis brandtii | reverse complement strand
TTTCTTTGACTGGCTTATTTCACTTAGCATAATGCTCTCCAGGTCCATCCATGCTGTTGCAAATGGTAAGAGTTATTTCTTTTTTACAGCTGTGTATTATTCCATTGTGTAAATGTACCACAACTTTTTAATCCACTCATCTGCTGATGGGCACTTAGGCTTTTGCCAAATCTTAGCTATTATAAAGTGTGCTGCTATGAACATAGGGTTACATATTTATTTATATCCCTCTTATAATATTACTAGAGGCCTGGTGCACAAAATTCGTGAACTGGGGGGGTGTCCCTTAGCTTAGCCTGCACCCTCTCCAATCTGGGACACCTAACTGCCCTCCCCTGCTGGCCTGATCTCGCCACCAACTGCCCTCCCCTGTCGGCCATCTTGTGACAATGTGGGAGCGGCCATTTTGTGATGACATGGGGGCAGCCATCTTGTGATGATGTGGGGGCGGCCATCTTGTGATGACGTGAGGGCATGAGGGTCAATTTGCATATTACTTATTTATTATATAGGATAATACTAGAGACCCAGTGCATGAATTCGTGCACAGGTGGAGTCCATCCGGCCTGGCCCCAATCAGGGCAGATCAGGACCGGGCCTGTCAGGAAGAGGAGATAGTGGGAGGTTGGTTGGCTGGCTGGCCCGCCCCGATTGGGGCGTGATAAGGGCCTGGCTGGCTGGGGGAGAGGCTGCAGGTGGTTGGCCAGCTGGCCCTGCCCCTGATTGGGGGGGTCTGATTTGGGTTGGGGCTGAGTGGAGGGAGGAGCTGCAGGAGGTTGGCTGGCTGGCCCTGACCCCTATTGGGGTGGGGTGGGGATCAGGGTCAGAGCCAGCCAGGTGGAGGGGCTTCAAGAGGTTTGCTGGCCAGCCCCACCCCCTATTGGGGTGGGGGGTGTGATCAGGGGTGGAGCCGGCCGGGGGGAGGGGCTGAGGGCCAATCGAGGTGGGGCTGGCCAATCGGGGTTGGGGCTGGTGGTGGTGGGGATTGGCAGGGCTGCCCCGCCCTCGTTTGGGGTGGAAGAGTCCAATCAGGGGTGGGTTGGCCGGGAGGAGGGTCTTCAGGAGGTTGATCGGCTGGCCCCACCCCCGATCGGGCTGGTTCGCTGGCCGCAGTGGGCATCATAGCGACCAGTCCTTCCGGTCATTATGGCATTCCAGTCACTGGCTTTTTATATATATAGACTAGAGGCCCGGTGCACAAACATTTGTGCACTCGGGGGGGGGGGGCCCCTCAGCCCGGCCTATACCCTCTTGCAGTCTGGGAACCCCTCGGAGGATGTCCACCTGCTGGCTTAGGCCTGCTCCCTGGGGGATCGGGCCCAAGCTGGCAGTCAGACATCCCCCTGGCAGCCCGGCAGCCCTCGGAGGATGTCCACTTACCAGCAGGGAGCAGACCTAAGCTGCAGTCAGATATCCTTAGTGCTGCTGAGGAGGCGGGAGAGGCTCCCACCACCACCGCTGTGCTGGCAGCCATCAGCCTGGCTTGTGGCTGAGCAGAGCTC
>NW_005372038.1:187029-197788 GCF_000412655.1 Myotis brandtii | reverse complement strand
GCTGATCCTGGTGCTGGGAGGCATATTACCCTTTTACTATATAGGATAGAGGCCTGGTGCATGGGTGGGGGCCAGCTGGTTTACCCTGAAGGGTGTCCTGGATCAGGGTGGGGGTCCCCACTGGGGTGCCTGGCCAGTCTGGGTGAGAGGCTGAGGGCCGTTTTCAGGCTGGTGGGTGACTGAAGCTACCAACCTGTCCTTTTTTTCTTTTCTTTTTTTATTCTGCGCCAGCTTTAGCTCTGAGGCTTGGCTCCAGCTCTTAGGCCTCGGTTGCTGAAAACAGGTTTCTGGCCTTTGTTTACCTTCTGTATTTGATACAATGTTGCGGTTTGGCTGGCTGAAGCCCGGCTGACTAAAACACATTTCTGCGGTTTTGTTTAGTTTCTATATTTGCAACATAGTTTTTTAGAGTTGCAGCTGAGAGTCCAGCAAGGCAGGCAGGGAACCTGGCTTCCTCCATCACTGAAGCAAGCAAGCCTCCTGTTCGCTTCAGTGCATGGCTGCCGGCCGCCATCTTGGTTGGCAGTTAATTTGCATATCTCACTGATTAGCCAATGGCAAGGGTAGCAGATGTACGGCTAATTACCATGTTTCTCTTTTATTAGATAGGATGAAGTCCTGTGTAAAATTATATAAAAGTAAAATATAAATTCTGCTGAATTTATTATTTCTGAGAAACCAATCACTTATCTACAATCTAACATAGTTTCTTAATCTAAATTATATGAATAGTATTTGCTATTTACTTAACGATTTGGAATGTCCCTAGACACAGGGTAAATAACTTGCATTTTAATAGCACTTGTTTTTACTAGATATTAATACATTTGGTCAATACAAGTTAATCCAGTATTGACAGTGGCAAAATTTTTGAAAATCGTATGTTTGTGTTAAACATATTGTGACAAAAGGGATTTTTTTGTTCCTTTTAAGTGTAACATGTAGTCTAGAAGATATAGTTTGGATGATGAAATTTTGGGTTTTCAGGGCATCTAAATGACTTATGTAGACAAGCATACTGAATGTTACCTTGACTGCCCTAAAAATTCCAGATCACCATGCAAATTGTACTTAATAAATATTATCAGGATGAATTTTAGACATGTTTTTATTCTATCATGCAAAGTCAGCAGATGGCTGGCCACACAGCATATGCTATTACTTTTATCTTATAAATGAGAAGTTCAAGTATAATCTTATTGCCATTAATAGGCCTTGACCCTGGCTCATCTGACCTTAGGCCAGGGGTGGGCAAACTTTTTGACTCGAGGGCCACAATGGGTTTTTAAACTGGACCGGAGGGCCGGAACAAAAGCATGGATGGAGTGTTTGTGTGAACTAATATAAATTCAAAGTAAACATCATTACATAAAAGGGTACGGTTTTTTCTTTTTTAGTTTTATTCATTTCCAACGGGCCGTATCCAGCCCGCGGGCCGTAGTTTGCCCACGGCTGCCTTAGGCTAAATCTTTCTGCTAAGAAACTCTCAAAATATGAAACATACTATTTAATTTTGAGGTATTTGTAAAATATATGATTGTCTTTTAAAATGGTAATTTTAAATATACTTAAAATATTCCACTGTCTCTTCAGCTTTATCTGAGTCTATATTTTCATCTGAAGGGTTTTAAAATGTTTGTCCTGAAGAATTATTCAGTTAATTATCAGATGACTAGCTCTTTTAAAAAAAGTAATTAAAAAGGTCAGTCATTTCAGATATTTAAGTGAGAATGGGATTTAGTTGATTTCACACAATAATTTAACTTCAATAAAAAGAGGCTTCTAGTCTTCTCCATGGGCGTGTCTAACATAAATGAATACCAATTAACGTACTATCATTCCATTGGGGTGTAGACCATCTTTTTTCTAATTATGGTATAAATCCCTCAATGGAAAAAAAAACACCATCTGTAAAGAAGTAATTCCAAACAGAAATTTTATATATTTCAAAATACCAATTATTATGCATTTCTCAATACCTTTGCCATAGGAGGCATGCACCATCCAGTACATTAAAATGAAGGAGATTAAGAGTAAGATAACTACTTTGGGAATAAGTAAAATTAGCATTGGGTATATAATAATTCATTTGACTTTATATAATCTTGATATTGCTTCATTAGATTTGGTGTTTTTTTAAATCTGTCTTGGGTAAAATTAAATGAACTTTCTCTATTTCATAAGGAATAATGCACTCTTTCCTCTTCATTGGATATAAAACTGCAACTCACAGACAACCGTATGGTGGTTACCAGCAGGAAAGGGGATGAACATTACTAAAGAGTAAAGGGGACCAACTATATGGTGACAGGAGATAATTTGACTTTGAGTGGTGGGCACACAATGCAATATATGGATAATATATCAGAGAAATATACACTTGAAACATATATAATCTTATTAACCAATGTCACCTCCCAAAATTTAATGAAATATGAAAATACATTCTTCTTAAAAAATTCTTTATTGTTTAAAGTATTACATAAGTCTCCTTTTTCCTCCATTGACCTCTCCCTGGCCACCCCCACCCCCCAGAACCATACCATCCCCTCCTCCCAAATCTGTGTCCATTGGTTATGCTCATATGCATGCATACAAGTCCTTTGGTTGATCTCTTACCCCATCCCCCCCCACCTTCCCTCATAGGTTGGACAGTCTGTTCGATGTTTCTATGATTGATTCTATTTTTGTTCATCAGTTTATATTGTTCATTACATTCCACAAATGAGTGAGATCATGTGATATTTATCTTTCTCCGACTGACTTATTTCGCTTACAATAATGCTCTCTAGTTCCATCCATGCTGTTGCAAATGGTAAAAGTTCCTTATTTTTTACAGCAGCATAGTATTCCATTGTATAGATGTACCCCAGTTTTCTAATCCACTCGTCTGCTGATAGGCACTTAGGCTATTTCCATATCTTAGCTATTGTAAATTATGCTGGCGTAGTATTCCATTGTGCAGATGTACCACAGTTTTTTAATTCACTCATCTGCTGATGGGCACTTAGGCTGTTTCAAAATCTTAGCTATGGTAAATTGTGCTGCTATGAACATAGGGATGCAGATATCCTTTCTGATTGGTGTTTCTGTTTTCTTGGGATATATTCCTAGAAGTGGGATTACTGGGTCAAATGGAAGTTCCATTTTTAACTTTTTGAGGAAACACCATACTGTTTTCCACAATGGCTACACCAGTCTGCATTCCCACCAGCAGTGCAAGAGGGTTCCTTTTTCTCTACATCCTCTCCAGCACTTGTCATTTGTTGATTTGTTGATGATAGGCATTCTTATAGACAAAGACACTCCAAAGAAAGAGAATTGCAGGCCAATATCCCTGATGATAGATGCTAAAATCCTCAATAAAATTCTAGCAAATTGGATCCAGCATTACATTAGAAAGGCTATACACCATGACCAAGTGGGATTTATCCTGGGGGTGCAAGGCTGGTACAATATCCGCAAATCAATAAATGTGATACATTACATAAACAAATTGAGAGAAAAAAATCACATAATCATATCAATTGATGCTGAAAAGGCATTTGACAAAATCCAACACTCTTTCCTGATAAAAACTCTCAGCAAAATGGGACTAGAGGGATCATACCTCAAAATAATAACAAACCTACAGCCAACTTCATACTCAATGGGCAAAAACTAAAACCATTTCCACTAAGAACAAGAACAAGACAGGGATGCCCACTTTCACCACTCCTATTTGACATAGAACTGGAAGTGCTAGTCATAGTGATTAGACAAGAAGAAGAAAAAAAATGTATCCAAATTGGATAAGAACAAGTAAAATTGTCATTATTTGCAGATGACATGATATTGAAAACCATAGAAAACCATAAAGGCTCCATAAAAAAACCTATTAGACCTAATAAACGTATTTTGCAATGTAGCAGGATACAAATTACCACCCAGAAATCTGTAGATTTCTTTTTTAAAAATATATTTTATTGATTTTTTACAGAGAGGAAGGGAGAGGGATAGAGAGTTAGAAACATCGACGAAAGAGAAACATCGATCAGCTGCCTTCTGCACACCTCCTACTGGGGATGTGCCCACAACCAAGGTACATGCCCTTGACCTGAATCGAACCTGGGACCGACCCTTGAGTCCGCAGGCCGTCGCTCTATCCACTGAGCCAAACCGGTTAGGGCTACTTACTATTTTTTAGTCCTCACCCGAGTCCTCATCCGAGGATATTTTCCCATTGATTTTTAGGGCGAGTGGAAGAGAGAGGAAAAGACAGAGAGAAACATTGATGTGAGAGAAACACATCAATTGGTTGCCTATTGGTTGCCTCCTGCACGAGTCCCAACCTGGGCCCGGGCCGGGGAGTAGCCTGCAACTGAGGTAAACTCCCTTGACTGGAATCGAACCCGGGACCTTTCGGTCCACAGGCCGATGCCCTATCCACTCAGCCAAACCAGCTAAGGCTAAAGTTGTACTTTCCCCTTCCTGCCGATTTCGTAACTTTATGAGATGCAGCGTAGTTTCATTTGAGCAGACTTGCACACATCAGTTCTGTTGTGTTTTACGCGAGGTGCAGGCCTGGTGTTCTGCGCGGTGTCTAAGCCCCATGTAAAGTGGACCCCTCTCCATGCTTCCCTCAGGGTGAACCGTATCTGAACACGGCGTATGGGCACATGGTCTGCTACTGGGACGGCTCCGCCCATTACCTGATGTACCTGGTGATGGTGGCGGCCATCGCATGGGAGTAAGTCACTGCGCCGGGGTGTGTGCCTCCGCCGCCTTAGCGACCGATGCGCGGGTAGGTAAGGGGAACACAGAGGCGAGTGGACAGACAGGTGTCCCCGGACTGAAGGCCGCTCCTTGGAGATGAGTCAGGCCCGGCGTTCTGCGCCCCCCGGCCCTTTGCACCTGGCTCTCCGGGTTACCCCTCGGAGGTGATCGCTCCGGCAGACCCTTAACTTCCTGATTGATTTTGTTCTCTTATGAGAACAGTGTTTTTTCAGGAATTTAAGCCCCAACACATTTTTTTTTTATTGATTTCAGAGAGGAAGGGAGAGGGAGGGAGAGAAACATCAATGATGAGAATCACTGATTGGCTGCCTCCTGCACATCCTCTACTGGGGATCCAGCCTGCAACCTGGGCATGTGCCCTTGACTGGAATCGAACCCGGGACCCTTCCGTCCGCAGGCTGACGCTCTATCCACTGAGCCACACCGGCTTGGGCAAGCCCAGCACATTCTAACGCAAAGCTTCAGCCTCATGCCAGTTCAAGCTGCCTTTCCCCCGTCCATGAGGCGTGGGGGTCTGTCCTCCCATTCCTTCTCCAGTCAGCCTGCCCCGGCTTCTCTGAGGATGTATGTAGGTACAAGGGGTTGAAGGGAAGAGGGGCAGGGTCTTCAATGCCACGTGCTGATTGGCCCTGCTTTAGGATATGCTGGGTCGGCTGTGGGGCACACACGTGGGCTCTCTGGAGACCCCTGCACAGGACGGTTTGCATTGCACCGATCCCTGCAGTGAGCAATGCTCTCCGGCTGAGTTTGTGACTCCCCGGCCCACGGGGGTACACCACAGCTTCTCTCCGCTGGGGTCCCTTAGCCCAGGACAGTCAAGTCCAGCCACCTTCCCAGACCTCCTGTGGCTGCAGGTGAGGGAAAGCCATGCATTCTTTTCTCTAAATATCACATGATCTCACTCATATGTGGGATATAATGATCAACATAATTTGATGAACAAGAATAGATCCAGAGACAAATGGCAGGGGAGGGGGAGTTAGAGAGCAACCAAAGGACTTGTATGCATGCATATTAACATAACCAATAGACACAGATACTGGGGCAGTGGGCGCTTGCCTGGGGTGGGAATGGCTGTGACTGAGGGGTCAACTGGGGAAAAAGGAAACTTATGTAAAACTTTAATCATTAAAAAAAATACCAAGGGCATATTTCACAGACCTAGAACAAACTCTCCAAAAATTCATATGGAATAAAAAAAGACCCTTAATAGCCGCGGCAATCCTGAGAAAGAAGAACAATGTAGGAGAGATCTCAATACCAGATATCAAGCTATATTACAAAGCCACTGTCCTCAAAACTGCCTGGTACCGTCACAAGAACAGACATATAGACCAATGGAACAGAACAGAGAACCCCCACATCGACCCAAGCCATTAGGCTCAATTAATATTTGACAAAGGAGGCAAGAGCATACAATGGAGTCAAGACAGTCTCTTCAATAAATAGTGCTGGCAAAATTGGTTTCTTTTGCTATGCAGAAGCTTTTTATTTTGATGTAGTCCAATTTGTTTATTTTCTCCTTAGTTTTCCTTGCCCTAGGAGATGTATCCATGAACATATTGCTATGAGAAATGTCTGAGATTTTGCTGCCTATGGCTTCTTGTAGGATTTTTATGATTTCATGACTTACATCTAAGTTTTTAATCCATTTTGAGTTTATTTTGTGTATGGTGTAAGTTGGTGGTCTAGTTTCAATTTTTTGCACATTCAATTTTCCCAACACCATTTATTGAAGAGACTATCTTGACTCCATTGTATGTTTTTGCCTCCTTTGTCAAATATTAATTGTTATGGCTTGGGTTCTCTGTTTTGTTCCATTGATCTATATGCCTGTTCTTATGCCAGTACCAGGATGTTTTGAGTACAGTGCCTTTGTAGCATAATTTGATATCTGGTATTGTGATCCCTCCAATTCCATTCTTCTTTCTTAAGATTGCTATGGCTATCGGGGATCTCTTTTGGTTCCACATAAATTTTTGGGGTATTTGTACCAGATCTGTGAAATATGTCATTGGTATTTTAATAGGAATTGCATTGAACCTATGGATTGCTTTGGGCAATTTGGACATTTTAATGATGTTAATTCGAGCAATCCATGAGCACAGTATATTCTCCCACTTGTTTATATCTACCTATGTCTCCTGTTTCAACATGTTAGGACATAAAGCAAGTCTCTACAAATTCAAGAAGATTGAAATCATATCAAGCATCTTCTCAGATCACAATGGTATGAAATTAGAAATCAACTATAGTAAAAGTGCTCAAAAACATTCAAACTCATGGAGGATAAATAGAATGTTATTAAACAATGTCTAGATTACTAGAGAGATCAAGAAAGAAATAAAACACTTCCTGGAAACAAATGAAAGTGAACACACAACAACCCAAAATCTATGGGACACACTGAAAGCAGTCCTAAGAGGGAAGTTCAGAGCACTACAGGCCTACCTCAAAAAACAAGAAAAAACTTTTAATAAACTACCTAACCCTACAATTTAAAGAATTAGCTAAAGAACAAAAAGGAAAGCCCAGAGTAAGTAGAAGGAAGGAAATAATAAAGATCAGAGCAGAAATAAATGACATAGAAACTAAAAATGAAAAACAAAACAATAGAAAAGATCAATGAAACCAAGAGCTGGTTCTTTGAAAAGATAAATAAAATTTATGAACCTTTTGCCAGACTCATCAAGAAACAAAGAGAGCCCAGTGGTTGAGCTTTGACCTTTGAACCAGGAGGTCATGGTTCGATTCCCAGTCAGTTCACATCACCTGAGTTGCGGGCTCAAGCAGCAGTGTGGGGCATGCAGGAAGCAGCCAATGTATGATTCTCTCTCATCATTGATTTTTCTCTCTCCCTCTCCCTTCCTCTCTGAAATGAGTAAAAAATATTTTAAAACAAGAACTATGGGACAAAAATAAATAAAATCAGAAACAAAAGAGGTGAAGTAACAACTGACACCACAGAAATTCAAAGGATTGCAAGAAAATACTATGAACAACTATAGGCCAACAAGCTGGACAATGTGTACAAAATGGGGAAATTCCTAGAAAAATAGAATCTTTCAAAGCTGACTCATGAGAATCAGAAAACCTGAATAGGCCAATAGCAACTGATGAAATTGAAGCTGTAATAATAAAGAAAAAACTCCCAGAAAACTAAAGCCCTGGTCCAGATATCTCCACAGGGTAGTTTTACCAAACATTCAAAGAACTAACACCTATCCTCAGACTATTCCAAAAAATCCAAGAGGAAGGAACACTTCCAAGCTCTTTTTATAATGCCAGCATTATCCTAATGTCAAAACCAGATAAAGACAACATAAAGACCAATATCCCTGATGAACATAGATGCTAAAATCCTCAACAAAGTATTAACAAATCAGATCCAGCAATATATTAAAAAGATCATTTACCATGACCAATGGGACTTATTCCAGGGATGAAAGGTTGGTACAATATTTGCAATTCAATATATGTGATACATCATATACACAAATTGAAAGACAAAAATCACATGATCATATCAATAGACACAGAAAAAGCATTCAACAAAATCTAACAGCTATTTTTGATAAAAACTCTCAGCAAAGTGGGAATAGAGGGATCATACCTCAACATAATAAAGGCCACATATGACAAACTTACAGCCTGGGCAAAAACTAAAACCATTTCCACAAGAACAGGAACAAGACAGTGATGTCCGCTTTCACCACTCTTACTCAACACAGTCCTGGAAGTCTTAGCCACAGTGATCAGACAAAAAGAAAACATAAAAGGCATCCAAATTGAAAAGGAGGAAGAAAAACTGTCAATATTCACAGATGGCATGACATTGTAACAGAAAACTTTAAATACTCCACCAAAAAAAGTAGATTTAATTCATTTGGTAACATAGGAGGATACAAAATTAATACCTCAAAATCGATGGTATTTTTATACCCCAAGAATTCTCAGAAAGAGAAACTAAAAAAAAATCTCATTTACTATTGCAACAACAAAAAAATAAGATATAGAGGAATAAACTTCACCAATGATGTATATCTTTTCTTTTTATGTCAAACATTGACTTAAACATTATCTCAGACAGTTATCAATTCTACTTACATGTTGCAGTAAGACAAAATTGTTCTTGCCCCTACATGTTTATTAGCTATAAAAATAACCACTGACACAGACCTGAACACTTTGATAAATCAAAATGTCATCATAATAGCTAAGGATTAGAAGGAAGTCATCTCCAATTTATTGCTCACTGCAGAAATCTCACTTATTATATTACTGATAGGCATTGTCACATAGAAAACACTGGTCTTTGGAGTTAGACTTGAATTAAAATTTCAGCTTTACCATTTATGAACTGTATGACCTTGTCCATGTTACTTAACATGGCTCCTCATATAATCTGTAGAATTGAAATGATGATGATGTTTATCTTGGTTAATATTTCCTAGAGCAGTCACTATGTGGTAGCACATTTTAGTCACTCTTCCTCATTTCTCATATTTAGGGTTTCCTAAATTATGTGTTAATTATCTAGCATAACCTAAAATACTTTGCATGTACCAGGCACACTTCAATAGGATAGTAACTAAAATATATAAGGCCCTAATTAGTTTGGCTCAGTGGATAGAGCCTTGGCCTGCGGACTGAAGGGTCCCAGGTTCGATTCCGGTCAAGGGCATGTACCTTGGTTGTGGGCACATCCCCAGTAGGGGATGTGCAGGAGGCAGCTGATTGATGTTTCTCTCTTATTGATGTTTCTAACTCTCTATCCCTCTCCCTTCCTCTCTGTAAAAAACCAATAAAGTATATTTAAAAAATAAAAAATATATATAAGACCTGAAGTTTGACTTAAGCTCACTCAGCTTTCCCTTTTGCAAACAGCAAAAGCATGGAAGGAAAAAAAATTGGTCTAAAGCAGTGCTCAATAGACTTTTACTTGCAGGTCCTAACAATAAAAATAACTGAGCACACGCCTCCAAACTTAGTTATAATTAATATACTCTTATTATTATACTATTATCTACACTAATAAAAGACAAAGATGCTAATTGACTGTACCTTCGCTACGCCCATCAGCCAATCAGAAGAGTATGCAAATTAATCCAACAAAGATGGCCGTTAATTTGCATACTGCAGGCAGGGCAGAACAGCAGAGATCCGCCACCCGCCCAGCTGCCATCCGGCCCTCACGTGTGCGACCCAGGGCGGCCGGGCGGGACAGCAGCAGAGACGAGAGGAAGCCAGGCGGCGGAGACTGGAGGGAGTGAGGAGGCGGAGAAGGGAGTGAAGCCCGCCTTGGCAGGCTTCGCTCCCTTCTCCACTGCTTTGCTCCGGCCTCAAGAAGCCCTATTCTTGCAGGATTAGGCCTGAGGAAGCCCTATTCTTTCAGGAATCTTCCTGCATCAGGCCTCTAGTGTTTATTATAAAGTGTATTTAAAAATTAGAAATTTTAAAACAAGATAAAAATAAATATGAATACTAGAGACTTGTATTCAAAATATATGAAAAGCACTTACAACTCAACATTAAAATGACAACCCAATTAAAAAATGGGCAAAGTATTTGAATAGACATTTCTTCAAAGAAGACCAAAAAAAAGCCAATCAATATATGAAAAAGTGCTCAATATCAATAGACATCAGAAAAATGCAAATCAAAACCACAGGGTGATATCATTGCATATCCTCTAGGTCAGTGGTCGGCAAACTCATTAGTCAACAGAGCAACAATTGAAATTTTTTTTGAGAGCCAAATTTTTTAAACTTAAACTATATAGGTAGGTACATTGTTATTAACTTAATTAGGGTACTCCTAAGGCTTAGGAAGAGCCACACTCAAGGGGCCAAAGAGCCGCATGTGGCTCTCCAGCCGCAGTTTGCCGACCACGGAGTTAGAGCAGTGGTTCTCAACCTTGGCTGCACATTAGAATCACCCGGGAATCTTTTTAAAATCCTGATTTCTGGGCCTCATCCTCCGG
>NW_005372038.1:181958-186338 GCF_000412655.1 Myotis brandtii | reverse complement strand
GCACAAATTTTGTGCACCGGGCCTCTAGTCCTATATAATAAAAGCCTAATATGCAAATTGTTCGGCCAGGAGTTCAACTGCTCACTATGATGTGCACTGACCACCAGGGGGTGGTGCAGAACATGGCAGGCTTCTCCGATGCAACACTGGCAGCGGGTGGTAGTGGAGGTGCTGCAGGCCCCAATGGGCCCCAACAAGAGTGAGTCTGCAGTGGAATGGTGGAGCAGATGAGTGGGCGGTGCCAGGCCAAGGTGGGTGTGAGCAGGGCCTGATTGCCCCATTGATCGCCCTGCAGATGGCGACCAGTGGCAGCGGGGGGCGGGGCAGCTGCCTGACTCCCAGGCACTGAGGGAGCCGGGTGGGGGGGGTGGCCCCCGATTGATCACCCCACAGGTGGGATGGTGGAGCAGGTGAGGGGGCAGCGCCAAACCATGGCAGGGTGCCAAGCAGGGCTGCGAGGCTGGGAGCGTAATCTGGGGCCTGATCCCCAGAGGCCACCGCGAGGGACCCCACCCATGCACGAATTCATGCACCAGGCCTCTAGTAATCAAATAAAGGGAAAAAAACAAATGTCGTCCAGAATGTGGAGAACATGGAACCCTCATACATTGCTGGTAGAAATGTAAAATGATGTAGCTGTTATGGAAAACATTCTGTCAGTT
The DNA here is from genome assembly GCF_000412655.1 of Myotis brandtii. Taxonomy (NCBI): domain Eukaryota; kingdom Metazoa; phylum Chordata; class Mammalia; order Chiroptera; family Vespertilionidae; genus Myotis; species Myotis brandtii. Next base: position 185,676 of record NW_005372038.1, on the reverse strand, counting down.
CAGCAGAGTTACCATATGATCCACAATTTCACTTGGGTATATACCCAAGAGAATTGAAAATGTATTCCATACAAGAACTTCTACATGAATGTTCATAGCATCATTCATATTAGCCAAAAAGTGGAAACAATCCAAATTTTCATCAGTGGATGAATGGATAAATAACATGTTATATCCATACAATGGACTATTTTTAGCTTTAAAAGCAATCAAGTACTGATACATGCTACAGAGTGGATAAACCTTGAAAACTGTATGCTAAGTGAAAGAGCCCATAATAATAAAAAATTATTATATGACTAGAGGCCCTGTGCACAAAAATTTGTGCACTCGGGGGGGTCCCTCAGCCGGGCCTGTGCCCTCTCGCAGTCTGGGACCCCTTGGGGGATGTCTGCCTGCTGGCTTAGGCCTGCTTCCCGGGGGATTGGGCCTAAGCTGGCAGACAAACATCCCTTTGGCAGCCCGTCCACTTGCCAGTGGGCAGCAGGCCTAAGCTGCAGTCGGACATCCTTAGCGCTGCTGAGGAGGTGGGAGAGGCTCCCGCCAACACCGCTGTGCTGGCAGCCATCAGCCTGGCTTGTGGCTGAGCAGAGCTCCCCCTGTGGGAGCGCACTGACAATCAGTGGGCATCGCCTGCATTGAGCATCTGTCCCCTGGTGGTCAGTGTGTGTCATAGTGACCAGTCATTCCCAGTCATTCTGCTGTTAGGTTCAATTTGCATATTACCCTTTTATTATATAGGATAGAGGCCTGGTGCATGGGTGGGGGCCAGCTGGTTTGCCCTGAAGGGTGTCCCGGATCAGGATGGGGGTCCCACTGGGGTGCCTGGCCAGCCTGGGTGAGGGGCTGATGGCTGTTTTCAGGCTGGTCACATCCCCTTCAGGGTGGAGGTCCCCACTGGGGTGCCTGGCCAGCCTGGGTGAGGGTCTGATGGCTGTTTGCAGGCTGGTCAAACCCCCCAGTGGGGACCATTACCCCATGGGGGTATGGCCAGCCTTGGTGAGGGGCTGAGGGCTGTTTGCAGGCTGGCCACAGCCCCTTCAGGTTGGGGGTTCCCACTGGGGTGCCTGGCCAGCCTGGGTGAGGGGCTGATGGCCGTTTTCAGGCTGGCCATGCCTGTGGGCTGGACGCAGGTATCTAGGATTTATTTAACTTCTATAATTGAAACTTTGTAGCCTTGAGCGGAGCTCAGGGCTGGCCAGGGCAGGCAGGAAGCTTGGCTTCCTGCATCGCCGGGGCAACCAAGCCTCCTGCTGGCTCCAGCTCCGTGGCCGCTGCCATCTTTGTGACAGACTGACAGAGTGAGGGTGTGATGGTTAATTTGCATATTACTCTTTTATTAGATAGGATTCCATTTATATGAAATGTCCAGTATAGGAAAATCTATAGAGATAGATAGTATATTAGTGGTTTCCTGGAGATGGGGTGAAGGGTCAATAGGGGAGACTGCTAATATGTTAGGGGGTTTATTTTTGGAGTATTGAAATGTTCTAAAATAAGATTATGGTGATGGTTGTACGAATCTGAATATACAAAAAAACCATTGAATTTCACACTCTCAAACAGATGAATTTTATGGTATGTAAATTATATCTCAATAAAGTTCTGTAAAAATACAATAAGCAAAACAAAATAAATAAAAAATCTAAATAGAATTTCTTTTCCTTCCTGTGCTCCATGGATCATCTTGTAAACATCCATTCTATAAAACTCTGGTTTAAAGACCCTTCTCAGTGGTCCTGAAAATAACATTGTATTGGTTGCCAAAATTTAAGGTGTGTTAAATGTAATCCTTTCCCTTAATGATTTAGAGTCCAATAGTAAATGGTTGGAGGAAGAAAAACAACTTAATCACCAAAAATAATTTTTTGGACCTCACTTGACCTTCATATCAATCACTGTTGGACCTATTTTCCCTAATGGGGATTTTCTTAACAAAAGATATCATCTTAACCAATTTTGTTCTGGCAAAGGGATAGTAAACCCATGACCAAACTTCTTGCTTGTAATTTTTATAGTGGTTACTCCAAATATTCAGAGACTTTAAATGACTGTGGTCCCAATACCAAACTCATATATCATTTTTAGTAATTGTTCTCATCAAAATTAAAATTGCATAGCTCAAGGTCAACATAGTATTTCAATTTTTATTCTTTGAAATATCTACCTCTATTATTAATTTTCCTTTAGGTCCATCCTAACTATAGTGTTTTCACACTGAACTTTTCTCATTGCCATATATAGTATATTGCAAATTGTGAAAGAGTCTAAGTATATTTATGTAACAGAGCTGAAAGCCTGGAAAAGATATATTCTACTACCATCTACTTAAAGTTCCTATAAATCCTAGCAAAACGAAAAAGAGAATAACTATATGTAAATTCTATACACTAGTGGTGTAATGTTTTACTAAAAACAATTATTGTGACCCTGGCCAGTTTGACTCAGTGGATAAAGCATTGGCTCGAAGACTGAAGGGTCCCGGATTTGATTCCAGTCAAGGGCATGTACCTCGGTTTCAGACTTGATCCCAATCTGGGAGCATACAAGAGGCAACCAATCCATGTGTCTCTCTCACATTGATGTTTCTCTTTCTCTCCCCCTCCCTTCGACTCTCTCTAAAAAGATCAATGGAAAAATATCCTCAGGTGAGGATTAAAAACAAACATACAAAAACAATTATTGTGAAATTAATACTTTGAACAGAGAACTGTGCCAATTTCACTTTGCAGAGAAGTAATCATTGTAAATGTATGCATGTCAGGCATCAGAATTTTACCTTTAAGGAAAGAAACTGCTATCTAGAAGAATTACACTCGACTACCTATATCCTGACCAGATTTTAGAAGTCTAGCCCTTTATTAGCTTCTTTCCTTTTAGATTACGAGTCTTCCTGGAGTTACAAGACCCATCATTATCTCCTGCACCCATTCGACTTGGGTACATAAACATAGGTACTGGCATTTTGACCTTGGAAAGCTTCCTTGGAGTTGATTTCATAATTCTATCTCATACCAATTATCCCTTATTACAAGGCTTAAATTCACTAACATACAATTTAATTCACTTTCATGACTATTATTAGATTTATAGATGCATGTAATATATTTTAATTTTTATTATTTACAATTATGCACTGAAGTTCTAACTGGAAATGCATATAAGTAATCTTTGCAAATGGTAAAAAGTTGAAAAGCTAACTGAAATGTACCTTTAATCCTTAGACACCCTCAGTCTCAGAATGGTCTATGTTATAGGACCTGCCTTTCAAAAGTTGCTATTTTCTCTTGCTCACACATTTTTTTAAAGGGTGACAATGTAATTTAATGAGGATCTACTAATTTCTAGTCATTATTTTTTAAGTACTAGAGGCCCGGTGCACAAAAATTTGTGCACTCGGGGGGGGGGGGGTCCCCCAGCCCGGCCTATGCCCTCTCGCAGTATGGGACCACTCGGGGGATGACCATCTGCAGGCTTAGACCAGCTTCCTGGGGGATTGGGCCTAAGCTAGCAACCAGACATCCCTCTGGCAGCCCGGGAGCCCTCGGGGGATGTCCACTTGCCAGCGGGGAACACCTAAGCTGTGTAGTCGGACATCCTTAGTGCTGCTGAGGAGGCGGGAGAGGCTCCCACCACCACCACTGTACTGGCAGCCATTAGCCTGGCTTGTGGCTGAGCAGAGCTCCCCCTGTGGGAGCACACTGACCACTAGGGGGCA
>NW_005372038.1:172165-179320 GCF_000412655.1 Myotis brandtii | reverse complement strand
GGCTGCTGGCCGCCATCTTGGTTGGCAGTTAATTTGCATATCGCCCTGATTAGCCAATGGGAAGCGTGTCGGAGGTACGGTTAATTACCATGTTTGTCTATTATTAGATAGGATTCTATTTAATGCTAACAAAATTATGAGGATGACTTTACTATGTAAATGGAAAAATGGTTCAAATTTTTAAATTAAGTGAGTAAGGCAATATTAAAAAAAGAGTAAATGTAATTCTTCTGAATTTAAATCTAGTTATCTTTTTTTTTTTTTGTATGCCAGCGAGTAAGGTGAAATGGCTGCCCAGGAGATAACTTCACCTGCACAATAAGGAGTGGTGGGGAAGGGGCGTGAAACAACATAAGGGAATTTCCCTACCCACAGATATAAAATAAACAATTTAACCAATTGAGCATGTGATATGGGGATAGGGTTATCTAATAGGGGAGCAAGAAACTAAAAGGAATAAGGCAGGGATTTCACATAGATAAGTAAATGGAATGAAAATCACAGTAGTGTTTGTAATTGTTAAGGAAAAGATTCAAACTCAAGACCTTCCTCTTTACTACTAGATTTATACATACAATTGTTCATACCTGTTCTTTATCTGTTATATTATGTCCCTTGAACTTTTCCCACAAACTTTTGCCAATCTCTCAAGTGCTAGCTCTAATGCATCACTGAAGCATTTCATGATCCAGTTCCTCTTCCTAGGAGATGAAATATTTATTTCAGCTATAGGGTATAATATTGAAAGGCATCAGTACAGGGAGTGTTTGGGCACTGGAATGGAATTGTGTTTGCCTTTGGCCAAGCTTGATCAGATTTTCTGAGATGCCAGCATCATGGTCCAGGATCCTTGCATTGATCCTAGTCTCAGCTGGCAGAACCAAGAGAGGGTTGGGCAAATGTCAACTATGCACTCCAACATCAGAAACTGATGCAATAGTATTACATCTCTTACTATATATGAATGTAGACGTTTCTCTACTTCTTAAAGAGAGAAAAAGAAAGAAAGACTGATAGTAATCTGCATAGTTCAGCCTCATGTCCCAATGTCGTTGTCTGTGCTAAAATGCACTTGATTCCTGAATACAAATCTCACTTAATAAAGGCTTAGCTAAAAGAAGAAATGAGAAGGTGAGCGAAAAAAGTGTCTCAAGTACTCATCCAGATAGATACTCCTTTATGGCTCCTACATGGAAGGGTTAGTCTTGTACTGTCCACTATGGTAGCCAACAGCTAAATGTGACTGTTGAATACATGAAATATGACGAGTACAAATTGAGATGTACTGTAAGTGTAAAATATACCCTAGTTTTAAAGACTTGGTATAAAAACAATGTAAAAGATATTGTTAACCATTTTTATATTGATTACATTTTATAATGATAATATTTTTAATATTATGGATTAAATAGTTATTAAATTTAATTTTACCAATTTCTTTTTTTTACATTTTTATGTAGTCACTAGGAAATTTTATGTTACTTATGTGGCTCATATTTGTGGCTTCGATAATTGCTGGGGTCCAACCCCAGCAGGTCCAGGGGTCCCCAAAGGTGTGGACGGAGTCGGCGAAGAAGGAATGACACAGAGACAGCGTTCAGTTGATCAGCAGCCTAGCCAGGATCTCTAGCCAGGATCTCCAGCCAAGTTCTGTCTAGGATCTCCAGCCAGGTTCTGTTGTCATGTTCTCTCGCTAGATTCTCCAGCCAGGTTCGGTCACCAGGTTCTTTTGCCAGGATCTCTAGCCAGGATCTATCCAGGTTCTCCTGCCATGTTCTGTGTAGGTTCTGTCTCTAGGTTCTGTGTCTACTTATTTATTTTTTTGTTTCTTATCTCCATTCCAGGGAGTAAAGATTATGTGGCTTAAGCGTGATTGTTCTTAGTTAAAGTGATTAACTACCCGCCTGGCACTTAGTTAAGGGGTTTTATCCCCTCCCTAACTTCAGGGAAAAATCCCTACCTGGGGAAACAACCTTTCTCGGAGAGGTGACCTTGGTTAAAACACATAGCGCGAAGGGGAGCAAACATATTAAGAACAGTATGCCATATACGCCAGGTCCCTTGAAACATATGCTGTGCAGATGTTTCTTCCCTGCAGCGACTGTGTCAAGCAGCAAGGATGGACCGGCTCCCAGCAGATAATATTTCTGTGTGCAGTGCTGGTTTAGACCCAAAGTGTGGTCCAAGAACCAGCATCATTAGCATCATCTGGGAGTTAATTAGGGCCTACCCAAACCTACTAAATCAGAATCTACACATAACATGATTCACAGGTGATTCCTTTGTGCATTAAAACTTGGGAAGCACTGCTCTTAGACACTGCACAAAAGACTGATTCTTGACTCAACTGTAAGTATATGAAAAAGTTTGGAGCTGTGTAATGGTTAATTTTATGTGTCAACATGGCTAGTCTATGGTACCCAGCTAATTTGGTCAAATATCAGCCTAGATGTTACTGTGCAGTGTTTTTTGTTTGTTTTTTTGTTTGTTTGTTTTAAGATACAATTAAAATTTGCTATCAATAGACTTTGAGTAGAGCAGAATCTATATATGTAAAAGCCAAGCGACCAGAACGATGGACCGACCGGAATGACCGGTCGCTATGACACACACTGTGGTGGCCAACTGGCCCAATCAGGGCCCTGCTTGACCCCCCCAACTCCCCATGGCCCCTCCCTCCAAGCTGGCCACACCCCTGATTGCCCCCCCGCCCCGATCAGGGGCAGGGCCAGCCGGCCAATGGCCCACGGCCCCTCCCCCCCGTCAGTCCTGCCTTGATCAGCCCCCCACCCCAATCATGGGCGGGGCCAACCAGCCAACCTCCCACGGCCCCTTCCCCCCCACCATCGGGGTGGGCCGGCCTCACCCCACTCATGCACCAATTTGTGCACCAGGTCTCTAGTATACTGAATAATGTGGCTGGGCCTCATTTATTCAGTTGAAGAGCAAAACTGAGGTTTTCCAAAAAAGATGTCATTCTGTCTTAAGATGTCAACATAAAAGCAATACTGCCTGAGTTTTCTGCCTGCTGGGCTGCCCTTCAGATTTTGGACTCAAGACTGCAACATCAGCTGTGACCTGAATTTTCAGCCTTCTTGCCTCCCTGCAAATTTCAGACTTGCCAGGCCCCACAATCATGTGAGCCAAATCTCTCTCTCTCTCTCTCTCTCTCTCTCTGTGCCTGGAGAGCCCTGACTAATATAGACTGCTGCACTTCTCATGGTCCTAGTTACCAAAATCTCAGATCTGTTCCTATTCTTTCCCCCTTTTAGTTCTGGAATATTACCTAGTTTTTTAACCAAATCTAATTCATTTTTCTTTTTTCATCCTAGGGTTGATTCATGACTCCCAAAAGATAATCAGTGTTAAAGGATAATTTCAAAAAGGTAAAATTGTGTTTATACAAATATAACATAAACACACAAAGGCTTTATTTAACTCTCAATGATTGAACAAGTAAGCTGTTAGTATGGTTCAAAGGCGAATCCAAAGAACAGGCATATATATAGGTAATCAAATGAATTTCCTAATAGATGCAAAACTGATCAGTGCTTACAGGGAAATAAAATGTAATTTGTGGAGACATCTCTTCTTCAATTAATTGCATCCCCAAACAGAACAAAATTATTTGCATCTGTATGGATCAAAATAGTTTGCATTATTATCCATTTTTTACAACATATAGAAATGTAAAATAGCCCCAAGAGAGTGAAAAGCATAGCTCTTAATGTCAGAAAACCCTTAAAAGTCTAGTAGATAACATCTAAAGATCTTCTAGACAACCTCTGGGTCTCAGAAATAAATCTATCTTAGCTGCATCTTTAAGCTAAATCTCTAAAGCTATAATAACTAGAGATTACCTGAAGAATTTGTAGAAAGTGAAAATCCCTGTGCCCCACCTCTGATTTCTATATACAGGGTGGAGCAAAAGTAGGTTTACAGTTGTTCATATGGAAAATAATGCAATCTATAATAATCTATAATAATAAAAGCATAATATGCTAATTAGACTGGACAGCCGAACGACCTTCCAGACATCCTTCCAGACGACCTTCCGGACGAAGCTGGGGCTACAAGGGCCAAGGCAGCAGCCATGGCTGCAAGGGCCGAGCCTTTTGCAGAATTTCATGCATTGGATCTCTAGTAATTAATAAATAATAATACAAAAATAAACTGTTTCACATACTCACAACTATAAACCTACTTTGCCCCATCCTGTATTCTGATTCCCTAAGCAGGAGCCTAGGGAATTGTAGCAAGTACTCCAGGTATGAAATTTAAGCATGCTACACTTTAGAAGTGCTGTCCTAAAAACCAAAAATATCTCAACCAAATATATCTAGGTAAGGCAATCAGAAAATAAAGTCATTTAAAATTTTTTTCACTTGATGCCCCTTTGAAATACTGGGAAAATTTGTAATATGGCTTTATCATGGGAATAAAATGTTTTAAAAAAATCAACACTTGCTTCATTAATGTTAACGTCTTTTTGAAATACTGAAGTAGCTATGGCTAGTCCTGGTTTGGAATACATTTCTATTTAATACTATATTCAAGACTCAAATAATCTTGATTATGGACCTGATAAAGGGGAAAACCAAATTCATCACTTCATCTCAAGGGGCTTAAGAAAATGTGTCCTGTTTGTATTGCCAATGAAAAAAAAAGTACATTTTTTTGTAATGAAAAAATTGGCATACATCATTTTACTAAAGTTTTTCCTTCTGATGGTAATGCCTCTTCTCTGTTTGGTAATTCTTTGACCCTCCCAAAAGTTACCTTCTGTGACCCTCTTCTACTTTCATGATCCCTTTCTTTGTTTCATCATTATCACTCTTTTCTTTGTTTTTCCAAATCACTTTGTATTTTTCCTCATTGTATGTTTTATAGGGTAATTCACTGTTATATATCTGTCTTTCCTGCTAGATTGTAAACTTCTCCAGGGCAGAAAACATGGTGTAATTATTTTTGTGAACTAGTTCCTAACTTAGTTCCTAACATGGCCGTAATGTGAAATCTATACCCACAGGACACCAAACCAGTTTTGTGAATATAATTCAAGACTTCATCAGGTACTTTCCCCTCACAATAATAAATTAAAGATATATGCATCCTAATAATTTATGTTGATGACTGAATAAGTGACTGTTTTCAAAACATAGCTAGACTTCTTTGAAAATTGATAAATCTAAGAGATACTAAGCCCACTTTAATTTTTTAAAATTTATCTGTATTGTTGAAAGTATTACAGATATCCTTATTTTTTCCCATTAAACCCCTCCACCCTGTACCTACCCCTCCCAGACCTTTACCACAGTATTGTCTGTGTCCATGGGCTATGCATAAATGCATATAAATTCCCTAGTAAATCTCTCCCCACCCCCACCTTCCCTCTGAGATTCATCATTCTGTTCCATACTTCTATGTCTCTGTCAGAGAAAGATAAGTATCATATGATCTCACTCATATTTGGAATCTAATGAACAAAATAAACTGATGAACAAAATAGATTCAGAGACATAAGTTCCCATTTTTAGATTGTGAGGTACTAATGAAGAAAGAAAAAAAAGCCCCATATGACAACTACCTGGGATAAAGGGATGATTAGATAAATCTTTTGCTTTCTTAATTCTAATAAGTTAGTGTTCAACAATGTGGCATTTCTGTCAGCTTAAATTTTCTCTAAGGTGCTTTGTCTGATTCTGCTAGGTAATGCTAGTGTTCATAAATTAGGCAATGTTATTGTTGTTAGGGAACATAGATAGTTATCTTCTATTACAATCAATTTTGAAAAAATAATCTAGCATTTAATTTTATTTATGAGTGTGTTCTACACATTTCAAGCTGAATAAAATCTTAATAAATATTATGTAAAACATTATGATTATAACTAGTCTATGTCTAGAATGTGTGTGTCTGTACTACCCAGATGCCACTCTAATTTAGTGCTACATTATTCTCTGAGAGAGGTCAGCCAGGAAATGGGCCAGGGCCTTTTAAAAATCCCAGTGTTCAGCCAATTCTATTAGCTCCAAGTGCTTTGCTCTTTTCCTCTGTGAACATACATCAGCTTGGGATAATAGGTCCAATTTTCAAAAGGCTGCATTTGATTTATTTATTTTGGAAATTCAGCTTTTAGCCTGGAAAAAACACATGCTTGTTTTTAATTGCCAGATTCCCCACACCAAACTGGTAGATGGAATTAGAAAATATTTATCTTAGAGACTGATTACTGAAGCACATTTTAAATAATGAATTGTGAAGGAGAACTAACATTTTCTTCCCATTATCCTGATGATAGGAAGTAAGTTTACAGAATTTTAGTTAAGGGACTAAATATTCTGATTTCTTAAAAGCCTGCCTTAGAGAATTTAATGCCGTGTTTACTTCATGAAAGTGACTTTACTTCATGTATATATGATTTTAAAATAAAAAACAGAAGCAGGCAGTTTTTAAATGCATTGAGCAAAGAAGTGGCAAAATACTTGTCACTAAATAGATCAGCAGTATTGCAAAACCTGGCTCATCACATGCACAGAAATCCTATGCTATGGTCAAATAATATCATTGCCCATACTGAACCCACTAGCATTTTAAAAATTCTTCAGAATTTAAAAGATAGTTAAAGGATAATTTTGTAAAGGTTAAGTCATGATGGTCATAAAATATAATATGAACATGTGTCAAAGATATTACTTAACTTATTAACTAATGAAAGAACCAGAAAGATGTTATTGATTCAAGGCAAATTGAAAAAGCAGTAATAATAGCTCATGAAATTAATTTAAAAATAGATTAAAAACTGTCTTTTTACACAGAGGGAAGGGGAAATCAAGTCTCTCCAATAAACATAATGTATTTATATATGGAAAATATTTTCAGTTATTTTAGTTATGTACAACTTAGAATTATAAAATAATTCAAAGACAGTGAAAGGTGGAAATATCCCTGATAGATAAACTCAATAGGACACCCACTAATTCTTTTTTTGTTTGTTTTTTTAATCTTTTTTTAATTGTTTTATTGCTTAAAGTATTACAAAGAGTATTATACATGTCTCCTTTTTTTTTCTCCCCTTGACCTTCCCCTAGCCTCCCATACCCTCCAGTGTCTTGAGTCCATTGGTTATGCTTATATGCATGCATACAAGTCCTT
>NW_005372038.1:157943-170688 GCF_000412655.1 Myotis brandtii | reverse complement strand
ATAGATTTCTTGGCATTAATTTTGTATCCTGCTACATTGCCGAATTCATTTATTAAGTCTAATAGTTTTTTGATGGAGTCTTTAGGGTTTTTTATGTACAATATGTTTCTTTTGATCTTTCATATTTTTTCTGACAATGGAATCTGTATATACAGGAATGGTTCATTCATTAAGGTGATCTAAGGTTTCCCTTCTTCAAATATAGTTCTTATACATTGCTATTGTAATTCCTAGTTTTATTGTTAATTTTGTGTGTATTTACAGAACAAGCTCCAGTTCTTGTGAGTGAATGGAAGGGGAACTAGGAGAACTTTTTATAATCCTTTAAAGAAGAACCCTTCTGTGGTAGGTGGAATTCAAAGATGGTTCCCAAGATTCTTATCCTCTGATATACATACCCTGTGAAATAACTTTCCCTTGATTGTAGATGGGCTTTGCAAATATGATTGTAAAGGGATTTTGCAGGTGTTGCTTTGGAGTGAATAAAAATGGAGATTATTATGGGTAGGCCTGACCTAATCAGGTTAGCCTTTAAAAGAGATAGGAAGCAACAGACATGCTCCTGCTGGCCTTGAAGATGGCCACCATGAGTTCAAGAATTGCAAGAAAATGCAGTTTTCCAATACCATGTGATCTTGGAAGAGTACCTAGAGCCTCAGCATCTTGGTCAGCACCTTGATTTCAGCCTAGTGAGATAATGATGAGAGAAACCAGCTAATCTGTGCCCAGATTTCTGACCCATGGAAATAAATGGGTGTTTATTTTAACCTGCTAAATTTGTGGGACTTTGGTCCACAGCAGTAGAAAACTAATACACTTCCTCTTTTATCTTAAAATATAAGATAATATATCCAACTTAATAAATGGATATAAATAAATATATAAGCAAGGAAGCAAACAAACAAGGAAAAAACTCACAGGAATAATTTGAAGTCTTGGTTACCATAACTTTATGTTGAACAACAGCTGACCCTTCTCCAATTAAATATAGATAATAAGAATCTCTGAAAAAAAAACATGTATGTTATTCTGTTTGTCTTTGTGATAATAAAAGTAATACAGGTTTATTTTAGAAAATTTGGAAACCACATCAAGGCACAACAATAATATTTCATATCAGTTTTGTTTCTATGTATATTTTTCATGCACCATGACCTTCCTTGCCTACCACTGATTTGTAGTTCCTAGAATAGTGTCTGGTACATAATAGATGCTAAAATAACATGTACTAGGCATGGAAAAGATAGGATGAATAGTTTTAAAAGTTGGGTTTTTATTTTTACTTAAGGATATTTTATAGTCCTAATTCTTATTACTTTCTCTAGCTCAAACATAGTTAACAAAATTCCTAAAGAAGTAGTTAGCAATGAACTGCATAGTATGCTATGTACAATAGAATACCTAGGAGCAACTCACAAAGTCTGTAGCTTCAGCTTCTTGCTCATTGTGATCTCTTTCCCTTCCATTTTTGGCAAATAGACTTTTATCTGTTATATCTTTTAAAAACCTGTTTCAATGAGCTATAATTCATATTCTTTGAGTCACCCATTGAAAATTATAATTTTGCCCGGCTGACGTGGCTTAGTGGTTGAGCATCCACCCATGGACCAGGAGGTCATACTTCAATTCCTGGACAGGTCATATACCTGGGTTGTGGGCTTGATTCTCAGTAGGGATATGGAGGAGGCAGCCAATCAATGATTCTCATCATAGATGTTTCTATCTCTCTTCCTCTCTCTGAAATTAATAAAAAAATAAAATAGAAAGTTACAATTTCAGTGGCTTTTAGTATATTGATAGTTGTGTAGCCATCATTATAATTTGTTATATTTTTTAATTAAAAGAATATATTTTACTTACTGTTAACGTGGGTAGGCTCTTATTATTTGTGCAAACCCACTATCTTAACTAGAAACTGCTGACTTGTTTGTACTAAAAATTTAGCTTTTTTTATAGCATTAGTATATCTAATATAAGTTGAAATTGTTTTCCTTAAAGTGTATATAGTCCTTATAGTGGAATATTATTAGGCAATAAAAAAGAATGAAGTTTTAATATGTGCTACAACATGGATGAACCTTGAAAACATTGTGCCAAGTGATAGAAGCCAATCACAAAGACCATGTATATAATTCCATTTAATCATATATATGAAATGTCCAGATAGGCAAATCCTCAGAGACAGAAAGTAGATTAGTGGTTGCCAGGAACCATGGAGGGGTAAATGAGGAATGACTGCTAATGGATACAGGGTTTCTTCTGGGGGTGATGAAAATGTTCTTAAATTATGGTGATGACTAGGTGATTGCACAACTTTGTGAATGTATTAAGAAAAACTGAATTGTATAATTAAATAGGTGAATTTTATATATAATATCTCACTACAGCTGTTAAAATATATATGGGTTTCACTAAACCCATAATAACAAGTTTTATTATTTCTAATTGAACACAATAAAAGCTGATGATCCTAACGGACAAATTTTTTTAAAGTTATAGTTATAGCTATATTTAAACATTAACCAAATCACAAAAATGATTTTGTTTATTTCTTATATTTGTTTATTTAAAATTTTTATATTAAATCCCTAGCTGGTTTAGCTCCGTGGATTGAGCGTCAGCCTGCAGACCTAAGGGTCCTGAGTTTGATTCCGGTCAAGGGCACATGCCCGGGTTGGGGGCTCGATCCCCAATGTGGGTCGTGCAGGACACAGCTGATCAATGATTCTCTCTCATCATTGATGTGTCTATGTTTCCCTCTCCCTTCCTCTCTGAAATCAATAAAAAGATATTTAAAAATTTTTTATATTTAAAAATGTGATTGCTGGTGATTTCCATCAAACATTGAAGGCAGAAATAATATGCATTCTACAAAAACTTCCCAAAAGTGGAAGAGAGGGACCTCTTCTCAACTTATTCTATGAGGCCAGCATTACTGTAATACCAAAACCAGAAGATATTACAAAGAAAGAAAACTATTGACCAATATCCCTCAGGAACCTAAGAAACCAATCAATGTACTTTATCATACTAACAAATTAATACAAATAATCACATATCCATTGGCAAGAATATGAAGGAACTGGAATTATAACCATGCTGGTGGGAATGTAAAATGGTACAGCCACTTGGAAATGAGTTTGGCAGTTTCTTTAAAATTTCCATGCACAGCTACCATATGATCTATCCATTCCATCTCCATGGATTTACCAAAGAAAAACACATATGCCTATACAAAAAATTGTACATGAATGTTTAGAGCATCTTGTGTAGTAGCCAAAAAGTTGGAACAACCCAGATACCCATTAACAGATGAATAGATAAATAAATTGGTGTATGTCCCTACCATGGAATACTCATCAATAAAGAGGAATAAACTGTTGATACAACCTGGATGGATCTCAAAATAATTTTGCTGAATGAAAGAAGCCAGCCCAAAATAACACATACTCATGATTACATTTGTACAAATTGTAAGAAATACAAATTAGTCTATATTGACAGAAATCAGATTAGTTGTTGCTTGAGGAAGAGGAGAGTAGAAAGAGGTGGGAAAAAGTGATTATTAAGACACAAGAGAAAACTTTGGGGGTGATAGATATATTCATCATTCTGATTTTGGTGATGTTTTCACATGTATAGGCATATGTTGAGACTTCAAAATTGTTTACTTTATAAATTTTTATTTCTTGATTTTAGAGAGAGAAAGGGAAATAGAGAGAGAGAGAGAGAGAGAGAGAGAGAGAGAGAAAGAGAGAGATTTGTTGTTCCACTTATTTATACATTTATTGGTTGATGCTTGTATGTGCTCTGACCAGGGATTTAACCCATAACTTTGGCATATTGGGACCATGCTCTAACCAACTAAGCTACCTGGTTTGGGCAACAAGTTGTTTACTTTTTTTGTTGTTTTAATCCTCACCGGAGGATATTTTTCCATTGATTATTAATTAATTAATTAATTTATTTATTTATTTAGAGAGAAAGAGAGAGTGGAAGGAAGGAAGAGAGAGACACATGGATTGGTTGCCTCCCACATGCGCCCTGACAGGGCCCTGGATTCAGCCTGCAACCCAGGTAAGTGCCCTTGACCTGAATCAAACCTGGACCCTTCAGTCCGCGGGCTGATGCTCTATCCACTGAGCTAAATCGGCTAGGGCCAAAGTGTGTACTGTAAAGATATACAGTTTATTTTATGTTATTTTCTTCAGTAAAACTGTTTTTAAAAAACTCAATAAGCAAAAAGAAGTGTGATTATCTTCACCATCCTTATTGGCATCTGTAGCAATAATAATCTTACTTAAAAATGATCTATTGACCGCAAGCCAAAGTGATTTTTTCCCTACTTCCTTGAATAATAGCTGAACATATAGAAGAATTAGTAAATTAAGGAACTTTAAACATAGAACTACAGACCTTAAATAATTTTAAACTGGTATATTACATGTGCCAATGATGATATAAATGCAGTAAACTAAGCAAAACTTTCCTAATCCTGAGTGCTTAAAACTAGGGTCCTTACCAGAATACATATGCAAACCCCTCCCCCCATTTATGAAGTTATTTTGAAATATACCAATCTGTTTTCCCATTCAGTCATTTTAAGTATGCCTTCTTGGTTTGGGAGGGTTATAACTTTTTCTCTGATGTGAAGGGAAACCATTCCATAGCTAGATTTCCTACTAGCAAAGAAAAGAATTGTGACAACAAATGAATAATTCAAAAACTATGTTTTACAATGAATGAGTATCAGATTAGTAGGGCTTAATGTGTATGCTTATCTTTGACATTTTTCTTTCTAACATTCTCAATACAAAGTTTAGCATTTTAGTTCTGATTCTACTTCAGGCTAACTTCCTAGGTTACAGAGTTCGTGATTCACCATCCTATCAGTTATCATACTGTGCTAGTAATGATGGTATTGCGGAAACAACCAATCACACAGCCTTTGCAGTGTTCAGTAGATTACAAAGGGGGACTTTCTAATTTCTGAGGCAGGGAATATTTATGAGCATTTTTTACTGGGAGCCCTGAAATATGGTACTTTGAAAACGTAGGTATAAGTAGTCTTGCATTTAGATTTATGATTTCCTATATATTTGAGGGTTATATAAAATAAATTATCCATGTTTAAAATCCAGAAAATATAAAGTTAGAAGATAGTTGATATGACCACATATTTATGAATTTATCAATAGACTTTAATTTGTGATGCAGTTTTGTACCCAAATATAGTCACTAAAAAGTTTGTTCTTAAAGACCAGAAAACTTGGGCCAAGACAGAAGGAAACAATTCCTTACATATTTCTCCAATTACACTTTGTATTCTTTCAGCATAAAAATTATAGGGCATCTTAAATTGTTTTTAAATAAAAACATCATGTCTATGCTGTGCTCATAGCACTGATAAATCAAGCAAAATCCTATTTTTGTCTGCATTCTGACTAACTCAGGCAATATCAAAGCTTTCTCTTTACTCAGATTTTTCAAGAAAAAGTTGGCTGCACAGATCTGTGCAGATTGCTGTGGCCTGAAAAGTTAATATAGACTATCTTTTCTATAAATTTGATGATTTGATGTTGATTTGAAGTAAAGGAGAAAGAGAAAGCAAGATCCTTGATAGGAAAGTATAGGTGAGGAAAGATTTGGGATAGAAAGACAGTGGAGGACAGATTGAAAATAGATTGAGTAACAGTTGATGGAGTCAGATCCTAAAAAATTAAAGAAGTGGGATCAAAATTGTGGCAGACTTTGAAAAGAAATAGGAACACCCCTTCCTCTGAGATAGGAGAAAGGAAAAGATCAGTTATAACAAATACCGTAAATTGGCTCACTCAACACTCACCCCAACAGACTTCCTGCTGAAATCTTTCTTTATCTTCTTTGGAGCTAGGGTTCTGCATGTAATGAGACCTAGCAGAAGGAAGTGAGCAATATGTAGTAGTGGCCACGTATAGGGAGACTGGACTACTGTCAAATATGCTGGACTAGAGCAGAGAATAGAAAATGCTTACCTAATATCCATTTTATTTCTTCCTTCTTTTCTCTCTTCTCCTCCTCCCCCTTCTCCTCCCCCTCCCCCTCCTCCTTCCTCTCCTCCTCCCCCTCCCCCTTCGTCGCCTTCTTCTTCTCCTTCTTCTTCTCCTTCTCCTCCTTCTCCTTCTCCTTCTCCTTCCTCCTTCTTCTTGCTCCTTTTTCTTCTTCTTCGCACTACTACTAACAGAGCCCCAACTTTATTGGTGCATTTACCAACCACCCTGGCACATAGCTATGGCTATATTTCACACTTCTGGTCAAAGGTACAAAGAAGAAATTGTTACTTAGGATGTTACTTATAACTTCTGAAGATGCTGCTTAAAAGGGATGGGTGAGCTGATAGGCAACACAGCCAGACCCTACAGATGGTGGTGAAACATACCCGTCCTGAACTGGCCACCTCTGGACTTTACACCAGAAAAAAAAACACACACACAATGTGTCTATGCCCCTGAATTAGCATGAATTATCTCACTGAATTTTTATAATAGCCTTATGAGATAGGTACTGTAATTACTCCCATTTTGCAAATGAGGACACTAAGGTTCATAGTTGCCCAAGATCATCCAGTTAGTAAATGACACAGCTGGACTGCAAGCCTAGGTGTGTTAGATTCCAGAGAGTATGTGCTCATAAGTGCATGTTACACTGCTTCCTTGCTATCTCCTCTGCTGTTTTCAGAGACATAGGTCACATGCTCTTCTTAATTAATAGTTTTCTTAGCATGCAGGTGAAGGTGCCACTTCATTCACTTAGCAGTGAAGAGGAAATGCATTGAGAATACAGTATGAAAAAGACTCAAGAAAACAGGAAATAGCTGAGCTGAGGCAGCAGAGAAGTCCCCTCCATTCCATAGGATTCACCTGGAAATTCTGAGCAAATATCAGCTGTAATAAATTGCATTTCACCAGGAAGTTGTGTTATAATACCTCAAAGATACATCCTTTTCTTAAACAATTGTATCCTTGCTAATGTAGTCTTCTGGAAAGCCTGTCATTTTCAGGAGGCTCCTAAGGGAAATTGTAGAACAACACTTGCAATTCTCTGCACATCTTACGAGCTGATGCAGGATGCTGTGGGCAAACTCTAAGGAATCTTTAAGTTACCTCTTACAAAGTTTAAGGAGGCGTTCCTTTCTGTGTTTTTGTGAGCTTCTTGAGATCTTAAAAAAGTAAAAATGGTTTGCTGCAACACCAACCAATGGTGATTATCCCATAGACAATATTTATCAGATGCCTTTTAGGTCAAATCTTTTCAAAATGAGGCAGAAGGTGGATTTAATTGCAGTTTAAGGCAGCTTATGAAAAGTCAGTAGTGAGTACTTGTGCTTCAGCCTCCTGCTACTTGGCCAGCAGCAATTAGGGACAAAAGGGAAAATAAAATGTAATTAGAAAAAGACTACTATCTTCCCTCTATTGGATATCTTTAAAGTTACTATCTGTTGTCCTCTGCATACACATTTTTACTCAGATACCTTGCCTTTTTCTTAATAAAGAATTATCTAAGGTTACAATTTTTACTTATTTCGCACAAGTATTAATATCCTCAGTTTACAGATGAAGAAACTGAATGACAGAGAGGTTAAGACTCTTAACCAGAGTCATATGGCTAATAACTGGTGGGGCTGGGATTATGAATTCAGGCACTCTTGTTCCAATGTCCATGCTCTTTACCACACTTTCTAAGGGGACAATTCGGTCAGAAGAAATTCATGATGAAGACAAACAAGAACATTTGATAAACAACGGTCTAAGGCAGTGGTTCTCAACCTGTGGGTCGCGACCCCTTTGGCGGTCAAACGACCCTTTCACAGGGGTCGCCTAAGACCATCCTGCATATCAGATATTTACATTATGATTCATAACAGTAGCAACATTACAGTTATGAAGTAGCAACGAAAATAATTTTATGGTTGGGTCACAACATGAGGAACTGTATTTAAAGGGCCAGAAGGTTGAGAACCACTGCCCTAGATAAAGAGCAGACTAGGATCAGGGCACTGACTGAAGGAATTCAGTATGCACTGTCTCTTCAACTGAACAAGATTGAACTTTGTATCTATTCTATTGATCTGTAATTGTAAATGTTCTATAACTATAGTTTACTTATTGGCACTGCCTATAGAACTATAGAATTTTACCTTTAATTATAGCTACCATCTTTTTGGTAATATAAGAAATATTTTTAAAAGAGAAGGATGCCCTTGTAGTCTTATAGCCATTTCAATTATTATTTGAATATTAATAGAGCAATTTATATGATCCTACTGTCTATCCGCATCCCTCTGGAAAAATCGTTAAAATCTCTAAGGACTTGATTTATTTTTTTGTAAAGTGAAGAGTTATAGTAGATTAATTATATATATAACTTTCAGCTTAAAAACATTGTCTGTTTTTTCATCTGCTAAGTGCTTAATAGCAAGTCAATCAATACACATATTGGATAAAACCCTTACAATGTAATTTAGAGAAAAATATAAATGCAAATGGCAAAAACAGGAAAGAGTTGGAAGGGCACACACTTAACCTGTACTGTTCATTTGGCAATTGATTATGCATCACTTTATGACATTACTCCCACCATTATTTGAATCATGTTTTAAATAGCTTTATTGTATTCATTTGATTTACTCAACAAATAATTATTAAGCACCTACTAGTGCCAGGAATTGTTCTAGACACTGGACATAATGGGTTAAAAATCTAGTGCAGCCCTGGTTGGTGTGGCTCAGTTGGTGTGGCAACCTAAGGGTTGCCAATTCAGTTCCCAGGGCACATGCCCAGGTTGCTGGCTTGATCCCTGGTAGGGGGCAGGCAGGAGGAAGCTGATGTTTCTCTCTCTTTCTCGCTCTCCCTTCCTCTCTAAAAATATCTATAAAAAGTCTTTTAAAAAACTGAGTGCATTTGGTTTTGCCAAAGAGATTAAGATTACTTTTACAATAAAGACTGCCTGAAAGATTTTATAATTGCATTCAGTGATGCTTAGCACATGGTAAATCCTCAATTAATTGTTTTGACTCAGTTTTAGCTTTTGGCATAGACAAAACCTAATCTTTGTACTAGAGACCTATTTTCCCTAAAAATAAGTAGATCTACATGATTTTTAATTGAAAATTTGCAATAGATGTGATGAAACTCAAGACACGTTACTTTGGCTCCCTGCTCTTATTAAATTATCAAAATTCTGTGATCACAAATATGTACAAGGTGGTGTAGGGAATATAAAGAAGAATAAAATATCTTTATCCTTGATGCACTTAACATAAAATTAAACAGAAGTTACAGAAGACCTAAAAGTAGATAAACAATAAGGACATACATTTATTTCACCTTACATAAAAGGAAATTGGAAGGTAAGGCAGTTTCAGGAGCGGGTGCTTGAGAGACTCAATAATGTTATTAGGGCCTGTATTTATTGTGTTTTTACAATCTGTAATCCTTGGTAAGTTGGTTATTTCCCATATAGTCAAAAGATGCATGCAGCAGCTCCAGATATCACCCATTAACCAAAAATTACCTAAAGACTGGAGCAAAGCAAAAGAACGCATCTCTTCCTTATGTTTTTTTTTTAAAACAATAAAGATAAAATAGATAACTTCTCCAGTCAAAAGACTTCTCTTAATGTCTCATTATACAGAACTGCGTCACTAACCTATGCCTAAACCAAGCTCTGGCAAAGGGAATGGCATTACCATGACTGGCTTATACCAGTGAATTTAAAAATTTTAAAACCACAACCCACAGTAAGAAAATAATTTATATTTTACTATGTAACACACACACACAAACATACACATGTGCATACTCATATTAAACTTCACAAAATAATTCTTACAGTTAATGTGTGTAATGTACTTTGATATTATTTGTAATATTCAATTTCTTCCATTGAAATGCTGGTAAAAAATGAATAGGAGATAACACAAATTCATTTTATTTTTTGAGGCCAGCATTATCCTAATACCAAAGCCAGACAAAGATACAAAAGAAAAGAAAACAACAGGTCAATATACCTGGTGAAAATTGTTGCAAAAAATCCTCAACTAAATACTTAATTACCAGGTGGGATTTATCCCTGTGATGCAAGGATGGTTCAACATATGAAAATCAATCAATGTGGTACACTATATTAACAGAACAAAATATAAAATTCACAACTTAATATCAAATAATGCAAAAAAAATAAATGCAGAAAAAGAATTTGACAAAATTCAACATCCTTTCATCATAAAAATCCAACAAACCAGGAATAGAAGGAAACTACATCAATGTAATTAAGGCCATATATGAAAAGGCCACAGGTAACATACTCAACAAAGAAAAACTGAAAGCTTTTCCTCTAAGGAAAAGGAAAGGATGCTCACGTATGCCATTTTTATTAAGCAAAGTACTGAGAAAAGGAAACATAAGGTATCTAAATTAGAAATGAAGAAGTAAAATTATTTTTGTTCACAGATTACATGATTTTATGTGTAGAAAACCCCTGAAGAATCCACACAAACACATATACACACACACTAGTAGAACTACTAAATACAGTATAGTTGCAAGAAATATATCAAAAGTCAATTACATTTCTATATACTAACAATGAACAACTGAAAAGGAAATTAAGAATACTATTTTCAGCCCTAACTGGTTTGGCTCAGTGGATAGAGCGTCGGCCTGGGGACTGAAGGGTCCCAGGTTCGATTCCAGTCAAGGGCATATACCTTGGTTGCGGGCACATCCCCAGTAGGAAGTGTGCAGGAGGCAGCTAAATTGATGTTTCTCTCTCATCAATGTTTCTAACTCTCTATCCCTCTCCCTTTCTCTCTGTAAAAAAATCAATAAAATATATATTTTTAAAAAAGAATACTATTTCATTTATAGTAGCATCAAAATAATATAATACTTAAGAGTAAATAACCAAGGAAGTAAAAGGCTTGTACACTGAAATCTACAAAACATTGCTGAAAGAAATTAAAGAAGACACCGATAAATGAAAAGACAACCTGTGTTCATGAATTGGAAGGCTTTATATTGTTAAAATGTCAATACTACCCAAGTGATCTTCAAATTCAATGCAAACTCTATGAATCCCAAAGGCATTTTTTTTCAGAAATAGAAAAAAAAAGACAAAAATTTATATGGAATCTCAAAGGACACCAAATAGCCAAAATAATGTTAAGATAAAGCTGTGGTACATTTATACAATGGAATACTACGAGGCCATAAAAAGAAGGAAATTATGCCTTTTGCCACAGCATGGATGGACCTGAAGATTATAGTGCCAAGTAAAATAAGCAAGTCTGAGATCTCACTTAGAAGTGTAATTTAATGAACAAGATAAACTGATGAACAAAATAAAAACAGAGGCATGGATACATGGAACAGACTGACAGCTGTCAGAGGGGAGGTGGAGAGGTGGTCAGGGGGTACTAGATGAAAGAAGGTGAAAAGTTTAAGCACATAGATAAAACACAAAGACACAGACAGCAGAGTGGTGATAGCCAGAGGGAAAAGGGGTGGGGTGGGTGGAGGTGAAAAAGGGGAGTAAAGGGGGACAGGAAGAGACTGCTTGGGGCAATGGGTGTACGATGCCGTGTGCAGATGATGTTTTATTGAGTTGTACACTTGAAATATGATGGTTTTGCAAACCAATGTGCACTTTTCCCCAAATCTCAGTAAGCAGTGAATATCATGACAGTTTTATAGTAACAAACAATGGCTTTTATATAAAGCATTCACAAATGATTTCTAGACTACGATAAAAAAGGGGGTTGTGTATTACATAAACAGTGAAAAAGAACTACTAAACAGAAGCAACTGATGAAAGTAAACAGCAGAACTCAAGGAAGTGTTCAGTATCTTCTGTACAGATTAAACATGATATATCTTAATAATATTTAGATTAATTGCAATAAGTAATTTTAAAAAGTGTGTGCAGAGGGAAGAAGGGAAAGGAACTTATATTGAAAGACCAAAATGGAGGTGTTTTTGGTTTTTACAGACCTTAGTGGGTAACCAGTATGTATGTCAATGCCCTCCAGCCAAAGGTCACTGGAAACACACCTGTAATTGAATAAGTTTGGTTTATTGCTTGTTTCAGGGAGGGAGAGTGCACACCATGGCAACTCATGAGTCCTCTTAAGAGAATTTAGAGCCCTAGCCAGTTTTGCTCAGTGGATAGAGCATCAATCTGCAGACTGAAGGGTTCGATTCTGGTCAAGGGCAGGTACTTCAGTTGCAGGCTCCTTGCCGGACCCGGCTGGGCCCTGGTTGGGGAGCTTGCAGGAGGCAACCAATCTATGTGTTTCTTTCACATTGATATTTCTCT
This sequence comes from Myotis brandtii, assembly GCF_000412655.1. Taxonomy (NCBI): domain Eukaryota; kingdom Metazoa; phylum Chordata; class Mammalia; order Chiroptera; family Vespertilionidae; genus Myotis; species Myotis brandtii. The sequence goes on along the minus strand of NW_005372038.1, from coordinate 158,334 downwards.
CTGTTTTTCCCTCTCTCTTCCACTCTTTCTAAAAATCAATGGAAAAATATCCTCGGGTGAGTATTTAAAGAAAGACAGTTTAGAAAAGGCTTAGTGCAGTAGTCCCTCATTACCCACTGGGGATATATTCCAAGACCCAGAGTTGATGCCTGAAACCACAGATAGTACCAAACCTCAAATTATATACATACCTATGATACAGTTTAATTTATAAATTAGGCACTGTAAGAGATTAACAATAATCTACACTAATAAAAGAGAAACATGGTAATTGGCGTACGAGCTACCCTTCCCATTGGCTAATCAGCATATCCTTATGCAAATTAACTGTCAGCCAAGATGGCGGCCGGCAGCCAGGCAGCTGGAAGCAAACATGAGGCTTGCTTGCTCC
>NW_005372038.1:149556-156778 GCF_000412655.1 Myotis brandtii | reverse complement strand
TTGTGCACCGGGCCTCTAGTAACTAATAATAAAATAGAACAATTATAATAATACACTATAATAAAAGTTATGTGAATGTGGTCTTTCTCAACATATCTCATTGTGCTCTCTCACCCTTCTTCTTGTGATGATATGAGATGATAAAATACATACATGATGAGATGAAGTGAAATTAATGACCAGGCATTGTGATTTAGTCTTAGGCTACTGTTGACTTTCTGAAGGAGGACCACCTGCTTCAGGTGATCCTGGATCATGGTGCCATGATATTGATGGTTGGATATCATGAGCAGATGATGTCAATGGTTAGGGAAATTTAATATTTTTGGACTGTAATTCATCATGAGTCATTGAAACAGTGAAAAGCAAAACTATAGAAAGGTAGGAACTACTGTATACAGAATTTGGGCTCATGTTAAGTAATTTGGGGAAGGGTTTAAGGATGCAGTCTTTTCTCTGGAAATGAATGCTATCAGGAAGTGGATTAATTTCATGATTGAGTGTCTTAATAAATCTTACTTAGAAAGGGAGACTGGCCTGAGTTTAAAGCTGTAATTGAGCCCAGTCAGTGTGGCTCAGTGGTTGAGCATCAACCTATGAACCAGGAGGTCACCAGGAGGTTCAATTCCTGGTCAGGGCACATGCCCAGTTGCAGGCTTGATCCCCAGTGTGGGGCATGCAGGAGGCAGCCAATCAATGATTCTGCCAAGCTACAGCAACTTTGCAGAGTGCCCTCTCACAATCCAGGACCCCTTGGGGGATGTTGGACTGCCAGTTTCAGCCTGATCCCTGCAGGCCAGGCCAAGGGACCCCACCTGCTGTAGGGACCCTGCTCACTCTGCAGACACCCTTTGAGCCCTGGTGCCACCCCAGGTGCGGCTGGCCAGGGAGGGACTTCGGGAGGTTGACTCCAGGGCATGTCCTGCCCATCTTGCTCAGTCCTGCCCTGTCGACCACCTTCTAATTAATTTCCTTTCAATGTGCACAAATCCATGCACCAGGCCTCTAGTATTGGTATAAGAGGGAAGGGATGGGAAACTAATATTTATTGAGCTCATATATTAGGCACTATTGTATGTATAATGATGCATAATATAATTTAAAAATAGTAATAACCTTAAGGCAGATAGCATCTTCACTTTACAGAGGAAGAAATGAGGCTTAGAGAGCATAAGTAACTTGCTCAAAGTTGCAGAGCTGGTAAAGGCTGATTTTGAATCCAGATCTGTCTCTAAAGCCTCATGTACCGTGTTGCCTTGCTGGAGATTTAGGAATACAACCAATTCTTTATGTCTGCATTATTTATTTAATAAAATATTATATTCAGAATTGAAACATGGAGAACTAATAATTCCTTGAATTCACAGTTTTATCTAATATTTTTTAATTAGAGCATGTATTTCAGATGACAGAACCTATAAGGAAGCACATGATATAGTCCTATTATACCAGACATTATAAATACCCAAGGGACAGGGAGAACAAAGCAGGAAAGAATAGAGTGTTGAAGACTGCATGTATGAATTGTCTGCCCTAAGAGACATTTAGACACTGACCATTTAGAGATAAGAGGTTCCTAGAGGTAGTGTCTTAGTATAAAGATCAATTCCATTTTAGTTTCAATAGCTTCTGTCACTTGGCCCAGAAGTACAGGCCCAGCCCTACCCCAATCTCTAGGAGCCATCTGGCTGTGAGGTAAGGGAAAATGTAAAGAAACCTGGACTAACAACTTAGTCAGCATAAAGTCATCCTTCCTACCACTCCCTTTCTGACCTAATCATCTAGTCCAGTGGTCGGCAAACTGTGGCTCGCGAGCCACATGTGGCTCTTTGGCCCCTAGAGTGTGGCTCTTCCACAAAATACCGACTTCTTCACATGGGCCACGAAGTTTCAATCGCACTGTACATGCGCGCCCGCACGTGGTATTTTGTGGAAGAGCCACACTCAAGGGGCCAAAGAGCCACATGTGGCTCGTGAGCCACAGTTTGCCGACCACTGATAGTCCAACGATTTCCACCAGTATGCCATGAAGGCACACTGGTGTGCCGTGAAAAAATTTTAAATATGTAATACCTGACTATTTAGTCAGGGGCACTGACCTTTTTTCCCTTAGATTGTCAAGTACAAAAATGACAACAGCCAATATAAGAATAACCGTCCAGTGTGAATGAATCAAAATTGTACCTATATTTTGTCAGATCGGCCCCCCAATTTTTTTTAGTGCCCCGCAGAAATTTAGTAATTAGTTTATGTGTGCCATGACATGAAAAAGGTTGAAAATCTCTTATCTAGTGCAACAAATGGGCTCTTACCTTGTTTCTGATGAATATGTTTCTACTTTATAATCCAGTTACAGTAACTAAATTATCCTCATGAGGAGTCCTCACATTAATTCTCTTTTCCATTACACTAAGTGAAGAAGGAAACTTTCAGCAGGCATATTCCTCTTTTCACATTTTGTTCAATTGCTTTAAGGATTTACACCTTAGTGATTAACCACTCCCTTTATGGGCTACTATTAATGTTCAAATCTGGGAGTCAAAATTAGAATTAGTTTGAACCCCAACTCTTCTACTTAACTGTCTTGACCTCACTGAACCTCAGATCCACTATCCTGAACATGGAGATAATAATGTCTATCTTTAAGGGCTATTGGAAGTGTGAGGTGCTGTATATTAAGGCTAAGTAAAGTGCCTGAAACATAAATGTTCAGGAAATGGTAGCTCTCTTGTTTTTTTAAATTCAGGCAAAATTAACATAACATAAAATTAACCATTTTAAAGTATATAATCAGCAACATTTAGTACATGTACAGTGTTGCACAACTATCACTTCTGTCTAGTTCCAAAACATTTTTGTTATGGTCAAAGGAGACTCAGTAATTCCTTGATAGCTCCAAAATGCTTTGAACCCTGTGGGTGGTAATGCAAATGACATCACAATGAGAACATTAAGATCATAATTTAACACTCCATTCCTTGTACTCTGATCTCTGATGTGATGCTATCTGTGAAAGTTCTGCAAAATAGAGGTATGATTTTGAGCCTACTTTCTTTAAAGGTCACTTTTAGGATTTTTTCATCTTACATAAGGTCAGCCTGCAGGGTTTTTATAGCTTAGTTGCCCTTTCCACCTACCATTATACCATGAAGTTTAATTTAAGCACCTTACTCAGCTAGGTTTTATGCCAACTTCTTATAACATAATTTATCATTGATCCAGACTAGGCGTTTGCTAATTCACTCAGAATTAATTGTGCACTTTAATCATTTTCATTGAATCAGTTCCCATGTCTATAGCTTTTATACCCATATGTAGTAGCAGCATACTGATTAAAATTTCCCATCAGTTGTGTAAGAGATATGACCACAAATTTTCTTTATAAATTTCCTTCTATGTCTCATAAACTGGCTTAGAAGCGATTTCAAAAAAAGAGTAAAATGTTTGCAATGATAATGGTGTCCATGGAATAAATTTTCTTTTTCTTTCTTAGGGTAATACTCAGACGTATATATTCTTATTTGTTATGATGGTGTTTGTCAATGTAAGAAATGTCCAAACCTGTAAAGAATTTGTATAAGAGTTTGAGCCAATCTGATGATATGCCAGGGAGCAAGATCTGAAATGCTCCAGAGAAGAACAGTTTTGCAGTTTCTTTTATGCATTTGAAATTAAGGAGGGGACCTAAAGAAAATTACAGGGAGGTGGGAGAAAGCAAGATGGAAATTGGATTACGGGATAGCTAGGATTATTTGCTTTCTTGAGGGTAGTCTTAAGAAGGAGGGGGTCCAGCCCGACCAGCATGGCTCAGTAGTTGAGCATCGGTCTATGAACTAGGAGGTTACTGTTCGATTCCCAGTCAGGGCATATGCCTGGATTGCAGGCTTGATCCTCAGTGTGGGGTGTGCAGGAGGCAGCTGATCGATGATTCTCTCTCATCATTGATGTTTCTATCTTTCTTCCTTTCTTTTCCTCTCTGAAATCAATAAAAACATATTTTAAAAAAAGAAGGAGGGTGCCCAAAAGGATGGTTCATGCATTAGAAGAAGAGATCTAAAGAAGTATTTCAAAGGTGTGTTAGCCTAGATGCAGAGAAAAAATGGACAGGGCTTGCTTAAGTCAAAGATAAACCTTTTACTAAAGAAGTTACGTGCTTGTGGCAGGACTACTCACTGTGACCTGACCAGCAAGGAATTTATGATCAGATCACCCTCTGAGGTTACTTTCCATAGAACTCTTTTCATCCATGTCTTGTTACAGTCACAATTAATATTTTCCATTTCAGTGTAGCTGTTAATTTTCATTTTGTATGAGAATTTTCAGCACCTTAAAAAATGTTTATAGTATAACAGGATATAAGCTCTTTTACATTCAGCTTTTTAAAAACACAATTTTTAATGAGGTAGTTGTGTGTTCCAGTGGGTAAAATATTCTTTAGAAATAGAGAAGTATAATTGCTTGTTTTGACATATTGCTAGAATGAGAGAACACAAGACTAGAGGTCTGTTAGGAAACCTGGGTTTCAGACCTGGGTTTCAGTCTGCAACTAAATAGCTCCGTAACCTTCGAAAAGTCACAACTTCATATAGGGACCACAGTCTTCTTGATCTGTCACATAATTTCATCTCTCTGTTACCAGACTAAAGGGGTCTGTTTTCCTGCTCTCATCAAAGCCCAATAAGACACAAAAAGGAGCTTGCAGCAAAGAAAGTAAGGATTTATTACTGGAGGAAGTGGGGCCATGTAGCTTCTGGATGGCTTCCAGGGAATGGGTTACATAGTGGAAAAAAAATCACTAATCATGGTAACTAAGGTAGTTAGGGTCTCGGTCAGGGTCATGGTCTCTACTGATTGGTTGGTGCTAGGGTAGGGGTAGTTGATCAGTGCTTTTAGCCCTAATGTTTCCCATGGTGTCATTTCCTCTAGTTTCACCACTTTTTTGGCTCTTCAGCTGAAACATGCTGAGGCCTAGATGTTATCTCTAGTTTAACTGAAACTCTGTCTCTAGGCCCTAGGGTAAATAGACCTGAGGCTTTGTTCCTAAGATTATTTGATGCTGATCAGAACCTCACTTAATGATAAAAGGAGTGGTCATGCAAGGGACAAGGAGTCAGGTGAGCCACAGTGCTGGATGAGGCCAGTTTGAATCAAAAGCAGAGAAAGGAGAAAATGTTGTATTAAATAAATGAAGTTTCTGGGTGGTTACATCCTATATACCCCATTAGGATGCTGTAAAGACAAACTCAAAATGTTCCAAATTTAACTATCTCCACCATCTCTTCTCCCAACTCTCTTTTATGCTCCTAATTTTCTGGGAAATTTTTCTTCTTTATTCCATTATCATTGTTTTAGGTCAAATCCTATTCATCTTAGTCTTCTGGACTATTGCAATGGACTGGTCAGCCTGGCCTCATCCTTTTCCTCCTCCAAACGATCCTGTACTTTACAAGAGTTACAATCTGAAAACACCATCTGATTGTGCCATTCCCTGACTTAAAACCTGAAATATCTCCAGTTGCAAAGTGATAAAATGTACTTTTAAAGTCTGATATACAAGGTTTTTGGATACAGCTTCATCCTACCTTACCAACAACGAACCCACTATGCATCATCTGAAATTATTTGTATCGTTTAAATCTTCAGTAATCCTACTATGAAAGATGCTTATGATGTACCATGCAAGATCCCTGAATCCACATGACTTCAGCTCAGACTGGTTGAAGTTCAATGTAGCATTGCCAATATCTGGAACTGAGCATGAGTCACAGCATTTCTCTGCACATGTTTTCCTGGAAGGTTCAGAAGATTGCTAAACTACATACAGGTGCAACCTAAAAGTGTGAGGAGTTAATGCCCCAGAGATGGAGAAGAACTCTAACCAAAGGAGGATGAAGTCAGCGGATAAATGTTCCAGCTTCCCTGTTCTATGTAGAGATGATATGAGGCTTGTTCTTTACAGTTGCTCAGAGAGCTCCTAGCAGGATTGAGCTTCAGTTGCTCACAGGAGTTGCACCTTATTTCTTTGGATGTGATACTTGGGGCCACTTCCCAAATAAACTACCCATATCCAGTTCTTGTTTCAAAATCTGCTCTCTAGGTAACCCAAATTAAGACACCTTCTCATATTTTTCTGCTTGATCTTTTTTGATCATTAACAGAAGTGTGCCAAAGTCTCCTACTATTATAGTAATTTTGTAAATTTCTCCTTACATTTCTATTAGATTTTTATATGTTTCAAAGCTCTCTTGTTAGATGCCTAAAGTTTTATTACTATTTTATGTTCTTAGTGGATATGTTATTGGCACCGGAAAAGGTGTTGTTGGACAGTCCCCTGAGTCAGAGGGAGAGGGCTATCCCCTCCTTGGTTCCTGTCAGTATTGTAAGAAAGATTTCAAAGGAGTGACAGACAGCAGCATTGTAGCAAAGCTTGCAAATTTATGAAAGAAGCAAAGCAAGCAAATTTATTAAAAATGTCCTTGGCATAAAACACAAATGGGCACCCAACTAGTTTGAGCACCCTGCCTGGTGGAGGTTTAGGGTTTTATACTTTTCTTTCTACAGGTTTCAAAGTTCCTCTGCTGGATAAATATCTTGGGCTCAGACTAGATTTCAAGGCCCCCCTTTTACTTTGTGTGACTTTTCCCAGAATTTATGAGAACATCTCACAATTTTATTTTTGCAAGTCCCAAGACTGCTGACTTCTTTGTTCAGCAAATGAGATAAAACTCCTTTTTTTTTCTTTCTTCCTTCCTTCCTCCTGCCCTTGGCTTGGAACTTCCTCACCTTGTGAGTAATATAGATTTGTGTGTTTTTTTCATATCAAAAGACTACTAGCATGAGTTTCAACCTCTAACCTAACCTTGGAAGGGAGCTTCCCCATGATGCCATGAGTTTGCTCTAGTATAAACTAAGAAAAAATATAAGAACTAGAAACAAATATTGTAATCTTGTTGGTAGGTTTGATTTGCACAATGATATGGGTTAGCAATCCTGCAACTAATTAACTGGTATATGTATTCTGGAATTTAACAAATAAGTAATCATATTGTCAATAATGAGAACCAGCAGCCTCACTGTTGGAGAAAGAACTACAAATAAGGAAAAGGTGAAACCTAGGACAAACCCTATAGTGTTGAATTGGAGTTATAGGTATCAATGTCAATTCATGATTTTTGAAAGATAGATTGACAGATAGATATATAAATACTAGAGGCCCAGTGCA
>NW_005372038.1:143425-147983 GCF_000412655.1 Myotis brandtii | reverse complement strand
AGCAAGCCTCCCCTGTTTGCTTCAGTGCATGGCTGCCGGCCGCCATCTTGGCTGACAGTTAATTTGCATAAGGATATGCTGATTAGCCAATGGGAAGGGTAGCGGTCGTACGCTAATTACCATGTTTCTCTTTTATTAGTGTAGATAGATTTTTGGAAGTGTTTGTAATGTTCAAATTATTTCATAATTGAAATTTTGACATTTAAAAATTTTCAGTCTTCTCTTAATAGAGTAATTCATCCTATTTATTGTAGCTGTGTCTGACTGACTTAGTTCACATAGCATAATATTCTCAAGGTCCATTCATGTTATCAGAAGTGGCAGTATTTCTACTTTTATTATGGTTGAGTAGTATTTTGTAATATATATGTACTATATCTTCTTTTTTAAAAATTTCTTTATTGTACTGTATCTTCTTTATCCAGTCCTCTATCAGAGGACACTTTGGATGTCTCCACATCTTGGTCACCATGAATAATGCTACAATGGACATAGGGGTGCATATATTTTTGCAAATAAATGTTTTCATGTTGTTTGGGTAGATACCCAGAAGAGGGATTGCTGGGTCATATGTAGCTCTATTCTTAGTTTTTTGAGGAACTGCCATACTGTTTTCCTCAGTGGCTGTACCAGTTTACATTCCGACCAGCAGTGAATGAGGGTTCTTTTTTCCTCCACAATGTCTCCAGCACTTGTTATTACCTGTCCTGCTGATAATAGCCATTCTAACAGATATGAGGTGGTATCTCCTTGCAGTTTTGATATGCATTTCTCTAATAGTGAAGTTGAACATCTTTTCATGCATCCGATGGCCTTTTTTATGTCTTCTTGGGGGAGGTGTCTGTTCAGGTCATCTGTCCATTTTTTATTTGGATTGTTTGTTTGGTGTTGAGTTGTATATATATATTATATGTATATACTATATACTATATACTATATACTATATAATAATATATAATAAATATATTATATATATATAAATTTATCTTTATTGTTAAAAAATATTACAGATATCCCATTTGCTTTTTTGCCCATTGACCCCCTTCATTCCATACTCACCCCTACCAGTTCCTTCATCTATATATATAAAAGCCCGAGCAACCAAACGACCAGAATGACTGGTCGCTATGACATGCACTGACAACCAGGGGGCAGACGCTCAACACAGGAGCTGCCCCCGGGTGGTCAGTGTGCTCCCACAGCAGGAGCGCCACTCAGCTGAGACCCATCCCAGCAGCCCATCAGCTCGGTGCAGCCACTCACTCCCTCAGTAGTCCTGCAGTTCCAATCTATGGAGAATGGGCCAGGCACCAGTGGACCAGCACTGCTGGCAGGATCCTGACAGTGCCGCCAGCCTCTTGGAAGTCATCCTTGGGCACTGCAGCTGCTTCCCCTCCCTAGATGCTCCGCAAGGAAGAAACAATATAAAAGCAGTGTCCAGGTGGCTCCTGACAACCTGTGGGAATGTCAATGGGACGGATCCGGATCCTGGGCTGGCAAGGGCATCCCACCGCCCGCCCAGAGGGCAAATAGCTTCCCGGTCCCCCCACCCCCTCAGGATCACACCCATGCACAGATTTGTGCACCAGGCCTCTAGTGTATTTATATGCATATATGCATAGCCCATGAATGCACTATTGTCTGTATCCATGGGCTATGCATATATGCATATAAATTCCCTGGTTAATCTCTTCCCACCTTTTAAAAATTAAAATCTAGATTTCATTAGACTCCATATTCTCCCTTATATCAGACAATAACCTTAGCAACTTTACAATTTCTTTTCTGCTTTCTCCAAATTAATATCACCTGGGATTTTAGTTCCAAATAATTATAAAAATGTTTTGGTATTTTGCACCTACAATTATTTAGACCTAACTACAAAATTTACTGGTTTTGTTGCTTGTTGCTTTTTTTTTTTTTTTTACCTCATATCTTTTTTATGGAAGCTTTTGGAATTTCTTTATCCTTTCTTAAAACTTGGTGTTTAATAATTTCACCACAATCACTTATATATAACTCTTCTTTTGTTTATCTTACTTAGCACTTAATGGTTTCTTTCCCTCCGAATAGTAGTATTTTTATCATTTCTTAAAAATTATCTTTTATTATTGATTTGATAACTTTCTCCTCTTTCTTCTTTATATTCTTTCATCTTAGAATTTTGCCACATGGCTGTTGAACTACTGGATCTAACATCCATGTCTATTATTGCTTTCTCAATATTTCTATTTCTTTTTTTCTTTTGCACTGTAATAATTTTTTTTGGTTTGCTTTTATAACACACATTTTTTTTCTTTTCTTTTGTCCCATGATGCTATTATAGATATCCATTACATGCTTTATTTTATTTACCTTTTATTTATGTAGTTACTAGAACTTACCATTGGTTTTGTTTTACATCAGTATTTTCCTTGTTTATGGGTTTGCTAACTTTTCTAATGCTTCTGAGATCATTACTTAAACTCATTTTAAAGTCTTTGTCCATTTGCTATATTTACTTTCTTTTGATATTAGTTTTTTGTTATTGACTTTGGTAGGTTTCTTACATGGTGTCTATTGTTCCAATATTAATTGGTGTTTCTTGCTTGTGTGATCATCTTTGAGATTTTTTTATTAGCTCTTCTATAGAGGTTGTTTTTGTAAAGTGAAGCCTGTCTATGATAATTGAGGGGAACAAACATAATTTGCTGCTACATGAAATGTGCCAGTAATTTATCATTTAGGTGTGGCAGCTAACAACTACTTCCATTTATTATGAGCAAAAGACAACAGCAAAATTTGTACCCAAGCTAAAGTATTGTACAAAAACTGGCCCCCAGAGGCACAGTTATCCAAGCCGCTCAGAATATAGCTCCCCATGAAGTATGCTGAAATTCTCAAAGGCTCCTTCTTGCTCTTTATATAATCGATGCTGGGCTTGAAGATCTCCAAATCACTCTTATTTTTACGGTAGTCTTAACATGTATTTTGGACTGTGGTTTATTTTAGTTTTGTTTTTCCAACTACAATGGGAATAATTCACAACCTATAAACTCATGTGTGCTAAAACTATCACATTCTTTACTTCTTATATATTAACTACCTAATCCTCTGAATCCTATACTTGTAATTATAGTTGAAGTGTTTAATCATGTTTACCCTTCAGCTGTGACAGTTATGCTTTATGAACTTGCTATTAACTAATTGTTAGCTTTATGAAATTATTAAGTGCATGGGTTTTGGAGCCAAATGACTTGAGTTCTAATCTTAGCTCTGCCACTTAGAAACTGTGACCTTTGGGCAAATTATTTAACCTCTCTGATAAACCTCAACTATAGCTCAGTTTCTTCATTTGAAAGATGGACATGATCATAGTAAATAGTTCATACAGTTGTGAGGATTAAAAAAGTTTTTACATGTAAAGAACTTAAACAGTACCCAGTACATACACCCTCTCAGTAAATGTTATCTAATGTTCCTATTATTTGATCTTTTGTTTCATATCAGCCTTCCCTTTAGAGCTGTCATGCATAATAAGTAGTCACTGGCCATATGTGGCTATTTAAATTGATTAATATTAAATACAATTTAAAATTCAGTTCTTCAGTCACAGTAGTCAAATTTCAAGTGCTCAATAGCTACATATGACTAGTGGCTACCATGTTGGACAGTGTAGATATAGAACATCTTGATTATTGCAAAAAGCTCTATTTGACAGTATTGCCCTAGAACAGTGGTTCTCAACCTTCTGGCCCTTTAAATACAGTTCCTCATGTTGTGACCAACCATAAAAATTATTTTCGTTTCATAACTGTAATGTTGCTACAGTTATGAATCTTAATGTAAATATCTGGTATGCAGGATGGTCTTAGGCGACCCCTGTGAAAGGGTCGTTCGACCGCCAAAGGGGTCGCAACCCACAGGTTGAGAACCGCTGACCGAGAACAATGGTTCTCAACATTGAATACACATTAAAATCAACTGCAGGCTTTGAGAAATTCTTGAGCTCTGGCCATACAATAGACCAGTTAAGTCAGATTCTTCCTGATTCAGTTTTGGGAGATTTTATTTTTCCATTTAATCCATATTGTCCAGCTTGTTGGCATATAGTTGTTCATAATATTTTCTTAAAATCCTTTGTGTTTCTGTGGTGTCAGTGGTTACTTCTCCACTTTTGTTTCTGATTTTATTTATGTGGGTCCTCTCTCTTTGTTTCTTGATGAGTCTGGCTAACATTTCATCAAACTTGTTTATTCTTTCAAAGACCCAGCTCTTGGTTTCATTGATTTTTTCTATTGTTTTCTTAGTCTCTATGTCACTTAGTTCTGCTCTAATCTTTATTATTTCCTTCTTTCTACTTACTCTGGGCTTTTTTTGTTATTTTCTCTTGTTCTTTTTAATTGTAGCATTAAATAATTTATTATTAATTTTTCTTGTTTTTTGAGGTAGGCCTACAGTGCTATGAGCTTCCCTCTCAGGACTGCTTTTGCTGTGTTTCAGAGATTTAGGGTTGTTGTGTGTTCATTCTCATTTCTTTCCAGGAAGTATTTTATTTCTTTCTTGATCTCATTGGTAA
>NW_005372038.1:142532-143094 GCF_000412655.1 Myotis brandtii | reverse complement strand
AGCAGGGGGTGCAGGGAGGGGTAACAGTTTGGGAGGTGGGGGCAGTTGGAGGTGACCAGGCCAGCAGGGAGGACAGTAGGGGTGACCAGGCCTGCAGGCAGGGGAAGTGAGGGGCAACCAGGCCGGCAGAGGGGGGCAGTGAGGGGTGACGAGGTTGGCAGCGGGGGGAGTTTGGGGCGACCAGGCTGGCAGGGGGAGCAGTTAGGGGCGATCAGGTCAGCAGGCAGAGGCGGTTAGGGTTGATCAGGCTTGCAGGGGGGCCAGTTAGGGGCAATCAGGCAGGCAGGCAGGTGAGCAGTTAGGAGCCAGCGGTCCTGGATTGTGAGAGGGACGTCCAACTGCCGGTTTAGGCCCGATCCTGGGGATCGGGCCTAAACCGGCAGTCGGACATCCCCTGAGGGTTCCTGGATTGGAAAAGGTGCAGGCTGGGCTGAGGCGACCCCCCTCCCATGCATGATTTTTGTGCACTGGGCCTCTAGTTGTTTAATAACATGCTATTTAGCCTCCACGTGTTTGAATGTTTTTGGGTGTTTTTACTGTAGTTGATTTCTAATTTCATTCC
>NW_005372038.1:134216-142444 GCF_000412655.1 Myotis brandtii | reverse complement strand
GAATGATCCATGTGCACTTGAGAAGAATATATATTCTGAAGCTTTGGGGTGAAATGTTCTATAAATGTCAATTAAATCCATCTGATCCAGTGTGTCCTTTAGATTCACCGTTTCCTTGTTATTTTTTTGTCTAGAATATCTATCCAGTGAAATCAGTGGGGTGTTAAAGTCCTCTACTATGACTGTTGTTGATCTCTCCCTTAAAGTCCTTTAGAAGTTTTTAAAAAATATGTATTTAGGTGCTCCTATATCGATGCGTATATGTTTATCAGGATTACAACCTCTTGCTAGATTGATCCCTTTAGTCTCTTGTGATGACTTTAATTTTGAAATCTATTTTTTCAGATATGAGTATTGCTAATCCAGGTTTTTTTCTTTTTCATTTGCATGGAAAATTCTTTGCCATCCCTTCACTCTCATCCTGTGTGAGTCATTTGGTCTGAGGTGGGTCTCTTGTAGACAGCATATAATTGGGTCATGTATTCCTATCCACTCAGCTACCCTATGACTTTTTATTGGAGCATTTAATCCATTTACACTTAAGGTTATTATTGATAGGTACTTATTTATTGCCATTTTAATTCTGTATGCCTAGGTTTCTCTCCCTATTTCTTCTCATTACAGCATTCCATTTAGCATTTCTTGTAATGCTGGCTTGGTGGTGATGTACTCCTTTAGCCTTTTTTTTGTTCAGGAGGCTCTTTATTTGACCATCTATTTTGAAAGATAGCCTTGCTGGATATAGTAATCTTGGTTCCAGAGCCTTGATTTTCATTACTTTGAATACTTCATGCCACTCCCTTCTGGCCTGTAGGGTTTCTGATGAGAAATAAGGTGTCAGCCTTATAGACCTCCTTTGTAGGTAACAGTTTGCTTTTCTCTTGCTCCCTTTTAATTATATGTCTTGGCATGGACCTGTTTGGGTTCTTCTTGCTTGGGACTCTCTGTGCCTCCTGCACTTGTGTGACTTTTTCCTTTACCAGGTTAGGGAAGTTTTCTGGCATTATTTCTTCACATACGTTCTCTATTTCTTTCTCCCTTTCTGCCTCTTCTGGATACCTACTATTTGAATACTGCTATGTTTCATGTTGTTCCACAGCTCCCTTAAACTGTCCTCCTGTATTTTAATTGTTTTTTTTTTCTTTTTGGTTTTCTGTTTGAGTGATTTTTTCAACCCTTTCTTCTAATTCACTGATTCATTCCTCAGCTTCCCTTAACCTGCTCTGTATTCCTTCCAATAGGTTCTTCATTTGTGCTATGTCATTCTTTATTTCTGTTTTCATAGTTATTATATTTTTTCTCATGGTGTTGAGCATCTTTACCATCATTATTCTGAACTCTGTATCAGATAAATGTCTTATATCCATTTAATTTATCTCTTCTTCTGAAGAATTCCCTTGTTCTGTCATTTGGGGATTGTTTCTTTGTCTCCTCTTTTAGGCTGCCTTTTTGGGTTTGTGACTATGTATTGGGTATATCTGTTATGCCTCTCAATCTCTAGTGCAGGACAGTGTCAAACGCTATTTCTGACTAATTAGATCGCACAAAAACTCAAAGCCTCCAGAGAATGCCTCTGCCTACAGACTGATAGGATTCTGTCTTGAATAGCCCTCAGGCAATCATCCTCCGGTGTGGTGAGAGGTTCTTTTTCAACAGGATGGGGCAATTGCTTCTGCCTAGAGGCAAATTGTTATTCCCATTCTCTTAATGGGCCTCAGAAACTCTGCACCATGGGTCAAGGTGTTTTCCACTAGTGTGGATCAACTGTCTTCCAACCAGGAAACCTGCTTGTTTAGCAAATGTCTGCATGGGAAACAACCTCCTAAGCGTGAGGGAATGACTCCCAGTGCGCATGTGTGGAATGTGCGCCGCTCTCTCCCACTCCCCTCCTTCTCTGTCTCTCGACTCCTCCTCTCAGTCTCCGGTGTGATCGGACGAGTCACGAGCTTGCCTGTGCAGAGCCTGCTGCTGCCTGAGGACCGAGGTAAGAACAAGTTAGGATTTATTTTTTTTTTGAAGTTAGGAGAGCCTTTTTTTGGGAAGTTTTGTTTTTTTACTTCAAAATAAGATATGTGCAGTGTGCATAGGAATTTGTTCATAGTTTTTTTTAAAACTATAGTCCGGCCCTCCAACGGTCTGAGGGACAGTGAACTGGCCCCCTGTTTAAAAAGTTTGAGGACCCCTGCCTTTGGGAGTCGAACAACCCTTTCACAGGGGTCGCCTAAGACCATCGGAAAACACATATATAATTACATATTGTTTTTGTGACTAATCACTATGCTTTAATTATGTTCAATTTGTAACAATGAAATTGGGGGTCACCACAACATGAGGAACTGTATTAAAGGGTCGCGGCATTAGGAAGGTTGAGAACCACTGGCCTAAAGGCTAATTGTTATTCAGTCTCTTAATGGGCCTCAGAAATTCCGCACCTTTGGGTAAGGTGTTTTCCAATAGGGTGGGTCAACTTTCTTCCCCTGAGGCAAAGCTGCCTGTATAGCAAATGTCTGAGTGAGAAAGATAACCTCTGCAATGTGAGGGAATGACTCAGCACAGTAAACTGGGGTGTCTGCCTTCTGAGCTCTAACTCCAGAGCCCCTGATCCTGGCTTCTGCTTACACAGCTCAAGTTCACTTTGCCCGCCCATGGCTCCACAGTGAATTTGGTGTGTTGGCACTTTAAGAGGATGCCTGCGTTTCCAGCAGTTTCTTCCTGGCAGACAGCAACCCCACTGTTTTTCACAGCCAGATGTTATGTGGGTACCCTTCTCAGTTCTGATGCTCTCTGCTGGGGAGCCTAGCTTGAGTATTAGACCCCAGATTTCTGAGTGGCAATCCCCCTCAGCTGAGATATCTCTTTGGAACTCTAGTTGCTGTCTGTGGCCACCTGGCCAGCCCTTTAGCACCTCTGCCCCTCCTATCAGTCTCTATGTGGTCTCCACTTTCTGTCTTTGGTTATCAGAGTTCTCTTCTGCGAATCTTCTGTTGATTATTCAGGAAGTTTTTCTGTATTTTAGTTGTAATTCCAGTTTGGTCCTGGGAGCATGACTGTGCAGCATCCACTTACTCTGATGCCATATTTAATCTAGACCAGTTAAGTCAGAATCTCTGCTTAGGGCCCATGCATCTGTAATTTTTAAAGCTTCCCAAGTGATTCCAAGATGTAGCCAAACTTGAGAACCACTGTTCTAGAACAAGGTACAACAAACTTTCTCTGTAGAGGACCAAATAATAAATAATTAAGGCCTTGTCGGCCATATCTGTTGTTGTTGTTATTGTTCATACTAAACCTTTTAAAATGTAAAAAAAATATTCTTAGTTCACAGGCCATCACATCTGCTATATAATATCAGCTCCCCAAAACTACAACTATATCCAAATTTTTGCTACTACATTCATGGAATCTAGCAGAGAATCTGCTACAGAATAAATGCTCAGTAAATATCTGTTGATTCACTGGCTAAACATTTTTAGGAAGTCTTCCCTGATTCCCATCACCACCTCAAGTAGAATTACTTCATCAGTGTTCTAATAGCACCCTGTATATTGCCTCTTTATTACTGCACAACATATTGTAGGTAGGTATTCAGTGTATTTCTTAGGGATACTATTTTAATCATCCTGCATCCTATGGACCAAACAGAGCACCTGACACATAATTAGACTTGTGATATTTTGTTGGATTAAATGGTATATTGAGTTTTTAGATAAAAAATGCTTTGAAAAGATAAAAGTGCTAAATAGACATGATTTTATGTCTGTGAGGCAACCAGCAACCTCAGGTGGTTGTGAAGTACTTGTTTATATTTGACCTGTTGTTAAAAATTGTGCTCTTACCTTTTGTTAGGCAATGGTTTCTTAAATATGACACCAAAAAGCACAAGTGGCAAAAAAAAAATAGATAAATTAGACTACATCAACATTAAAAATGTCTGTACTACAAATGATAAAATCCAGAAAGTAAAAAGTCAATTTATAGAATGGGAGAAAATAATTTCAAATCACGTGTATGATAAAGAACTTATATCTAGAATATATAAATAACTTACAAGTCAATAATAAAAAGAAAAAAATAATTAAAAATGAGCAATGGATCTGAATAATCATTTTTCCAAAGAAGACATATAAATAACCAATAACCATAAGTAAAGAAGCTCACCATCATTAGTCATCAGGTAAATACAAATCAAAACCAAAATGAGAATGTAAATTGTTACAGCCACTATGGAAAACAGAATGGAGGTTCCTCAAAAATTAAAAATAGAACTACCATATGATTCAGCATTTCCGCTTCTGGGTATATATCCAAAAAAAATTAAAACACTAACTCAGAAATATATATATGCATCCCCATGTTTGTTTCAGCATTATTTACAACAGCAAGATATGGAAACATCCTAAATGTTCATTGATAGATGAACAGATAAAGAAAATGGAACATTATTCAGTCATAAAAAATAAGGAAATTCCATCATTTGCAACAACATGGATGGACCTTGAGGACATTATGCTAAGTAAAATCATTCAGACAGAGAAATACAAATACCACATGATCTCTCTTATATGTGGAATCTGAAAACAAACAACAACCTGAACTCATAGATACAGAGAAAAGATTGGTGGTTAAGGGTGGTGGTAGTGGGTGAAATGGGTGAAGGGGGTCAAAAGGTACAAACTTCAGGTTATAAAATAAATAAGTCATGAAGATATAATGTGCAGCATAGTGACTATAGTTAATGATACTGTATTGCATATTTGAATATTGCAAGAGAATAGATCTTAAAAGTTAGCACAAGAAAATTTTTTGTAACTATCTATGGTAATCGATGTTAACTAGACTTATTGTGATGACTAGAGGCCCAGTGCATGAAATTCATGTACGAGGCTGGGAGGCCCCTCAGCCTGGGTTGCACCCTCTCACAACCCAGGACCCCTCAGGGCCTAAACTGGCAGTCCGACATCCCTCTCACAATCCAGAACCACTGGCTCCCAACCGCTCACCTGCCTGCCTGATCGCCCCTAACCGCTCCCCTGCCAGCCTGATCGATGCCTAATTACTCCCCTGCCAGCCCTATTGCCCCTAACTTCCCTTCCCTGCCAGCCTAAATGGGCAGTCTGACATCCCTTGAGCGGTCCCAAATTGGAGAGGGTGCAGGCTGGGCTGAGGGACACCCCGCTCCCACCCCTGCATGAATTTCGTGCACCGGGCCTCTAGTCTAGTATAAAGTATCAACCTGTTAAAGTTACCAAATGAACAATTTGGAAGGAGAGAGAGGGAGAGAGAGAGAGAGAGAGAGAGAGAGAGAGAGAGAGAGAGAGAAGGAGGCACATATATGCCAAGAAATGCTGCATCCCACTGGAATTCTAATTTTAGCCCAATAATGATTGATTTAGTTTGGGACTAGACTGCCAAGTTCTTTTTAATATGAGCAGAGACAAGCCATGGTCCATGTTCTAATGATTTTTACAATATAGCCAATTAAGGAGAATTTCTTCATTCAGTATTTATTGAGTACCTCCTATGTGCTAGTCTCTGTTCTAGAACCTGAGGATATAACAGGTGAATTGAAATAGACAAAAAAATCTCTGCCACATACATGGCTGCAGCTTATGGTTTGCCTCCTCCACTAAATCCTCATTAATTATTTTTACATCTCTAGCCAGTCTGCTTCCAAGATGGGCTCTGAATATTAATCCCTTTAGTGATCAAGAACTGTTAATATTCTGTGGTAAAATGCAGTTACCCTTTTGAGACAAGACCTCTTTTTCTCTTGATGTTACGAACACAGAATTGGGTATGTTGTCAACTAAATAAATACTAAGGAATAAGCATTTGTTTAAAGAACGTTTTCTTTCTCCATTATCCTCTCTCTTTTAAGAAATATGGCCAATCTGTCATCCACAAAGATAGTGAAATTCTGTCATTGCTCTGGTTTGATGGACCGATAATGATAACCCTGGAATTATTTTCATAAAGTTTGTTGACATGGAGATTCCAGCACACTTTCTTCTGACCTGTCTTGTAGCTTCTCTCCTCACTTCAGGGAGTGGATATAAATGAAGATGGGTATAAATGAAGATGATGAATGAATACCACCTCTACAATCTTTTTCAGCCCAATATGCTAAATTAGATATAAAATATTTGAATATGTGAGGAATGTAGTACAGGTACTGTAAGTTGGTTAGCATGTGAGGTAACACACACACTTATCTTTTATGGTCAAAGTGGGACTGTAATTTTGTTGTCGCTAATTATACAGAACTGAGTATTTTTTCTTGCTTCCAGTATTTTATTAATAAAATATTCAAACATACAGAAAAGATGAAATCATTTTACATTGACTAGCCATATTCCCCTACCTTCGTTCTATAATTGACACTTTATTTTACAAGCTTTATCACATATTCCTCCATCTATCCATCCCGCTATCCATCCATCAATCTAGAACTGAGGATTTAAAGTACTTTTTCCCAGGCTTACTCAAGGGATCAGGTTTACAAATAAACCTCCTGATAGCTAGACTCTTGCCCTGTGCTCTGCCTTGAATTTAAGCTATTTCATTTGTCAAATTGAATTTCGTTTTCAAATACTGATAGCTCTGTAAAGACTAATCTTTTCTACTAAGCTCTTGTCTAATTAAAGGGGATTTAATCGGGGTGGAAGGCTTTTGATGATTTATTTAAACATTCTTGTAATTGCTCAGTATGTGTTCAGAAACTCAGACAAAACATGAATTTCATTCATCTTAATAAGATGTGCTTGTAATAATAATTCTATTACATGTCATTTCTAATCCCCTGACTCTCTTGATTTAATCCAGGAAGATTCTGTTGCTGCCTGTATCTTTTTGTGGACTGTACATATTAAATTAATTATAAGATTTAAAACATGATTATCTCTACTCATATATAACTTGATCTTTGTCCTTTTCACCCTTTCAATTTCCTTTTGTACAGTCAGTTTTTATTCACCTCAGTGGTATCATTGAGAGTGAAAGGCAAACAGAAAGCATTAAAGATGGAAAACTTGTTCAGTGGTTAGAGCATCACCCCGAGAACCAAAGAGTCTCAGGTTTTATTCTGGTCAAGGGCAAATATCTCAGTTGCAGGTTCAATCCCGGTCAGGGTGTGAGTAGGAGGCAACCAATCGATGTGTCTCTCTCACTTTGATGTTTCTCACCCCTCTCCCCCTTTTCCTTCCACACTCTAAAAATTTATGTAAAATATCCTCACTTAGAATGGTCAACTTTACATTCTAAAACATACTTATGATTTTAAACACACTGAACTAAAAAATTTTGTGTAAAATCAGTCAAGAAAATTGTGTGGGCTTATAGCATCTCTTTTTCCTTTAACTAATTAGTGTGGTTTAAAGGAAAAAGAGCAAAATAAATGAGCAAATGGATTGATCCAAATGCTTTTCCCAGGAGAATTTTTATTTTTAATTCTGTGGTATTTTGTTTTGTTCCCTGTTGGAATAAAACCATAATACCTCTATAATAGAGCTACCTCTTCAATTGCATCAGAAAAATAATAATAAGCCATCTCACTAAAAGTATCTCAGAAATTCCCAAAGTACTCCTGGAGACAAAGAACTATATCTTGTTCACTATTTTATACATAGCCCCTAGCACATGGAGGTGTATAGTAGGTACTCAGTAAATATAGTTTGAATATTTTTAATAACTAGAAAAATGCTATCTTTTTATATTCCAGTTTTTGCATGTGGAACAAATTCAGCCACAGTAACTCTATAGCTTTAGATAAGGGGTCTGGAAACTATGTTAAAAATCTGGCCCACTACCTATACCTGTAAATAAAGGGTTTTTTTTAGAAATATTTTTTTCAATTATAGTTGACACATAATATTATATTACTTCCAGGTGTATAACCCAGTGATTGAATATTACATAACTTACCAAGTGAGTACCCTGATAAATATAGTACTCATCTGATACTATACATCCTATCTAATAAAAGAGAAACATGGTAATTAGCCATACCTCTGCTACCCTTCCCATTGGCTAATCAGGGCGATATGCAAATTAACTGCCAGCCAAGATGGCGGCCGGCAGCCAGGCAGCTTGAAGCTAACAGGAGGCTTGCTTGCTTCAGTGACGGAGAACTCCAACGTTCCCCGCCTGCCGCTGCCGGCCTCTGAGCTTGCAATTTGAAACATTGTTACAAATATAGAAGCTAAACAAAACCCCAGAAACCTGCTTTCAGC
>NW_005372038.1:127553-133141 GCF_000412655.1 Myotis brandtii | reverse complement strand
CCCACGGGCCCTGCTCTGTGTGTGACAGGGTAGAGCCATAACCTCTCCATCAGCCCTGCCCCGAGTGTGACAGTGGTGGCGCCCCAACCCCCCTGATGGGCCCTGCTCTGTGAGTGACAGGGGGCAGCGCCCCAACCCCCTGATTGGCCCTGCTCTGTGCGTGACAGGGGGTGGCGCCGCAACCTCCCCATCGACCCTGCCTTGAGTGTGACAGGGGGCGGTGCCCCAACCCCCCAATCGGCCCTACCCTGAGCGTGACTGAGGGTGGCATCGCAACCTCCCGATCCGCCCTGCTCTGTGCATGACAGGGGGCGGCGCCCCAACTCCCGAATTGGCCCTGCTCTGAGCCCGACCAGGGGCTGCACCTAGGGATTGGGCCTGCCCTCTGCCACCTGGGAGCAGGCCTAAACCAGCAGGTTGTTATCTCCTGAGGGGTCCCAGACTGGGAGAGGTCACAGGCCGGGCTGAGGGACCTCCCCCCTCCCCCGAGTGCACAAATTTTTGTGCACTGGGCCTCTAGTAGTTAATATAATACTAGAAGCCTGTTGCACGAAGATTCGCGCACTAGGCCTTCCTTCCCCTGGCTGCTGGCACCGGTTTTCCTCTGGCACCCAGGACCCAGTTCTTTGGTCTGGCCGTAGTGGAGAAGCCAAGCCTCTTCAGTCTTCAGTCTTCAGTCTTCACTCCGGCTGGAGCCTTCAGTCTTCATTCTGCGCCTGCATATGCAAATTAACCGCCATCTTTGTTGGGCTAATTTGCATACTCATCTGATTGGCTGGTGGGCGTAGCAAAGTGACACCAATTTGCATGTTTCTCTTTTATTAGTGTAGATTATCGAACTATATTTCTTATGTTATACTTTACATCCCTGTAACTATTCTGTAACTCCCAATTTGTACTTAATTCCTTCACCTTCTTCACCCATCCCACCAATCCCTCCTCCATCTTTTACCCAGTCCCCCAAACCCCTCCCCTCTGGTAACCAACAGTTCTCTCTCTGTGTGTCTATAAGTTTTTTTAAATTTTGTTTGTTCACTTATTTTGTTTAGATTCCACAAAAAAAGTTTCATTGGAACACAGGCAAGCTCATTTATCTACATACTAGAGGCCTGGTGCACAAAAATTTGTGCACTTGGGGGTGTCCCTCAGCCCGGCCTGTGCCCTCTCGCAGTCTGGGACCCCTTGGGAGATGACCACCTGCTGGCTTAGGCCCGATCCCCGGGGGATCAGATCTCAGCTGGCAGACAGACATCCCTCTGGCAGCCTGGGAGCCCTCAGGGGATGTCCACTTGCCAGCAGGGAGCAGGCCTAAGCTGCAGTTGGATATCCTTAGTGCTGCTGAGGAGGTGGGAGAGGCTCCCACCACCACCGCTGTGCTGGCAGCCATCAGCCTGGCTTGTGGCTGAGCAGAGCTCCCCCTGTGGGAGCGCACTGATCACCAGGGGACAGCTCCTGCATTGAGCATCTGCCCCCTGGTGGTCAGTGTGTGTCATAGTGACCAGTCATTGCCAATCATTCTGCTGTTAGGGTCAATTTGCATATTACCCTTTTATTATATAGGATAGAGGCCTGGTGCATGGGTGGGGGCCATCTGGTTTGCCCTGAAGGGTGTCCCGGATCAGGGTTGGGGTCCCGCTGAAGTGCCTGGTCAGCCTGGGTGAGGGGCTGAGGGCCGTTTTCAGGCTGGCCACACCCCCTTCAGGGAGGAGGGTCCTGCTGGGGTGCCTGGCCAGCCTGGGTGAGGGTCTGTTTGCAGGTTGGTCACAGCCCCTTCAGGGTGTGGGTCCCCGCTGGGGAGCCTGGCCATCCTGGGTGAGGGGCTGATGGCTGTTTGCAGGCTGGCCACAGCCCCTGCAGGTTGGTGGTTCCCACTGGGGTGCCTTGCCAGCCTGGGTGAGGGGATTATGGCTGTTTGCAGGCTGGCCACAGCCCCTTCAGGGTGGGGGTCCCTGCTGGGGTGCCTGGCCAGCCTGGATGAGGGGCTGAAGGCTGTTTTCAGGCTGGCCACACCCACTTCAGGGTGGGGAGTCCTGCTGGGGTGCCTGGCCAGTCTGAGTGAGAAGCTGGTGGCTGTTTGTAGGCTGGCCAAGCCCCCCAGTGTGACCCTCACCCCATGAGTGTGTGGCCATCCTGGGTGAGGGGCTGATGACTGTTTGCAGGCTGGACACAATTTGTATGTTTCTCTTTTATTAGATTAGATTGTCTATGGCTACTTTCATGCTACAACAGCAGAGTTGTGAAACAGACTATATGGCTCATAAAGCCTAGAATATTTATTATGTGTCCCTTTACAGAAAGTGTTTTTCAAATCTTCTCTAGGGGGTATGCTTAGACAAAACTAAAGCAGGGCAATTAGAGAAATGCAAATCAAAATCACAGATATCACTTCACACCTTCTAGGACATGGATGGGGAACCTTTTTTCTGGGCCATTTGGATATTCTTAACATTATTTGCAGGCCATACAAAATTATCAATTTAATAATTAGCCTGCTGTATTTGATCAAGCATTTAATTAACTCACCCCTAATGCTTTGGCAGGGCCAGACCAAATGATTTAAGGCCCGCAGGCTGGATGTTCTCCATGCCTGTCTCAGATGGCTATAATTTATTTAAATGAAAATAAAAAATGTTGGTGAAAATGTGGAGAAATTGGAATGTTATTACATTGCTGGTAGGAGTGCAAAATGGTAGAAGTACTATTGAAAACAGTTTGGTGGTTCCTCAAAAAGTTAAACATTGAATTACCTTATAATTAAGTAATTCCACTCCTAGGTGCATGCCCACAGGAGATGAAAGCAGGGACTCAAATATTTGTATACCAAAGTTCTTTACAGCATTACTTGCAATTACAATAGGCAGAAACACCTGGCAATGCTGTGATTTATAGTAAGAAACATATATTTGATCTTCATCCCTACTTCTGGCACAAAGCTCCTAAAACCCTTAGAATTTCCTAAGTATAGTCATGCACCACATAATGAACTTTTAGTCGATGATAGTAGTCCCATCCTATATAATAAAAGCCTAATATACAAATTGTCCTCTTGGGTGGTTGTTCAACCGAGAGTTCGACCAGGAGACCGGGTGTTCAACCACTTGCTATGACATGCGCTGACCACCAGGTGGCGGCACAGAACATGGTGGGCTTCTGCGACATGGCGCTGACAGCAGGCAGCAGTGGAGGCACTGCCGGCCCTGATGGGCCCCTATGAGAGCAGGACCATGGTGGGATGGTGAAGCAGGTGCATGGGTGGCGTCAGGCCAAGGTGGGTGTGAGCGGGGCCCCAATTGCCCCTCAGACAGAAAACAGTGGTGGTGGGGGGCGGGGACGGGGCCACCACCTGGCTCCCAGGCACTAAGGAAGCCAGGCAGGGAGCCTGGCCCTGACTGATGGCCCCGAAGACTGCGACCAATGGCTGGCAGGCTCCTATTGCCCAATCAGGGCCAGCCCCCAGGCTGGGACAGGGAACTGGGGGTGGGTGGTGGTGACCAACCTCCCGCAGTTCACTCCCCCTGCTATTCTCCCCCGGGATGACAGGGCTCGCATGCCAGTGAAGCCCCTGTGCTCAGATGCTGGGCACCCGCAAGGAGCCCACCCTACACCTGCACAGCCTCTTCCAGGTGAGCCGGGCTGCAGCCGCCAGGACCGCAGGGGCCATTCGGGCTTCCTGTGGGTTCTTGCAGGAGCTGGTCTGCGAGGCTGGCCGGGAGAGAGCGCACTGCCTGCCCGGCTTCCGTGTGGCACTGCTGGGTGGCCCAGAGGCCCACATTGTACCCCAGCCCGCAACATCTGGCTGCACTCACTGCATCTCTGCGTGGGGACTCAGGAGGAGGGGGGTCGTGTAGGGGCCCAGGGTCCCAGGTTCTTCCCAGGGCCCAGAGGTCAGCTGGGACCTGCCCTTCCATGCTTGATGCTCGTGCTTTGATTGCCGGCCAGGCCTAGGGACCGTACCCATGCACAAATTCGTGCACCGGGCCTCTAGTAAGATTATAATGGAGCTAATCCTTATCACCTAGTGATGTCATTCATTTCCGCATTGCAGCAAAATGCATTACTCATGTGTTTGTGGTAATGCTACTATAAACAAAACTATTGTGCTGCCAGTTCTATAAAATTATAGCACATGCAATTATGTACAGTACATAATATTTGATAATGATAATAAATGACTAGTACTAGTTTGGGTATTTACTATCCTATTTAAATTTTATTTTGAAGTATAGTTGGTATGTAATCATATCGGTTATATTAGTTTCATGTGTGCAATATGGTGATTCAACATTTTTGTACCTTACAATGTGATCACCCCACTAATTCTAGTAATTGTCTGTCACTGTGTAAACTTACCACAATATTGTTGACTGTATTCCCTTTCCTCTTTTCACCTATCTCTCCACCCTCTCCCTTCTGATAACCATTCTTTTGGTCTCTGTTTCTATGAGACTTTTTTGTTTTGTTTTTAGATTCTCTATATATATGAAATCAAATGGCATTTGCCTTTCTCTGACTTATTTCATTTAACACTAGAGGCCCGGTGAATGAAAATTCATGCACTGGAGGGGGGTCCCTCAGCCCAACCTGCCTCCTCTCACAGTCCAGAAGCCCTCAGGGGTGGGAGGCGACCCGGTGATCAGGGGAAGGCAACGCCCCATCACACCTCTGCTGCTGCCACTGCCGACAGCACAAGCCTTGGCCGGCCCTGGTTACCTGAGCCTCAGGCGGCCCTGGGTGGCTAGGCAGCCACCATCTGAGGCTTCCCTGTGCCTCGGGCTGGCCCTGAGTGTCTGGGGGGCTGAGGGGACTGGGGGACTCTGGAGGAAGGCGAGCGGAGCGGCCGGGCCCACCTGGGGGCGGGCCCAGCCTTGCTGCCACCCCAGCGGAGCTGAAAGGACTGGGCGCCGCGATCTTGAGGCTGTGGGCGCCGCCATCTTTGAGGGTGTGGCAGTCAATTAGCATATTCCCTCCTTATTGGCTGTGGGCACTGCCATCTTTGAGGGCGGGGCAATGATTAACATATCCCCTCCTTATTGGCTGTGGGCGCTGCCATCTTTTGCGACCGTGTGAGGATCAATTAGCATATTCCCTCTTTATTAGATAGGATAAAATCCTCTAGTCAATGGTTCTCAACCTTCTGGCCCTTTAAATACAGTTCCTCATGTTGTGACCCAACCATAAAATTATTTTCGTTGCTACTTCATAACTGTAATGTTGCTACTGTTATGAATCATAATGTAAATATCTGATATGCAGGATGGTCTTAGGCGACCCCTGTGAAAGGGTCGTTTGACCGCCAAAGGGGTCGAGATCCACAGGTTGAGAACTGCTGCTCTAGATCCATCCATGTTGTCGCAATATCCCATATATATATATACATACATACACACACAAACACACACACACACACACACACACACACACACACACACACACACTAGAGCAGCGGTTCTCAACCTGTGGATCGCGACCCCCTTGGCGGGCGAACGACCCTTTCACAGGGGGCGCCTAAGACCATCCCGCATATCAGATATTTACATTACCATTCATAACAGTAGCAACATTACAGTTATGAAGTAGCAACGAAAACA
>NW_005372038.1:121124-125664 GCF_000412655.1 Myotis brandtii | reverse complement strand
CTAGGACAGTGATGGTGAACCTTTTGAGCTCGGCGTGTCAGCATTTTGAAAAACCCTAACTTAACTCTGGTGCCGTGTCACATATAGAAATTTTTTGATATTTGCAACCATAGTAAAACAAAGATGTATATTTTTGATATTTATTTTATATATTTAAATGCCATTTAACAAAGAAAAATCAACCAAAAAAATGAGTTCGCGTGTCACCTCTGACACGCATGTCATAGGTTCACCATCATAGGTTCTGAGACTGAAATGTTAGGGTGAGGGCGCGCAGTCAAAGGTCACCATTTGGGATGTTGGGCCCCTGAGGTCTGGTGGGGAGGTTGAGGGTCAGACCTGGGTTTGGTGAGGGATGCAGGAGTAGATCGGTCTAGCTGGGAAGGCCCGTGGGTGTGGGTGGCTCCCCAGATTCAGGTGCCCAGCACTCACCGCCAGCGCTGGAGCCACTGTACTGTCCGGGGCCACCGTACTGTCCAGGCCTCATGACAGCCAGATGGACCTGCAGCTTCAGCTCTGGCCACATTGCAGGGGCCGTGGGGAGTCACGTGGCCCCCCAAGCCTGTACCTCCTCGTCTCTGAGCTGGGCACATGCCCCACTTCAGGGAAACCACCTGAGCTGCCCCTCTAGGTGACGTCACCTGGTGATGCCATCAATGGGCGCACGCCACACAGCATGATGCTGCATGAGCTGGGGGAGACTTTATGGGAAGAGGTCCTCTGTCCCCTAACCCTGCCACTGCAGGCCCAGAGCCCTCATCCCTGTGCATGTGGTCATCTGTAACTGGCACCCATTGGCCAGGGTGGGGGCAGGGGGTTCCCACGGTGTCGGAAACCGCTCGTCCCAAGGGTCCCACGGTCTCAGTGTTGCCACATAACTGCATGGCCTTGGTGTTATGCCACTACTTTCTGATGTCAGTTTTGCACCTTAAACTCTTAAATTAACCGCAAGGACAGCTTTCCTCTTCGCCCTCCCGGGACTCACAGTTCTGTTGCATATGCTCCTTTCAAAGTTCTTGGAGCAGTTTCTAGTTCTTGGCCATGTGGGGTGTTGCTGACTTTTCATTCTAGGTTTGCACGTGGGGCATCCTGAATACTGTGAGGATGGTGACTCTGTCTGTTCTACAGCAAGCCTGTGAGCGAATAAATATCATCCCGATTTTACATCTACTCTCAGATTGTAGTAACATTTCCCCAAGTGGGACTTGATCCTATAAACCAATTCCCCCGCTCCACTACACTGAATAAGAATGGGGATCCAAGCTCAGCTTTCACATGAGGAGCCAATGAGGCAGCCTCATGTCCCCAGCCGGGTGCTGGGCTGGGAGGCAGCCTCATGTCCCGGGCGGTGCAAGTCCCCACCCCTGTCCCCGACCCCGCAAGTCCCTGCCCACCCGCGCCTGAAGTGCGTGCAGCCTGTTGATCAGTTGTTATGTGACGACGTCCCGACCAACTTGCATATTACCCTATTATACGTATAGATATATTTTTTATCCATTTGTCTATTGCTCCTATATCTTGGCTATTGTAAATAATGCTGCAATGAATATAGGGGTCCATATATCTTTGCAAATTAGTTTTCTCATTTCCCTTGGATAAATGCTCAGAAATGGAACTGCTGGGTTTTATGGTAAATCTAATTTTAGTTTTTTTAATTGATTTTTTAATGTTTTTATTGTTGTTTTTTAGAGAGAGAGAGAAGGGAGAGGAAGAGAGAAATAGAAACATGGATGAGATAGAAACCCTGATAGGCTACCTCCTGTATGCCCCCTCCTGGGAATCAAACCCACAACCTGGGCATGTGCCCTGACTGGGAATTAACCATGACTTTCTGGTGCACTGGACAATGTCAATCCACTGAGCCACACTGGCCAGGCTATTTTTAGGATTTTTTTTAGGACTATTGGTACTATTTTTAATAAGGGCTGCAACAGTTTGCAGTCCAACTAGAAGTGCACAAGAGTTTCCTTTCCTCCATATCCTCACCAACACAAGTTGACTTTTGATGATAGCCATTCTGAGTGGTGTGAGATGGTTTCTCACAGTAGCACCCTACTATCTCTGGACTTTCTCTGGAGAGGGCAGCCCTGCAGGCAGCTACCGCAGTTCTCTTTAATCTCTTTAGGCCCTCTCCTGTTTCTGTTTGGTCTATCTCTCATAAAGGTGGCTGGGGATGTGCTAAAATGCCCTGCAGGTTGGCCAGAGAACCTGGATGGAGCTCCTGCCTACTACCAAGATTCACGGGAAATGTAAACAATGGTGCTCACCTGGTCCTCTGGTCTTGGGTTGTTCACCCACTCTCTTGCTTGTTGTGCAGAGGCTGTTTAATTGGCTCATAGTCATCTCTCAGGAGAATTTGCTGTTAATATAGGTGTACATTTGGTGTATTCTTGTAAGGGGGTGAACTCAGTGTCCACCTACGCTACCACCTTGCTGAGCTCCTCTTCACTGTACTTTTTATAGTTATTTTAGAGTGTACTCTTTCTACTTATAAAAAGTTGTTTGCTGCAAAACAGTATGCTCAGCAGTCTCATACATCTACTATTTATTTCGTCTCTTGATTACATCATTTTCTCTTGCACTTGATTTAATTTCCTATTGTTTTGTTCATCACCGCCCCTAAGCATACAGAAGTCACTGTTAATGTTGTCAGTACGTAACCACATTGAATGATTGTTCTGGAAATGAGATTTAAAGTGATTAAGGATTCTGAAGGTGGAAAATCAGTGATGGGTATTTCTCACCAGTCTGGCATGTCCCATTCCACCATAGCTACCATCATTTTTTTTGTTAATCCTCACACAAGGATATTTTTTTCATTGATTTTTAGTGAGAGTGGAAGGGAGGGAGGGAAATAGAGAGAGACAGAGAGACACATTGATTGGTTGGCTCCCATATGAGCCTCGACCAGGGTTGGGGAGTGAACCTGAAATCTAGGTACGTGCCCTTCACCAGGAATCAAATCCGAGACCCTTGGGTTTGCTGGTCCACACTCTAATTACTGAGCTACATCAGCCAAGGCCATAGCTATGATCTTGAAGAACAAGAACAAAGTGATAGAAGCTGTTTAAGGATCTGTTTCATTGAAGGCAATGAGACTAACAAAAAAATCAAGAAGGGCCTAATAGACATGGAGAAACTTCTAATGCCTGGATTGAAGGCCAGGTACAGAATCATATTGCTCTCAGCACATGACAGTCACAGTCAAAGCAAAAAGTTTGTGTTGTTAAAAGTCTAGACCCAGCTATAATGTTGAATACATTGCTAGCTCTGGGTAGTTTAAACTATTCAAGAATCATTACTCAATACATAATATGAAAGTGAGTAGTGAGTTTTTGATTGCAGATGTGGAGGCGGCTGAAGAATTTTTGGAAACTCTAGATAAGCTGATTGTGGAGGAAAATTACTTGCCAAAGCAAATATTCAATATGGATGAGACTCCCAATTTTGGAAACAGATGTCTGAAAGAACTTTCATCCATAATGAATCCAAGTCAATGCCAGTTTCAAGGCTTTTAAGGACAGGATAACATTCTTACTTGGGGGCAGTTTTGGAGGCTATAAATTGTGATCTGGCACCATGAGAACCTCTGATTTGTAGCTAAATCAAACAGCAATTGTGGGTAACCTGGGGACCTACTACTTGTGATTGGCATCTGAAGTACAGTGGGAGCAGTCTTGTGGGATTCAGTCTTAATCTGCTGTAGATAGTGTTAGAATTGAGTTCAATTGTAGGACATCCAGCTGGCATGGATGCTCCCCCCCAACACATACACATTTGGTGGTCAGAAGTGTCACAAGTGAAGTGTTCAGTGTGAATAGTAAAAGAGACACACAGGAGATGGAAACCTGAGTTTTTTTTCTGTTCACAACCCAAGTGTCAATAAACAGATAAACAAAATATGGTATCTTTGTACAGTGGAGTATTATCCTACATAATAAAGAGCTAATATGCTAATTAGACCAGATGGCAGAATGACCTTCCAGAACAACCTTCCGGAACAACCAGTTTGTGGGGGTTGGGGCCATGGGGCTGCAAGGCAGCCAGGGTTGCGAGGGCCTACGCTTGCACGAATTTCATGCATGGGGACTCTAGTTCAACCATAAAAAGGAAAGGAGTTCTCATACAAGTACAGTATGGATGAACCTTGAAAACATTATGCTAAGTGAAAGAAGTTAGACTGAAAAGGACAAAGGTGTGATTCCACTTATATGAAATATTTGGATTAGGCAAATTCTTAGAAACTAGAAAGTACATTAGAGGTGACAATGGCTGGGGGAAGGGAGATTTAGGAATTATTGCTTAATAGTTATATAGTTTCTTTTTTGGGCAATTAACTAATTTTGGAAGTAGTAATTATTGCACAACATAAAAATGTAATTAATGCCACTGAATCATACAAGTGAAATTGTTACAATGAAAATTTTGTTATCTCCTATATAATAAAGAGGTAATATGCAAATTAACCCCCACTCCCTCACAAGATGGCTGCCTACAACCAGGCCGGCAGGGGGGTTAATGAGGGATGACCAAAAGAATG
>NW_005372038.1:112194-120214 GCF_000412655.1 Myotis brandtii | reverse complement strand
CACCGCGGGATTGGGCGTGCCATCTGCCACCAGGGGAGCGGGCCTAAGCCAGCAGGTGGTTATCTCCTGAGGGGTCCCAGACTGTGAGAGGGCACAGGTTGGGCTGAGGGACCCCCACTCCCTGCCAGTGCACAAATTTTTGTGCACTAGGCTTCTAATATATATATATTTTACCACTACTTAATTTTTTTAAATATATGTTTTATTGATTTTAGAGAGGAAGGGAGAGGGAGAGATAGAAACATCAATGATGTTTCTGCATGCCCCTACTGGGGATCTAGCCGACAACATGAACTGTGAGAGGGCACAGGTTGGGCTGAGGGACCCCCACTCCCTGCCAGTGCACAAATTTTTGTGCACTAGGCTTCTAATATATATATATTTTACCACTACTTAATTTTTTTAAATATATGTTTTATTGATTTTAGAGAGGAAGGGAGAGGGAGAGATAGAAACATCAATGATGTTTCTGCATGCCCCTACTGGGGATCTAGCCGACAACATGACATGTGCCCTGACCGGGAATTGATCCCTGACCTCCTGGTTCATAGGTCGACACTCAACCACTGAGCAACACTGGCCGGGCTTTACCACAACTTAAAAAAAACATTGTTTATACCAATAAACACTGAATTATACACTTTAAATAGGTTAATTGTATAGCATGCAAATTATATTTTAATAAGACCGTTTTAAAAAAACAACAACCTAAAACATGGGCAAATAATGACTGATTAGGCTCCTATAAACTCAGATAAGTCTCAGATCACTCAAATCACATAATTTATTAAATAAATTTAATATTTACAGTGAGATGCTAGGGGAGAGTATATTAACATATTTAGGATAGGAGGCCAGCAAGCTAAGCCACACCTGGGATATGCAATGTTTGTAGCTCCTGTTCCTCTTGTCCACATCAGCCTTCCTCACTAATAGTGGGGTTAGGAGGACCAGAGATGTGATTTGAGCAATGGGGCTTTGTGGATGAAAGAAGCCTGAGTTGTAGGCACAGATCTGTCTGTCTAAAGCGGAAACTTGTCATAGCCCAGTGAGCAGCTAGGGATATTTACTTTTTATTTCCTGGGCAGACAAAACAGGTCCAGAACAGGTGGTCACTCATGGGTGGCTGATTTAGGTCACCATGAATACTGATTGTCTAATATATTTAATGTACCATGAATATTGGTGCCTCAGGGCCTGATGTGTATCATGAATATTAGGTTCCTCCTGTGTTCCATGAATATTTAGTGCCTACTTGGTTCTTCTAGCCTTTCTGATTTATGGTCTGCACACATATACTCTATGTCTAAAATATCTCATGGCTTACTAACCTATTTGTCTCTGCTTAACATATATATGAATTTAATCTTTCCCATTTATTTTTGGTTTTCCATAGCAGAATTGAATATTCTCAGTCATTTCAGTAAATGCATATTACAACTAGTTTGAAACATCCCAGTTTACAAATGAGGAAATTGCACCGAGGAGTTAAGTAACATGTAGAACTTGTCAAGGTCACAGGTGGAGTCAGGATTCAAACTCTGGTAAGTTAACTCCAGAGCTCATGCTTTTAACTGCTATGTTTTGCTGCCTCTGAAGATCAGCTTGAGGTAAGGGACTATAAGTATGAGGGGGGTGCCATAAGAGAAGTTCTAAGTGGTATGGAAGTTCATTGGAGAGAGCTTTATGGAAAGGTTTTATGGAAGTAACATCTGAGATGACCTAGGAAGAATGAAAGGATAATTACAAGCAGAAATTAGAGCAGAAGTGTTAGGTTATTTGTAATTTAAAATTATTTGGCATAGTGTGGCATTGTTTGTGTGTCTGTATTAGTTGAAGTTGCAACACAGGTGCAACTAGTATTTTAGTTAGGAGTTCACATTTCAGAAAGCCAACTGACATTTTATTTCAGAGGCATCTACCCCTAAAGTAGCTTTCTTTATTTATAGCTTACACTATGTATAGCAATATCAGGTGCTTTACTAATTAGCATTGTGAATGTTGGAAGCTGAGTTTTATTGGTGAAATTTGTGGCTTGTTAATGAGCATAGTGGATATTAGAAATGAGTTCTCCTTGTTGAAATTAAATATATTAAAATATATAGATTAGCTAAAATATTTTGAATACACAACTCATTCCTATATGAGTAGGGTAAAAATAAATCTAGTGAGGCTCATGGCCTTTATCATTAGGAATACCAGTACTCAAACCTAAATGGGCTCCAGGTACCAGCCTTTGGTTTGGAGGATTTATAGTTGCCTGATGCAGCTATAGGCTCACAGAATTCTGCCTCTGGAATGTAAAATCACATCTTGTATTTTTAGTAGATTTTGTTGATTTCGAAAACATTTATATACATACAGATTCCACAATCACCTGTAGTAACCTCATAGGGTCACAGGGGCCCATAGTCTAAGGTTGGAAATCACCATTGTGTATATGGGGAGAAATGCAGTTTTACATCTTTGGAGCTTCATTTTAGGAAAATTAATTTGATGTTGGAATGTGGGATGATTTGAATGGGGGGGAAAGGAAGAGTAGAAAGGTGTGGTAACTGTGAGAATGGAGTAGAGAGGTTGGAATAGAGTGGTATGGTAGAAGAAGCATATGAATGGCTTAACGACTAAATAAATGTACAGAGCAAAGGGAGGAGGAATGAGATTTATAACAATCATTTATTTAGAGCTATGTGCCAAGCATATTCTAAGTAGTTTGTATATATTAACTCCTTGTGATCAGAACTTTTAGGATTCACTCTTATCAACTTTCAAATATACCACACAGCAGTGTCAACTATAGTCATCGTGTTCTACCTTACATCTACAGGACTTATTTATCTTGTAACTGGCCTTTCGTATGTTTTGACCACCTTCATCCAATTCCCCCTCCTCCTACCCCCACCTCTGGTAACCAAAAATCTTATATGTTTTTCTGTGAGTTTGTTTTTTGTTTGTTAGATTCTACATATAAGTGAGATCATGCAGTATTCGCCTTTCTCTGTTTTATTACACTTAGCATAATGCCCTCAAGGTCCATCCATGTTGTAATGGATGGCAAGACTTCCTAATTTTTCCTGGCTGAATAGTAATATACAGGGGTGGGCAAAAGTAAGTTTAGTTGTCCATATGGAAAATAATGCAATAATAAATAATAAAAAATAAACTCTGTTTCATGTACTCACAACTGTAAACCTACC
This sequence comes from Myotis brandtii, assembly GCF_000412655.1. NCBI lineage: Eukaryota > Metazoa > Chordata > Mammalia > Chiroptera > Vespertilionidae > Myotis > Myotis brandtii. The sequence continues at coordinate 117,017 of NW_005372038.1, read as the reverse complement.
TTTGCCCATCATATTTTCTTATCCATCTAGGTCAGATATTCTAGTGTAGTATAACTAAAAACTCTGGAATTCAAAAGTGCCAAGAATGGATAATACTTTTAAGTTTCTGTGAACTCATACAAAGCATGCCTTAAAGGAGCCATTCTAGTGGAATGATAGAATGTTGAAGGAAAACAGAATATGTCATCCCAAAATATGCCTCTTTGACATAAAAATTATTTGGAGTTGAAAAACTCCTTCTTTTCTGCTTAAAGGAAAAGAATAAATTCTCCTGTTACTAGAGACAGATTCTAATCAGTCCAGAGATGGCTCCAGATAAATCTGTATAAACAATCCTTGTTAAACTAACCCTTTTCTTTTTAGTTACTTCTTCACCATTAACTACCCTAGCCCAAACCCCTTTGTCTTATCAGTTCTTCACAAATTTATTGTGTTTTTGTTTTTTTGTCTAAAAGACATAAAACCTTTCCTGCTCTGATCACTTTGGGTCTCCATTCTCTTATGAAAGCTCCTGTGTACATTCAGTACTTGTATGCTTTTCTCCTGTTAATCTGTCTTTGTCAGTTTAATTTTCAGACCAAGCCAGGAACCCTGAAGTTGTTTAGGAAAACTCTTTCCTCCCATACAATGTAATTACAAAATTTTGATTCCCTTTTATGTATCTTATTACCATGTGTCTTAATTATGTTGCTTCTTCCTCTGGTTTATCCCCTTTACCCCCAACTAGGTTGTGAGTTTCTTGAGAACAGAGATCTTGTCTTACTAATTTCATATCTTACAGCACACATTATATCTCATGATGCTCATTGGTGCTCAAATATTCTTTGAAGTGAAAAGCATTTCAATGAAAAGAAACTATATAAGTTAATATATCAAGGCCTGCTTCTCCTAGGCTAAACTTCTGCTACTGCTTGAAAGGGCTTAGTTACTGTATATTAATATGATAATGATGGCACTAAAATTAGGAATGTTATCTTTGCTACCCTGATTATTGTCTAACTGTAGTGTTAATAAAACAAAAGAACAGTTTAATTCTTGTCAAATCATGCTCTCACTTATTTATAGATATACTAGTATAAATACAGGCATACCTCATTTTATTGCGCTTTGCTTTATGTGCTTTACAGTTGTTGCTTTTTTTTTTTTTAACAAATTGAAGGCAAGACCCACCACCAGCAAAAAGATTATAACATACTTTATTGAGATACATGCTTTATTGTGGTGATCTGGAACTGAACCCATAATATCTCCAAGATATACTTGTAATTAGGTCAACCTTAGTTGTACAACTCCAGGAAACAGCATTCTTGTAGACCAGTAATTTTTTGTAAAGCACATACTTTTGACTTTCTTGAGGACATGTTCTCTAATGCACCTAATCAGATCTGCCATTATAGTGGGGAAAGAACCCATAGGCAATAAGTAAATGAATGAGCATGGCATTGTTGCGGTAAAACTTTATTTACAAGAGTAGGCTGCAGTCTGTATTTAGCCCTCAGGCTTAAATTTATCTAACCCCTGTCACAGAATACAGGGATGATGCCTCCTAGAGTTATGAAATGTGGTAGCTGTGTATATTATTTATATAGAATAAATCAACTCAAAAAAATTTCATCTTTCTAGAAAAGACCTTAGGGACTATTTGTTTCCTACACATTTTACAGATGAGAAAACTTAGACCCTGAGAAGTTAACACATTGCGTACCTCATAGAAATCTCTAAGACATACGCCAGGGACTGCACGTTTTTGGGCAAACTGCACGTTATTTAAATCATCATAATGCACTTTAGGTGTTGTTTTTCGATAATTATAACATTTTTATTTACAAAAACAATTAAACAATTAAAGTTCCTAGTACTTTTTTAATGTATGGTACTGCATAAAACATTTTCCTCTATGAAGAGGGACCAAACAAAATTTACATAAGTAGATTCGCTCCTTTTTCCATGGGCATGAAAAACGAGAACACTCGTGAGCGGTCCTTAACAGATGGCGCGCGAAACATGAGAAAACTCCTGAGCGGTACGAAATGTGTTAAGAAAGAGACATGATTAAAGTAATGTAGCTCATCAGTGTCAAAACTAGATATGAAACCTACGTATACTGACTCCTAGTCCAATGCTCTTTCTATTACAATATATCAGTCCATCAAGGATGAATAGTAAATTATTTCTCATATAGTTATAGTTTAAAATATACTTTATTATATTCTATTTATCACACGTTGATGACCCATGTTAGAGACAAGCAGTAACTCACACCAAAGAGATCTACAATAATAAAAAACAAATATGCTAATTGACCGTACCTTCACTATGCTCTAAGCCATGCCCACCAGCCAATCAGAGCGACTATATGCAAATTAACCCAACCAAGATGGCGGCTGGCAGCCACGGAGCTGGAGCAAGAAAAAGGCTTGATTGCCTGGGCGATGGAGGAAGCCAAGCTTCCCGTCTGCCGTGAGCCAGCTGTGGCCTCCGCTATGGCAACAACGTTTCAATTATAGAAGACAAATAAATCTCAGATACCTGCTTTCAGCCAGCCTCCACTGGGAGCTTGGGTGGCTAGGGGTTGTGGCCAGCCTGCAAACAGCCATCAGCCCCTCACCCAGGCTGGCCAGGCACTCCTACATAATAAAAGGGTAATATGCAAATTGACCCTAACAGCAGAACGACTTGGAATGACTGGTCACTATGACACACACTGACCACCAGGGGGCAGATGCTCAATGGAAGAGCTGCCTCCTGGTGGTCAGTGCGCTCCCACAGGGGGAGCTCTGCTCAGCCACAAGCCAGGCTGCCGGCTGCCAGTACAGCGGTGGTGGTGGGAGCCTCTCCCGCCTCCTCAGCAGCACTAAGGATGTCTGACTGCAGCTTAGGCCTGCTCCCCGCTGGCAAGTGGACATCCCCCAAGGGCTCCTGGGCTCCTCATGCCAGAGGGATGTCTGACTGCCAACTTAGGCCCAATCCCCCAGGGAGCGGGCCTAAGCCAGCAGATGGTCATCCCCTGAGGGGTCCCAGACTGCAAGAGGGCACAGGCCGGGCTGAGGGGCCCCCTCCCCCCCGAGTGCACAAATTTTTGTGCACCGGGCCTTTAGTATTACTATAACATAGCAAAGTATAATATATATACAGAGTGAACCAAAAAATGTATACATACTTTGAATAATTATTCATTCCAATGTGTTAAATCTGTGTTAAATTCCAAAAGCAACATTGGAATCACTAATTTTTCAAAGTGTGTATACATTTTTTGGGACACCCTATATTATTGGGAAAAATATCTCACCCTAATGCCAGGTCTTACAATATATTGGCCATAATTAAGACAGTATGGTGTTTGCAGAAGGGTAGACACATAAATCAGTGGAACAGAATAAAAATCCAGAGATAGATCCGCACAAGTATACTCAATTAATTTTTGACAAAGGAGCAAAATCAATTCAATGGAGGATGAATCGTCCTTTAAACAACTGGCACTGAAGCAATTGGACATCTTATAGGCAAAAAATAACCTTCACACAATTTTCATACTATATACAAAAATTAAGTCAAAATAAATTCCAATTTAAATGTAAAATGGATAACTATAAAACTTTTAAATTAAAACATGGTAGGAAATTTTGGGGGATTACCACTAGGCAAAGAGTTCTTAAACTTGATCCATAAAGGGGAAAAAAAAAACTAATAAATTGGCCCATCAAAATTGAAAACTTTTGCTCTGCAAAAGATCCTGTTAAGAGGAATGACAAGATAAACTACAGAGTGGGAGAAAATATTTGCAAATCACATATCTGACAAAGAGCTAGTATCTAGAATATATAAATAGCTTGCAAAACTCAACAGTTGAAAAATGGGCAAGATACATGAAGAGACATTTCACCAAAGATCTACAGATGTCAAAAAAACACACAAAAAGATATTTAATGTTAGCAATCAGAGAAATGCAAATTAGAATTACAAATGAGATATAACTACACACCTATCAGAATAGCTAAAAGAAAAAAATAGTGATAATGCCAAATGCTGGTGAATATGTAGAGAAAATGAATATCAAATACATTGCCAGTGGTAAGGTAAAATGGTACAGCAAGGCTGGAAAACAGTTTGGCAATTTCTTACAAAACGGAACCTACAACTCACAATCTAGTAATTACATTCCTGAGCCTTTATCCCAGAGAAATGAAGACTTATGTTCATACAAAACTTTGATATGAAGGCTCATAACAGGTTTATTCATAACAGTAAAAAACTTGAAACAGCCCAGGTGTCCTTCAAAGGGTGAATAGTTAAACTGTGGTACATACATACCATGGAATACTACTCAGCAATAAAAGAGAATGGACTATTGAAGTACACTGCAATGTGTATGAACCTCAAAGAAATTATACTGAGTGGGAAAAGCCAGTCTCAAAAGATAGTGTGTAATTTCATTTATGTAACTTTCATGAAGGAGCATTATTATAGAGGTAGAGAACTTGTCAATGGTTACCAGGTGATAGGGATAGGGAGGAGGAGGACAAGTGTAGTTATAAAGGGGTAGCATGAAGGAGTCTTGTGGTAAAGATACAGTTAAGTATCTCAATTGTAGTGGTGGTTACACAAAGCTACACATATGATAATATTCCACAGAGCCTCCCTCGCCCTCCCACACATACACATATTAGTGCATGTATAACTGTGCAATTTGAATTAAGCTCTATGGATTGTACCAAAGTTAATTTCTTGGTTTTGATCATGGTGGTATAAGATGTAAATATTGGAGGAGGCTGGGGAAATGGTACATGGGACTTGCCTATACATTTCTTTTGCAACCTTCTGAA
>NW_005372038.1:105953-111765 GCF_000412655.1 Myotis brandtii | reverse complement strand
TATTTTAAAAAATTATATATATTAAAATATAAAATATATTTTATTCAAGTTATATAAAAAAGAGAAAGAGAAATGCAAGTGAATGAGTGTCATCTTCAATTTAACAATCATTTATTGAATGCATTCTATGACCAAGATTCTGATTTATGCATAATTGAATAAATACCTTTTCAAAGACCATCCATTCCATTAAAGAGAGTGTTCTTGAGAGGTTCCAATGTAAATGCCCTTAATCTTTCAAAGTGAAACTTATCAGCCAGTAACAAATAAATTGAAAACTATTGGCTTCCTTTAAAATAGATTAATTATGAGGACTACATAATTTATTCTTCCCTCCATCACTCTTCTATTTTTGCTAAAACTACCAAGGATGTCCTGATTTGCCAAAGGCAAGCCCAAGTATATATTTCTGCAATGTTTGTCCTTGTTAACCAATTTCTCCTTTTTTAAAATGCTATACAACTTCAGCTTTTGTGACATCACTTTTTAAATATATATATGTATTTTTGTATTGTTGATAGTATTATAGATGTCTTCCATTTCTCCTTATCCCCTGTGACATCACTTTTTTTTAATCTAGATCTCTTCCTGTCTCTCCAGCCATTTTTATTTAGCCCCTCCCATTTTATATGTTCTCCCATTGCTTCAGTAATAAACTCCATGCTGATGGTTTTCACATATCATTTTAATATCAACTTCTTCCTTAAATTTCAGATTTCACATTATCAGCTACTCATTAATTGTATCCATTTGAATGTTGTCCAGAACTTCCCATTTAATTTAATCCCCTCCTCCCATCCTTCCTTCTTACATGTGCTCTACATATAATAGTTGCTCAAGAAATATCTGAATTAAAATGGAAATATTCTTGATATTTTGAATAACATAATTCTACCATTCTTGAATATTAGAAAGCTCAATGCAATTCTTGGCTTTACCCTGTCACTCTTAATTCTAGTTAATCACAAAATGGTATTGATTTTACTCTAATATTTCTTAAATTCAGGCACTCTCCATTCTTTTTTTTTTTAATGCAAAAGAGTCTTGCTTTTATTGTGAATTGGGATCACCAGGATTTTATGGATGGCTGGATGCAGCTCCACATTGATCAAGTCCGCTGGGAAATGAGGAGCAGGGCCGAGAAAGTGGGGTTTCTATTTGCAGAGCATGTCTGTAACTATCTTGGTATCTCTCATAACTGAGGTTCTCTATTACATTTTTCCTGCTAAAATATTATTTTCATTAGTCATATTTTGAGAAGACAGCCTCAATTTCTACTTTGTAATTCCCATGTCACATCTTTGCATGGTTTAGTGATATTTTTGCTGCTTGCTGTACTTGTAGGGTGGTATGAATGAGGTTCTTGAAAAGTCAGCAAGTGTGGGCTCTGCTTTTCAGGGTGTCATTCATTTTAATGCTGCCAATCAGAGGACCCAGGTGGCTGTGGATTTGGAGTAAGGTCTTTTGTGCCCTGTTGAAGGAGGGCATGAGATGGATGACTGCCCAGCTCCCAGGTAGCACCTGAAATGCAGGCTTTCTCCATTCTCATAGCTACTTTAGTAGAGTTGTCACCATCTCTCTCTATTGACATAGGTTTCAAACTGGTCCCCACAGATTAGTGTCTATAAGTGAATGACAAGAAATGTGAGTGACAGAGATGTGTGAAAAGCTAACTGCAATGTGAAACCACAGCCCCCAAGTGTGCAGCTTAAGATACCAAAAACACTTTTGAAAGTACAATTCCTGGTTGCGGAACCAAAAACCTTGTGAGAAATATCAAACTAAGGGAATTGAGCTTGTAAATGATTCTATGAAAGTTCTTATTGTAAACACTTGCTCTCCATTTTTCACCAAAACACCTTGATGAGACAAAGCTGAGCTTATTCTCTTCACATGATGGGGGAGCATCACATCAACAGAGACATATTATCATCTACGTATAGTAGACAGGGTGAATTCAAGATATTTATGAGATTTTTAAAGTCTGGTTTAAATCTGGCTTTTCATTTGGACAAGGGGCTTGGTTATGATTAGATAAGGATCATGATACAATAACTTAAAAGATTTGTGGACCCAGTAGTCCACCTATTGACTTTTAGGACTTTCCTGATGGTTATTTCAGGAAGTTCCTGGAATGTATAATAAGTTTATTTTCAAATTTTACCTTTCTAGAAAAGAGTTTCCTGGAATAGTAAAATTAAACTGATAAAGGCAGTGAAAGAATAAACTCTTGCTTATGTAGACAGTAAGATGTATGGGTATAGATGGTCTCAGTTTTCATATAAAAGGAAAATTAAAAGAAAGTAGGAAAGGGATGAAAAGATACTTACACATTAAATTAATAATAGTGATTATTAACATTTAATTTCTATTTATTATCATATCTTTGTTGTAATCTGACCTAAGCCAATTTGGACTTCACTAGTGTTAGGTTTGAATATCTATAACTTCACATGCACAACTTTGCTACTGCATGTTATGTTACAACAAACTGAAGTCTTAAACTGAATTATCCTACCCATACATTTATGAGTAATTAGGCACAAAAAAAGTCTTACAGGCTTTTACAATAGGGGAAGATATGCTTCATCTTCCTGAGCATGTTAACAAGCATCTTGCATGAAAAGTTTCACTCCAAAGCAATTGTTCTGACAGCAGGCTTAGCTAATCTATTCGGACCATGGAACAAAATCCTTGCTTACTAGTTTTTTGAGTACAGAAAGGAAAGGAGTTCCAAATGTATGGCAGATGTGCAAGACAAAATGCACCAAAGAGATAATTTTATTCAGGCTGTTGTAATAGGGAGAATGTTCATTAATGAGGAACATCTCAAAGAAAAAGAAGGGAGCCTGAGGTTTTATAGAGGCAGGTAAATAAGGGATTTATCCATGAGGCATATGGGAGTCATAAGGAAGGATGTAGATGGCTCTTATCTGGGAATATATGAAAACAGAGTGGTCCTTTGAGGTTAGCTGTAATATAAAGCAGATTCTTAACTGTTGCTAATGATGGGGTTCAGAACACACTACCCTAAAATGTGGTGCCTTGTCATATTGAATATTTTAAGCTGAAGGAATTTGAGAAATGGTAGTTCAGGAAGGACTCTCTGACCTTTCCCTGAAACAGATTATAATACCATCATGAAAGAGATGCTTACACTGTACCCAAAGGAAAGGAGCATTATCATCTCTGAAGATGGAAGGAATCTGATCAAACAGGTCTTGCTAAGTTTCCCCAGTTTACTACCCTTAGCTCATGCCTTTTTGTCTAATCATATTCATTTTTCCAAGACTTTCCACTTTTCATAAAACCTAGTATAAGAACACTCAGGTTTAACTGTTTCTTTTGTGTCTTCATTTCCTTCTGAAGGCTCCTGTGTCATGTAAAACTTTTATTAAATAAATGTGCATGCCTTTTTCTTGTTAATCTGTCTTTTGTTAGAGACCCAGATAAGAACCTAGAAGGATTGAAGGAAAATATATATTCCTCTCCTACACTTACTTCTAATAGCACAGGACTGAGATAAATTTCAGTATTTTCACAGGTATTCTTTAGAAGGTATTAGGCTGCTGGGCTCACCTGGTTTTATATACCTTTTGTGCAAGGATGGAGCTGCCTGTAGAATATTTCTAGAGAATACATATGTTTTGAACATCAGTGATTAACATAAGTTGTTTTGAGAAGAATATCTTAGATAGGCTGGCCAGAGGAGGCCTCTCTGAGGACGTCATTTTGAAACAAAGACTTAAATTCATAAAGTGAGGAAGCCATGCAAAAAAGAATGGTGCTCCAGGCAGAAGGAACAGAAAGTACCAAGACTTTGAAGCATAAATGATCATTTGAAAATAAAAGAGACCACCCAAATGAGAGAAAACTGTTTATTCAGAGCTTGTTATAGCAATGGAGTCAGCCACCACCACTTGCATTTGGCAGAGATCCAAAGGCAGGAAAGAAGTAGGGTATAGTTTCAGATATGCCCTGTTTGGAGGCTGTTGGCATGGGGAAGCTGTAGGAAGGCTAACTAGAAGCAGGGTGTCCTATGTGATTGGTTACAGGTACATATTTAGCTTTCTGTGACTGGTCCTAAGTTGGAAGCAAGGACAAAAATTGGAGAAGTTGTCAGTTGTTAACCAAGTCCTGGTTGTTTGGAGCTGATTTTTACAAGAGTATTGTTTGGTTTCCTAGGTTAGTTGCTAGAGATAATAGTCTGACTCCCTCAAGTCTACTTATAGAAAGTAAGTTGGTTTCTTGGGTTGGTTTCTGCAGATTGTGCATCAGAGTTCTATTTTTATATATGGTCTGGCCATTGTGTGTTTGCATATTCAATCTCTCAAGTATGACATATTTGAGAACACTAGGAAGGCTAATGTGACTGGAAATGAGGGAAGGAGCAGAAAGTATTATATTCCTGGAGAAAAGGACTGGTAGGGCCTGAAAATCCATGGTAATGAGTTTAGTTTTATTTAGATGTGATAAGAACTCTTTGGAGTATTCTCCACAGGGAAGTGAAATAAACTGATTTATAGTTTTAAAAGGTTACTTTGGGTCCTGGCCAGGTTGCTCACTGGTTGGAGCATAGTCTTAATATGCCAAGGTTGAGGGTTCAATCCCCAGTCAATGAATGCATAGATGAGTGGAACAACAAATCGAGGCCTCTTTCTCTCTCTCTCTCTCTCTCTCTCTCTCTCTCTCTCTTCCTGCCTCTCTTTCTCTAAAATCAATCAATAATTTTTTTAAATGGTTACTTTGGCTGTTACATGGATTATAGAGACTCTATATAGAGAAGAATAAAGCAGAGAGGCCATCAGGGAGGCTGTTGCCATAGTTTATGTGAAAGATGTGAAGGAATTCATAACATGCATCTCCCTCAAAATATGCCACTCTAAGATATTGACTATTTTGAGTTAAAGGCACTTTAGAAAACGCAGATGCAAGTAGGACACTCTGACCTTTCTCCTTTAAAAAAAATAATAAAAACCGCACAATAACAACGGGAGGTCAAATTTCCATGTGAAAGATGTTCTCTCTATACCAGAAGAAAATCCTGTCTCCAAGAACAGGTGGTTGAGGCTGAGAGAATTCTGTACAAACAACACTTGTTAAACTACCCTTAATCTTCCTGGGCACTGTTCCACCTAATTAAATACCCAGCCCAAGCCCCTTTACCTTGCCATGTTTTCACAATTTACTATACTCTGTACAATTCAGTATATAAGTGTTCAATTTCAACTGCTTCTTTGGGGCTTTATTTTTCTTGTGAGGACTCCCATGAACATGTAAAAAATTAAAACGTGTATGCTTTTCTCCTGTTAATGTCTTATGTCAGTTTAATTCTTTCCTCCCCTACAGATCACAGTGGTCTGAACCAGGATAGTAGCTGTGGAGGTGATAAAAAGTGGTGGATTCTGGACATGTTTGTAAGGTACAGTCAGTGGAATTCATTAATGAGTTGGGTGTCAGGTGACAGAGAGTAATCAAGAATATCCAATATGTTTGAACTTAGCAAATGGGGGTGCCATTATTAAGATGAAGAAAACCTCTGGGGCCGGGGGGGGCAAGGGCAGGCTAGAAGGGGTCAATGGGGGAAAAGGGGGATATATGTAATACTTTCAACAATAAAGATTTAAATTTTTTTAAAAGATGAAGAAAACCTTTCTGAATACCTTATGCTTCTTCATTAAATCATGTCTATGTATCCAGTTGGCATATGACACTTGAGGGTAAGGATGTTGCCTAGTCATGTTTTCCCTCTACTGTGTTTATTAAAAGACTAGAGGCCCGGTGCACAAAAATTTGTGCACTCGGGGGGGGG
>NW_005372038.1:104653-104897 GCF_000412655.1 Myotis brandtii | reverse complement strand
AGAGGCCTGGAGGCCTGGTGCACAGGTGGGGGCCGGCTGGTTTGCCCTGAAGGGTGTCCTGGATCAGGGTGGGGGTCCTGCCTGGCCAGCTGGCCAGCCTGGATGACGGGTGATAGCTGTTTGCAGCTGGTCACACCCCCTTCAGGGTGGGGGTCCACACTGGGGTGCCTGGCCAGCCTGGATGAGGGACTGATGGCTGTTTTCAGGCTGGCCACACCCCCTTTAGGGTGGGGGTCCCCACTGG
>NW_005372038.1:102684-104495 GCF_000412655.1 Myotis brandtii | reverse complement strand
TCACTGAAGCAAGCAAGCCTCCTGTTAGCTTCAAGCTGCCTGGCTGCCGGCCGCCATCTTGGCTGGCAGTTAATTTGCATATCGCCCTGATTAGCCAATGGGAAGGGTAGTGGAGGTACGGCTAATTACCATGTTTCTCTTTTATTAGATAGGATTATATAGCCAGGACAGATTTCAGTGAATATTTCTGACTGATTCCATTAAATAAATTGGAAAGAAAAGTTGTTGATGCTAAGCCACCAGGCAGAGTTTCTAATAGATGTGCCTTTATTTATTTCTCCACTCTTTTGATACTTCAATAAAGGAAATGCTGAACACTTAACAAATCTACATTTTTCCCTGAGGGGATAAATTGACCTGCTTATCTACATTTTTCTTCCAAGGATACATTGACCTGCTTATTGATGTATTCATTCTAGTCAAAGTGGCTAAATGCTATAACTGGATCTGAAAGAATTCAGAACTTAAATTCATTTGAATATAGAGTTAAAAAAACCCACACAACTCTTTTGCATTTCGATCCTGGAGTAAAGGAAACAGATCAATATTCACCAGAGAATTATAGCCGAATTGTAAATTAGAATACAAATCTGTTAATTGTGTTCTCATCCTAAACTATTTGTTAAGTGTCCAAGTAAGGACAGTTTTCTGCTGTAATTTAAATCTGGATTTTTTTGCTTTTTGTGAATTTGCAAATGGAACATAAGGAGCTTTCCCCCCCATATTCTATCATGATACTCCTATTAAGTACTGTGTTACATAGAAATATAAGGGAATATAAATATTCTGATGGTAATGGAATTTATATATGAAAAGCAAGTTATGCATATTCAATTGCTGGTTTCAGAATCTCATCATTACCACATTAGTCATTACTGTGTAACTACCTTGTTTTGATTTATTATGTACATAAATCTGTTATAGGCACCCAAAACACCAGGAAAGGTATTATTGGACCCCTCCCCCCAAGTCAAAGGGAGAGGGCTGTCCCCACCTTGTTTCTTGTCTTGTATTAATGAATTTAAACAAGTGACTCCACATAATTTCATTGTGTTAAAGCAAATTTATTAAGAAAGTAAAACATGCAAATTTATTAAAGGAGCAAGGCAAGCAAATATATCACCTGGTATAAAGTGTGGATGGGCTTTCTCAGCTAATCCAAGGAGCAAGTGAGGTGGAAGATTTCTGCTTTATATACTTTTCTGTCTATAGATTTTTAAATTCCTCTGTCAAATATCTTGGTACATATTAATTTTCAAGGTTCCCCTTTTACTTTGTTGTGGCTTTCCCAGAATTTGTGAGAAGCACCTGACAATTTTATCTTACTAAGCCCCAAGTCTGCTGGCTTTTCTGTTTAGAGAGTGAAAAAAAAAACTGCCTTTTTTTTCCTTTCCCCTTCTCCCTTCCTTTCCTGCATTCTCTCATTAGAGAGCCTTTTCACCATTTTCTCTCAAGTGTCCTTGGTTTTGGAAAGATATTAGCTTGTTATTTATAAGCTAGCTGCAAGTTGTCCAAACTGTTTGGCCTTGTTTAATTTTCTTGTCTCAGTTTCCCTATTCCTTCTGCCCTGGAATTTTCCCAGCTTCTTGCTATCCTGTAACAGATCCAATATAAATGTGCATGACTGTCATGCAAAGCTATTTCCTTCCATTAAATTCCAAAGAAATAGCTGTCGAGTAACACTTCCTCCACGTTCTGCCTGGAGTAGGGTTCGGTACCTGAAAGTGGAGCCGCACAACAAATGAGAGAAAAAGACACGAGATAATTTTGCAATATTGGGGGACCAGGCGGGCAAGTCCCGAAGGACTTCC
>NW_005372038.1:96485-96992 GCF_000412655.1 Myotis brandtii | reverse complement strand
CCAAATATACCTTTTTAAAGCCGAATCTACTTTTTTAAAGCCAAATCCTGCCCCGTTTGTTAGCCTGGTTAAGAAAACGTTCCCAGTTTACTTACAGACCCGGGCTTCTGTAGTTGATCCTGGGCATTGCGTGCGGTAGAATCCCCCTCACCTTTTTTCGGTGAGTTTTCCACACCTTTTCGGTGAAAACTTCCTTTTCTCGCTCCGAGGAGGCCTGCACTTCCAGATTACCCGTCGGGCGCCAGATGTCGAGTAACACTTCCTCCACGTTCTGCCTGGAGTAGGGTTCACCTGAAAGTAGTGGAGCCGCACAACAAATGAGAGAAAAAGACACGAGATAATTTTGCAATATTGGGGGACCAGGCGGGCAAGTCCCGAAGGACTTCCACCCATGCTCAGGCTGCTCCAATCTTTTATTGATCTGGAGTAAGGAAGTTTCAATGACACACAGATCAGCAATTTCCAGGAGTAGACAAAAGTATCTGATTAACTTATCAATAGATTTCC
>NW_005372038.1:95532-96290 GCF_000412655.1 Myotis brandtii | reverse complement strand
TTCTATGAGTTTTTGGGGGGGGGGTCTCTGTCTAAACTCAGCTAGTGAAGACAATGAATGGACTCCGGCAAATAGCCATCAATATATTTAATTTTTTATTTTCAAGATTTCCGTATGGTTCTTTCCCTAATTATCATATGTATTTGAATGAAAGCAAGTTTTTGTTTATTACCTACATTTTCATTTATTCTTCCTTCAAAATTGTGCTGTAATACTAAGTTTGGGATATCACCACTGTTTTCATGACAGCCTATTATGATAGCAAATAGAGGCCCGGTGCACGAATTCGTGCACGGGTGGGATCAGGCTGACTCACCCTGATGGGGGCCGATCGGGCCAGGCCGGCATGGGGGAGGGGACTTGGGAGGTTGGCTGGCCAGCCCTGCCCCTGATTGGAGTTGGGGGGCCAATCAGGGGCTGGGCTGGCCTGGAAGAGAGGCTGCGGGTAGTTGGGGCCACAGTGCATGTCATAGTGACTGATCATTCTGGTATTTCTGGTCGCTTACGTTTTAGCCTATCTAATAATAGACGAACATGGTAATTAACCATACCTCCGACACGCTTCCCATTGGCTAATCAGGGCGATATGCAAATTAACTGCCAACCAAGATGGCGGCCGGCAGCCAGGCAGCTGAAGCGAACAGGAGGCTTGCTTGCTCCAGTGATGGAGGAAGCCAAGGTTCCCCGCCTGCCGCTGCTGGCCTCTGAGCTGCAGTCTAAGCAACTATGTTGCAATTATAGAACCTAAACAAACTCCA
>NW_005372038.1:89211-94613 GCF_000412655.1 Myotis brandtii | reverse complement strand
ACCCCCCCATGGGCCCTGCTCTGTGTGTGACGGGGTGGAGCCGCAACCTCCCCATCGGCCCTGCCCTGAGTGTGACAGGGGGGAGTGCCCCAACCCCCTGATCGGCCCTGCTCTGTGGGTGACAGGGGTGGCACCCCAACCCCCTGATCCGCCCTGCTCGGTGTGTGACAGGGGGTGGTGCCCCAACTCCCCTATCGGCCCTACTCTGTGCATGACGGGGGGAGCTCCCCAACTCCCCAATTGGCCCTGCTCTGAGCCCGACCAGGGGCTGCACCTAGGGATTGGGCCTGCCCTCTGCCCCCCAGGAGCGGGCCTTAGCCAGCAGGTCGTTATCTCCCGAGAGGTCCCAGACTGTGAGAGGGCACAAGCGGGGCTGAGGGAAACCCCCCCGCCCCCGCCAGTGCACAAATTTTTGTGCACCGGGCCTCTAGTATATAGATAATGTAATAGAAAAAAAAATGCAGGTTCAGCTGCCTGCCATAATGAAAGCCAAACTCGTGAGTCAGGTGCTGGTGCACAAGGAAAGAGGTTTTATTCAGGTGCTGGTGCAAAAGGAAAGAGGTTTTATTCAGGTGCCCTGCGACCTGGGAGAATGGTGGACTTCCATCTCAAAGACCATCTCTCCTTCCTACTCAAGTCTTCAGTTATTATAGGGATTAGAAAGGGGAGGGCTGTTTTTCTATACAATTATCTTGCTAGCTTTTTGCACACATGAGTCCTGTCAATTCATATTTCTAGCTTTCAGTGGGCTCAGGCCTTGTCCATTCATCTTTTTAGCTTTTGGCATGCTTAGTGTAAGAACTTCTCCCGGTGCCATTTTGGCCAATGGGGGAGAATCCCTGGCACTCCAACTGACTATCTGTAGTAACAATAGTACATTTTCTGGTTAATAAATTATTAAACAAAATTAAAAACTCTGATTAGAAAAAATGGAGGCATTCAATCTTAAATTACCACCAGAAAATAAAAAAGATTATAAAGTTGTACTAGACAAATAAGCTAAAGTTTCCATTTGCCTGCTTGCATCAAAGCCCAATAAAACATGAACAGGAGCTTGCAGCAAAGAATGTAAGGGTTTATTTTTATTTATTTATTTATTTATTTATTTTTTATTGATTTTTTACAGAGAGGAAGGGAGAGGGATAGAGAGTTAGAAACATCGATCAGCTGCCTCCTGCACACTCTCCACTGGGATGTGCCCGCAACCAAGATACATGCCCTTGACCGGAATCGAACCTGGGACCCTTGAGTCCTCAGGCCGAGGCTCTATCCACTGAGCCAAACCGGTTAGGGCAAGGGTTTATTTTTAGGAAGTGGCCCATGCTTGAAGACAGGTGAGCTAATGCTAAAAGATCTGACTCCCCAATGGCTTCCAGGGGATGAGTTATATAAGGGAAAAATTATTAATAATAATGACTAAAGGAGTTAGGGTCATGGTCAGGACTGTGGTTTCTACTGATTGGTCAGTGCAAGGATAGTGGTTAGTTGATTAATGCTTCTGGCCCTGATGTCAGCCAGGGCGTGGCTTCCTCTGATTTTACCACTTTTCTGCATCTGGAGCTAAAACACAACTGAGGCCTAGATGTTATCTCTAGTTCGACTGAAACTATCTCTAGGGTCAATAGACCTGAGGCTTTGTTCCTGATATTATTTGATGTTGATCAGAATCTCATTGTCCTGAAGGCTTAATGATAAAAGGAGTGGACATGCAAGGGAGAAGGAGGCAGGTGAGTCACAGTGCTGGATGAGGCCAGTTTGAATCAAAGGAGAAAAGTTCACATTAAAGAAGTAAAGTTTCTAAGTGGTTATATATGCTAGTAGGAAGCATTTGTTTTATTTTAAAATTATTATTATTTATATTTTCCTCATGTAAAATCCCACTAAGATAGGCTCTACTAAATCAGACATTTTCAGAATTTAACGTGTCAACATAAAAAATACCCAAGTTTATAGATAATTTTATGAGTTAATTTATGTCAGATTGACGACAATTGCCAGAAAGCATGAATCTTATCAAATTGAGCAAATGCTCTGGAGAATGGCAGTTTTGTAGCTTATTTCTTACATTACAATTAAAGGAGAAGATGTAAGGGGATTACATGAAATTTATTGGTGGTAGATCAGTGAGGCAGAAGAAAGAAAAGGAGAGAAATATCTGTGGTTGGATAAAGAATAAAATGGAGAGACACATACTTCTTTTACATTGGTGGGTATAGTTAACAATTAACATTTACAGCACATAGAGATGGTATATGGAAGAACAAGATAACAATGAGGTGTTCTGTGGTCTCATGATCTGGTGTGAGATTGTGCCCCGAGGGGTCTGGAAAAAGGAGACTTTTCTGATATTCCAAAGGTATGTTATTGTAGATGCAAAAAGGCAATAGACAGGCTCTGATACGTTAAAGATTAACTTTTGTTAAGGAAGATACTGGCCTAAGACATGACTACCTGCCTAACTTTTAGTTAGAAAGTTTTAATTTCAGACCATCCTATATGGTTACTTTAGGTCTCTGAGTTTGCAAAGCGTGCAATGCAGGCTTCCCCTGAGCTTGTCAGGTTTAGTATGTGGCCCCTTTTTCATCCACACATGTGAAGAACAGTGAGGAAAAAGTTTGGTAAGTAATGAATACATGAAGAATAATGTTGTCATATTTAGGGTTCGTTAGTGAACAACCTGTTTACTAAATGCCATTTCCCAACTGTTAAACTAGTCTACACTTTCTTCCAGTAATGACAACTAAAATTCCCACAGTTATCTGTAGGTCTTTCATATATTTCAGGACCCATTTGGGGGTAATCAGAATTAACTGCATCTGGTTGGAACAGAGTAGGTGGGCCAGGGCATGGAATTAGATCTTTCCACTGAGCAAATTAAGCTATAGGCACCAGAGGAACTGCAGTATGAGAATCAGAATATAATATTTAACCCTACAGTCAGTCATCCAGTATTACTGAACAGCTACTCTGTGCCAGGTTCTGTGCTAGTCACTGAAGATGTAAAGATAGTTGGTTTCTCTCAAGAAGCTCACATGTATGCAAACGAATGAATCACAACACAGTGATTAAATGCAACAATATATGCAATTCTAACCATTGCAGTGACAAAAAGGACATAGTAAATAACTGTTGGATGGGTGAAGAATCAAGAAAAGTGATAGATCTGGATAATAGAGGTAAGTCAAGCTGTTTTGAAGATGAAGGGCAGTACACTAAACTGTTACTATATACCTTCAAGTGATATTATACCACTTCACATGTAGTACAACCATCTTACAATTATATATTTCCATTTTTCTCCTCCCAACATTTATGCTATTCTTGCCATATATTTTTACTTTTATATTTGCTCTAAATTCCATAGTGCATTATTATCTTTGTTTACACAATTTTTAAAAGAGATTGAAATAAGAGGGAAAGTCTTCTATATTTACCCATATGGTTACCAGTTCTGGTGTTCTTCTTGAATTTTGTTTGTTGTTTATTTATTTTTAAGTTTAATTTTTAATTCTTTTTATTGTGGTAAAATACACATCATGTAAAATTTACCATCTTAACCACCTTTAAATGTACAGTTCAGTGATATTAGTCACATTGTTGTGTCACCATCACTACCATCCATCTCCAGAATCTTTTCTTCTTGTAAAACTGAAACTCTATACCCATTAGACATTAACGTCCCATTCCCCTCCCCAACTTCTGGCAACCGCTATTCTACTCGATGTCTGTATAAATTTGAGTGCTCTGGGTATTTCATATAAATGGAATAATATAGTATTTTTCCATTTGTGACTGGCTTATTTCACTTAGCATAATGTCTATAAGTTCATCCATGTTGTAGCATATGTCAGAATTTGCTCAATTGTTAAGGCTGAATAATATTCCATTGTATGGATAGACAACATTTTGTTTATCCATTCATCTGCTGATGGGCACTTGGGTTTATTGTATCTTCTGGCCATTATGAATAATGCTGCTATGAAGATGGGTGCAAAAATATATCTTTGTGTCCCTACTTTCAATTCTTTTGGGTATATATACCCAGAAATGGAATTGCTAGATCACTGGATAATTCTATTTCCAATTTATTGAGGAACAGCTATACTGTTTTTTATAGTGGCTGTACCATTTTATATTCCGCTGAACAGTGCAAAAGCCTTCCAATTTCTCTACATCTTTGCCAATACTTATTTTCTGATTCTTTTTTAATAGTAGCCATCCTAATGGGTGTGAGGTGGTATTTCACTGTGGTTTTGATTGGCATTTCTCCAATGATATTTTTTGGGGGGGCTTACTACTTTAAATTTATTTTTTCTATTTTTAAAAAAATATTTATTGTTGAAAGTATTACATATGTCCCCTTTCCCCCCATTGACCTCTCCCAGCCTGTCCCCACTCCACTCCAGGCCTTCACCACCCTATTGTCTGTGTCTGTGGGTTATGCACATATGCATACAAGTTCATTGGCTGATCTCTTCCCACCCACCCACCGTCCCCTGCCTTCCCTCTGAGGTTTGACGATCTGTTGGATGCTTCTATGTCTCTGGGTCTATTTTTGTTCATCAGTTTATATTGGTCATTGGATTTCACATATGAGTGAAATCATCTGATACTTACCTTTCTCTGACTGGCTTATTTCACTTAGCATAATGCTCTCCAGGTCCATCCATACTGTTGCAAATGGTAGGAGTTTGTTCTCTTTTGCAGCTGCATAGTATTCCATTGTGTAAATGTACCAGAGTTTTTTAATCCACTCATCTGCTGATGGGCACTTAGGCTGTTCCAAATCGTACCTATTATAATTTGTGCTGCTATGAACATAGGGGTGCATATATTCTTTCTGATTGGTGTTTTGGGTTTCTTTGGATATATTCCTAGATGTGAGATCACTGGGTCAAATGAGAGTTCCATTTTAAATTTTTTGAGGAAACTCCATACTGTTTTCTATAGAAGCTGTACCAGTCTGCATTCCCACCAGCAGTGTACTACGGTTCCCCTTTCTCCACATCCTCGCCAACACTTATCATTTGTTGAAGATAGCCATTCTGATAGGTGTGAAGTGGTACCTCATTGTCATTTTGATTTGCATCTCTTGGATGATTAGTGACTTTTAGCATTGTTTCATATGCCTTTTGGCCTTCTGTATGTCCACTTTGGAGAAGTGTCTACTTAGGTCCTTTGCCCATTTTTTAATTAGATTGTTTATCTTCCTTTTTTGAAGTTGTATGAGTTCCCTATAAATTTTGAACATTAACCCTTATCAGATGTATCATTGGCAAATATGTTCTCCCATGCAGTGGGCTCTCTTGTTATTTTGTTGACGGTTTCTTTTGCTGTGCAAAAACTTTTTTTTATGTAGTCCCATTTGTTTATTTTCTCCTTAGTTTCCATTGTCCTAGGAG
>NW_005372038.1:56298-87814 GCF_000412655.1 Myotis brandtii | reverse complement strand
ATCATTGGCAAATATGTTCTCCCATACAGTGGGTTCCCTTTTCATTTTGATGCTGGTTTCCTTTGCTGTATAGAAACTTTTTATTTTGATGTAGTCCCATTTGTTTATTTTTGCCTTTGTTTCTCTTGCCCTAGGCAATATATCTGTGAATATTCCACTATGTGAGATGTCTGATATTTTTTTGCCTATGTTTTATTTTAGTATTGTTATGCTTTCACAACTTACATTTAAGTCTTTTATCCATTTTGAGTTTATTCTTGTGTATGGTGTAAGTTGGTGGTCTAGATTCATGTTTTTTGCATGTATCTGTCAAATTTTCCCAATACCATTTATTGAAGAGACTTTTTACTCCATTATATGTTTTTGCCTCCATTGTCAAATATTAATTGAGCACAATGGCTTGGGTCAATTTCTGGGTTCTCTGTTCCGTGGATCTATAGGCCTGTTCTTGTGCCAGTACCAGGCTGTTTTGATACAGTGGTTTTGTAGTATAGCTTGATATCTGGTATTGTGATCCCTCCAACTTTGTTCTTTCTCAAGATTCTTGTGGCTATTAGGGTGGTTGTTTTTTGTTTGTTTGTTTTTTTGTTGTTCCATATTAATTTTTGGAGTGTTTGTTCTAGATTGGTGAAATATGCCCGTGATATTTTAATCTATAGATTGCTTTGGGTCTATGGCCATACCACCCTGAAAGTGCCCAGTCTCATCTGATCTTGGAAGCCAAACAGCGTTGGGTCTAATGAGTACTTGGATGGGAGATTGCTTTGGGGAGTATGGACATCTTAATGATGTTACTTCTACAAACCTATGAACATGGTGCCAAACAGAGTTGGGTCTAATGAGTACTTGGATAGGAGATTGCTTTGGGGAGTATGGACATTTTAATGATGTTACTTCTACCAATCCATGAACATGGTGTATTCTTTCACTTGTTTATATCTCTTTCTATCTCTTTTTTTCAATGTCCTATAGTTTTCTAAGTTCAGGTCTTTTACCTCCTTGGTTAAGTTTATTCCTAAGTATCTTAATTTTTTGATGTTGTAAAACTAAATGGGATTGTATTCTTAATTTATCTTTCTGATAGTTGATTATTGGTGTAAAAATGCCACCAATTTCTGAATATTAATTTTGTATCCCGATACTTTACCAAATTCATTTATCAGCTCTGGTAGCTTTTGGTGGAGTCTTTAGGGTTTTCCATATACAGTAGCATGTCATCTTCAAATAATGACAGTTTTATTTCCTCCTTTCCAATTTGGATGCCTTTCTTGTTTCTACTTGTCTGATTGCTGTGGCTTGAACTTCCAGTACTATGTTGAATAAGAGTGGTGAAAGTGGACATCTCTGTCTTGTTCCTGATCTTAAAGGAAACTCTTAATCTTTGCCCATGGAGTATGATGTTGGTCCTGGGTTTGTCACATGTGACATTTATTATGTTAAGGTCTGATCCCTCTATTTCTACATGCAGAATTTTTTTTTAGCATAAATGCTCATTGGATTTTATCAATTTTTTCTGCATCTATTGATATGATCATGTGGTTTTTATCCTTTATTTTGTTTATGTGATGTATCACATTTATTGATTATCAAATATTGTAGCAATCTTGCATACCCATAATAAATCCAACTTGCTTGTGGTGTAGAACCTTTTTAATGTATTGCTGGATTCAGTTTGCTAATATTTTGTTGAGGATATTATTTATTTTTTTAATATATTTTTTATTGATTTCAGAAAGGAAGGGAGAGAGATAGAAATATCAATGATGGTCAATCATAAGCGTCTTCTCATTTGTTTTTCATATCTACAAATTGATTGTCTGCCTCCTGCATGCCCCCCTACTGGGGATCTAGCCCGCAACCCAAGCATGTGCCCTGACTGGGAATCAAACCATGACCTCCCGGTTCATAAGTCAACACTCAACCACTGAGCTACACTGGCTGGGCCAAACTAATTTTTTAAAATCAAGAGAGGGGAAGACTTCCTTCCTTCCTTCCTTCCTTCCTTCCTTCTTTTCTTTTCTTTTCTTTTCTTTTCTTTTCTTTTCTTTTCTTTTCTTTTCTTCTTTTCTTTTCTTTTCTCTTCTTTCTTGTTAGTCCTCACCTGAGGATACTTTTCCACTGATTTTTAGGGAGAGTGGAAGAGAGAGGGAAAGACAGAGAGAAACACTGATGTGAGAGAAACACATTGATTGGTTGCCTCCTGCATGCGCCCCATTATTTTCTATTGCTATGCATTCAAGTTTACTTATCTTTTCTACTGTAATGGCTAGTTTGCCTTTAATCCTATCCAGTGAATTTTTCTGCTGTATATGCCTATGAGCTTTGTTTTTGGATGTAGTTAACTTTGAAATAGTTTGATAATTTCAGGTTTCATTTTTATGGTTTAGGTAAGTCCATAGCAGAGCTCAGTCTAGGGCTAGTTTTTCCTACCACTGAGGCTAGACCTTTCTAGGTACCCTACCAAATGTCCTGAAAATTATGAGTTTTTCTAGTCTGACTGGTGGGAATAAGCACTATTTCTGGCCCTCTGTATTAGACACTGTTTCCACTGATCTGATCCCTTCATATATTCTTCCTGGTCTCAGGTAGATTTTTCCCACATATGCACTTGATCGGTACTCTGCTGAATAATTGATAGGAGATGTCTGCAGGTCTCTAAGGTTCTCTTTTTGTCCTATGAATTCTAGCTGCATTGATCTTCAAAGATTCTGAGCTCTATATCCTCAATAGAGAAAGTCCACTGGCCTTTGCCTCAATACTTTTTTCTTATGTCATGGCCTGGAAAAATATCTTAAAGCTAGGTCAATCATAAGCGTCATCTCATTTGTTTTTCATATCTACAAATTAGTCTCTTTCATTGCCTGATGGCCAGTGTCTTAAAAACAATTGTCTCATGTAATTAATTTTTAAAATTATCAAATGTATAATATTATTCACCATTCCAAATATACAAAAAATTGAAAGCATTGTACAGTGCAACAGTATACTTACCCTCTAGATTCTACAATTACCAGTTTACAATATTTGCTTTAACTTACAACTGTCTATTTATTCATCACTTTATCCATCCATCAAACCACCTTAATTTTTTATGCATTTCAAAATAAATTGGAAATATAAATCACCCAAAACACTTTAGCATGCATATCATTATTTAGAGATTAATAACCTGTGTAATGCTAACCTCCATAAAGCCATACTTATCACCATAGGCAGTTTCTTCCTAATGTTTCCAGTTGATCTCCCATCCCATCTCTCCAAAGGAAACTATTTTTAGATTTTTTTTGCCATAGATAAGTTGTTTTGTCTAAAATAGCACTATCAAATAGAAGTATAATGTGAGTAAAAAATAGTCACCTGTGTAATTTAAAATTTTCTACTAACCATGGTACATAAAGTAAAATAAACACAAATGACTAACTTAAATAATATAATTTATTTAATCTAATATATCCAAAATGTTATCATTTCAACATGTAATCAATATAAAATTATGAATGAGATACTTATATTCTTTTTTCATATTATGTTTTTGAAATCTAGTGTGCAATTTACACTTATAGTACATCCCAATTGCACTAATCATATATCAAATGTTCAGTAGCCACATGTGCTTAGTAACTACCATATTGAACAGCACGGTTCTAGAAATTAATATAAATGTGATCATAAAATGGTACCCTTTGTCTAAGGATTTTTACTCAGTATGATGTTTTAAGAATTTTAAGATTTGTTCATGCATTATTTTAATTAAAACAAAAATTAAATTACAACTAACAAATTGGAAATAAAATGCTAAAATAGAATAATATAGAAGATGAGAGGAAAGGAATTGCACTTAAAGAATTTTACTGTTCAGTCCTTGTATTATGAAAGTGGAAACTAGATATACCTTGAACTTTATCTTTAACTATCATAAAATATCTTAATATATTAAGATTAATCACTTAAAGAATAGAATACCTAATTTGTAAATCAGTAGAGGTAATAAAAGATAATTAAAATATTAAGCAACTGAATGAAATATAGAAAAAAACTTAAACCAAGAGATATAAAAAATAAGATGATAGCAATAAGTCCAAATGTTGGTAATCCCAGTAAATATAAAGGAGTTGAACACACCAATTAAAACATACAGATTTCAAAGATAAGAAAGCTAAATCTAACTAATATTATATAGGGTGTGCCAAAAAATGTATATACACATTTTGAACAATTATAAAGGCAGTGTTTATTAAACTACATTTCATTTTCAAAATTAAGCTATCAGCTGTTAAAGTGTGTATACTTTTTTGGGACACCCTATATTTATAATATACATGCCTAAAATAAGAACATACATACCTTAGGTAAAAGGATGGAAGAAGATATTCCTGATAAATATTAACCAAAAGAAAGCTGGTGTAGCTCTATTAATATCAGATAAAATATTCATCCAAGAAAGTAAATAAAACAACTGTAATATATTTATATGATAGAATACAACAGTGACAATTAATGATAAATATCACATACCTAATAACCATCATCATTATAAATTGCAGAAGGATATGTACATTATGATATATTATATTAAGTTAAAAGCATGTATTGCAAAACAATATTATATATCATTATGAATACATACATATTTAGGAAAACAAATTAAATCATACATTGTAATAAAGAGTAACAATTCAGAATAGTGGTGTCAAATGAATGCTGGCTCCTCAAATATCATCAACACAACTTGTTGAGTTTATTTGCTTTTCATGGTAAGGGAGTATACCACCTTCCCAAAGCTTTGGTAGTAGAGGAATAAAGGCAAGGTCAGAATTTTTTGAGAATTGGAAGTTTGGTTAAAAGTGGGTCTTATAATGTGGGGACTTAATTAAGGTTTGGGTAAGGATCATGATTGTTGGAAATAGAAATGGGAGGATTTTGAGGAGAGGTATTTAAGGAACCTTAGGGCGCAAACTGCCTGTTGACTTCCATTGAAAACTTGATGAGTCTTTTTGGAAGTTTCTGTGATGAACAATCAAGCCATTTGCTGGCAGAATAGTCATATTAATATAGAGAGTAAGGTATATGTAGGAGAAGATAGGTAATTTCAATTCTCACTGTGCAAACTGAAAGCAGGAGTAGATGGTTTTGGTTCTCAGTAGTTAACACCAGCACAGAAGAATAGGACCCAGGAGAAGTACACAGGGGCTTCAACTCTGCCTATAATATTTTATTTCTTTACAAAAATCTGAAGCTAATATATAGAAAAACGTTAAGATTTTCCAAAGCTTGGTGAGAGTTTTCAGGTAAAATGGTTTATCTTTTTAAATATTTCTTAGTGCTTTTCTTTAGGCTGAAAATATTTAATAATTTTTAAAAAGTAGTGTGGTTGCTTTATAAACAATGACCAGTTATTTGTCTCTCTCCCTCTCTCTTTTTTGAGATGCCATATAGATATCTTTTTTTGTGTGATTCAACAACAGATGGTACAGTTACATTATAGCTGAGGTAGTTGACATTTCAATACATTTCATTCATAGTTTCCAGGCTATCTAGCACTTCCTTGGTCAACTTCATAGGACTTGGTTACTTCCCATGTCTTGTCAATTCAAATTATACAAACCTCTTCTCAGTTTGTATTTCAATTGTTGTTGATTTTTTTCTTTTGAGAGGGCCATCTTTTATTCATCTTTAAAGATTAAAAAAATTCCTTTTCCTAGTGTTCTGTGTATGGAGATGTATATTTGCACCCCCCCACACAGAGATCACATATACATATATTTATACACACAGTAGCATATGGATTCTGGAGTCAGTTGGCTATGGGTTAGAATCCCAATTCTGTATTACTTATTGGCTGTGTGACCTGGGGTAAGTTACTTAACTTTTCAAAGTCTCAATTATCTCATAGGTAAAATGAGGATAATAACAATACCCACTTTGTAGGATTTTGTTAAGTTTAAATAAGAATGAATGAAGAATATTAAGCATAAAGCTTAACACATAATAAGTCTTCAAAATATGTTAGTGGTTGTTATGATCTCTGATAGATATGGCCATCAGCCTCTGCTTGAACTCTTTTAACAATATTTTACTCTACTATAAATCCTGATCTATTTGGAAGAAACTCTTACTGGAAACACAATGAGCTAGCATTCTTTGTCTATAAACCATACTCCCTTTCATTTCTATTTGTTTGTCCTAGTTCTGTCCTTTCAAACTACACAAATTAAGTCTTGACCACTTCAATGTGGAAATTATTCAAAGTTTTGTAATCTATATCTAATTTTTTGGAACATTCTCTACCCACATTCTCTATTCAGAACTCTAGAGTATAAATAATGTTAGCATTAGCTGGCAGATTTCAGCATAACTCACAAATATATTAGATTGTTAAACAAGTATTGGATATTCTGATAGTTCAAAATGTTAAATTTTAAAAGATCTGATTTAGATGTGTAATAAGCATGTCTCCTATCTAATGAATTTTAGCATTTAATTTTTGGGGTAAAGCAAAGTCTTATATTTCTTTTCTTTACCTTTGGATCCAAGTTTCTGCTTTTGCCAAATTTCCCATTGTTACTCTATGTTTTGCCTTCTGTGTGTGTTGTCCATTTTCTGCACCATGCCACCATGCAAGAACTATCACAGTTTCTTTAGTTACCAAAGTACTGATATCACCAGGCAACATGGGTTGCAGACTTTAATGGAAATTTGGGGACATGGAGGAGGGTTACATTTTAGGGTATCATAGCAAAAGTCTTAAAACTGAACATCAACCATTGGTGTTTTTCAAAGTTCTTCTGAAGGAAGAATGTTCACTGGTTATCTTTTTTTGCTTTGCTTCCAGCCTCTTGCCATGTCCCCTGCCTACTTTGTATTCTTTTTATTAAATATATTTTTTATTGATTTCAGAGAGAGAAAGGGAGAGGGAGAGAAACATCAATTGGCTGACTCCTGCACGCCCCATACTGGGGATCAAGCTGGCAACCTGAACAGGAATCGAATCGTGACCTGCTACTTCATGGGTTGAAGCTCAATCACTGAGCATTACCAGCTGGGCTACTTTGTATTCTTAACTCTCATCTCTAGTTCATCTGTGACAACCCTTAACATATATGTTCATTTTTTATGTTACAGTTATTTAACCTTTTCTTGCTTCTAGCCCAAACCAGCTATACTCTGAGGGTTGGTTATCTTTCTACAATTAAAATGGCCTATTATAGTGTTGTGCCAGACAGGTTTTTTTCCTAGGAGAAATTCTGCCCCTTGCTAGGTCTTACACTAACACTTTAAATCTCCATGCTACACAGACATTACATAAGGAAATATACCTATGTCCATAATGAAATGAACCGCGTCCAGCACGGCCAGGGGTGAACCTGAGGAGGGGCATTGAAGGATTAAAGAAGACAGACAAGAGAGTACAGTTGGAGCCAGGTGGATCACTGTGCCTGGATGAGGAAACAGTGACACAGCCTGTAAGCCAAAGCTTTATTTTATAGTCAGATCACACAAAGCAAAACAAGGGCAAGATGTTTACAATATTCTTGGAATTTCAAATCTGCTTCATTCCGTTGTAGCCATTCTCTGAACTCTATCAAGCCTTATTTTGGCAGCATTTGCTTGCCGCCCCCCCCCCCCCCCCCCCGCAGCCCACATCCCTTAGCTACCTAGGATGCAGGGTCGGACCATAGCCTTTTGGCTATAATTGTGCTGGGAGGGCTTTGCCCTCCAAGTTGGGACTTGTAGGTCGCTTTGCCACAAGTCAGTCTGAGGCTTGATCCTGTCTGAATGCTGTAGCTGCTCTCCACAATGAAAGATATATGGCATGCATGCCTCTATTACCCCTTCCATCCTAAAAGGCAGCATTAATCAATCACAGCATGTTTTTATCAAAAATGGCTCAAAATCTTTTCCCTCCATGTTTGTAGCTCCTGCCAGAGAGCCCCTTTAAGGTCCCAGATTTTGCAAGGTGCCTCTTCTGTGGCTTCAGCTTCCAACAGGAAGGCCCTTGCCTGATTCTAGGGATTATTGAGGGTTCCAGCTTCTTGGCTCTGGTAATGTCATCTCTTCCCATTGTTTCTCAAGCCCTAAGATTGGTCCTAGCTTTCTGCTTTTGCTAATCTTTTGGTTGCTTCACTATCTCCATTTGTCTTCTATCACCTGTATTATCAATTCCTTGTAATAAATTCCTTTTATTTGGAATAGCTAGAGTAGTTTTGTTTTTTTCTGATTGGATTTTAATGATACATCTCTTTGAAAATCTCTAGTATGTTTTATCTATTTTATGGTAAAATCATATTCAGCAAACCTCAAGTGGGGTCTTTAAGCCATCCCAGTATGCCTATTTACTTCTGTATTGGATATTACCTGTCTTCTCTTCCAGATCCATTCACACAAGCCTTCTCCACCCTGCTCTTTGCTCTAGGAGGCTGACCTCTACAAATTGCATCACCTAGGTTTGCTAGCCCTCTGGTTTTCAGCAGAATGGAAGGTGGAGGAGAAAGTGTTTGGGCTATTTAATACATTTGCCTCCTATTGGCTTTGCTGCTGGACCTAAAACATGGATTGTTAGTTTCTTTTTAATGGCTACAGGGCATGTAAGATTCCAATAACAGCTCCCTCCTCTTTTCCCTTCAAGCCTAGAAATGGTAATAGTTTCCTCCTGCTGCAGCTAATCCCTGGGTGCTTTGCCATCTCTTGTTGTCCCATTATATCTACCATCCCCCTTGTAAATAGTCCCTTTTTTAAAGTTTCTTTACTCACCCTTTTGGGGAATGCCATCTGTTTTCTGCCAGGACTGTGATCAATGCAATTACACAACTATTTTGTGTTTTTTTAAAACCCATCCCTGTTCACTGCAGGATGCTCTTTGTACTATATTCCTGACCTATACCTGCACTGCTCCATTGTGCTGCCAACTATTAGCTCTGTTTCCCTGTTACTTATGGTCTGCGCCCTAACCTTTCTATTTAATGTTTTTATTTGGTCTCCCCAGGTCTTCCTTCTCCCCAAGGGACTTTCACTCTGACTCCCTCTTCCACTTCTCCTGCTCCCAAGTATCTCTGGGCAATCTGCCTTAGTTTGGAGACCCTTAAAGGAAATCTTCTTTCCAAACCTACTTGACAAATAACTAACCTTCCAAAAAGGTGTGGTGATGGTGTTGGTATATTAGGGCATATTCTTTGTTCCATTATTGTCATTTTCTCTTTAGTCTACTCTACAACCCCTCCTTAGGCAGTGTCATCTGTTAACACCTCTGACATTTATATATTCAGCCCTAACATCTCTTGTGAGCTCCAGAACCATATATTTAACTGTCTGTTCAACATGGCAGTTGGATGTCTTAAATGCACATCAAGCTAAACATGTCCAAAACCAAATTTATTTCCCTCTTGATCTGATAATCCACCAGTGTTCTCTATCTCGGTGAGTACAGCCAACCAGACTGTTGTTCAAAGCAGAAACCAGTAAGTCATTCTAGACTCTTCCTTCTTATTTATCCCTATTATCTAATTCATCAGCAAGTAATGCTGATTTTGTCTCCTAAGTGTAGCTCAAAGCTACTTCTCTTTATCCCTACCCACTTGCTGGTGGATAAGTCTAAGTAAGGTATTATCACCTTTCTCCTGAACCACTGTTAGAGCTTCTTAACTTGTTTCCCTGCTTCTACTCTTGGCCTTCTTTAATCTATCCTCCACACTGCTGCCAGAGTTCTCTTCTTCTCTCTGCTTAGAATAAAGTTAAAAACCAATAACATTGTCCATAAAGCTTTGCATGTTCTTGTTTCTATCAACTTTTTCAGCCTTCTGGAGACCTTGCTCACTATGCTTCTTCAGTTGTGCCAAGTTTATTTGATCTCAGAATATTTGCACTTGCTGTTCTGTCTATGGAATGTTTGCCCTATTCTCTCCTTTGACTCATCCATTAGATTTTAGAATAGATCTTATCTCCTTAGTAAAGTTTTCCCTGACACTCTAGGCCAGGCTATGCAGCATCCCCTCAACTTTATATGTAGCCAAAGCACCTTATACTTCTCCATTATAAAACACTATTATTGTAACCGATTGTTGTTGTCCATTCCAGTAGGCTATAATCTTCACCAGGGCATAGAGTGTGTCTTGTTTTCACTGCTAGCACACTCAGTAGGTGCTGAATAAATGTTGAATGGATGAATGAATGAATGAATGAATGAATTTAGGTACTTATCATCTTTTGCTAGATTGAAACTTTCTGACTTTAGATCCCCACAGAGCTGAGCCCAGTACTCTGCATAATCTGTCTTTCTGATTCTCCCACACATTTACATATGATTTAATCAATAAATACTTAATGTGGCCGAAACCGGTTTGGCTCAGTGGATAGAGCGTCAGCCTGCGGACTGAGAGGTCCCGGGTTCAATTCCGGTCAAGGGCATGTACCTGGGTTGCAGGCACAGCCCTTGTGGGGGATGTGCAGGAGGCAGCTGATCGATGTTTCTCTCTCATCGATGTTTCTAACTCTCTCTATCTCTCTCCCTTCCTCTCTGTGAAAAATCAATGAAATATATTTAAAAAAAATACTTAATGTGGAAATTAATCAGAATACTTGGAATTATTCAAGTTATTCTTCAAAAACTCCTCACCTATAATATGTGCATTTAATTTTCCTTCCTCACATATGCCCCATATTTTTTACTCCTTTTTCTACAAGTATAACTATTCATTCTTTGTAATTCTCTCCCTTCTAGTTTCATTTCATTTATTATAGAACACTAATGGAATTGCTGTGTACATTTAGAACACTATGCAATTTTAAATAAGAACACTATTTTTACCTTATGGGAGGTATTCTCATTTCTAGGGACGATGGGAACAGATAATCCTATATAATAAAAGGCTAATATGCAAATTGTCCCCTTGGGAGTTCAACTGCTTGCTATGATGTGCACTGACTACCAGGGGGCAGTGTGGAACAAAGGAAGGCCCTGACCAGCAGCTGGCAGCCGGGGGAAAGAAGGCCCCGATTGGCCCTGATCGCCAGCCAGGCCTAGGGACCCTACCCATGCATGAATTTCATGCACTGAGCCTCTAGTCTATATTTATAATAGGCTAAGTGACTGACCGTCCATCTGACTGTCCGACCAACCGGCCAGTACATATGATGTGCACTGGCAATTTAAAAATAAACGTTGACTCGTGCATGCATGACACATATAAAGCTCTCACTGGTGCCAATCTAGACAGAGTAGGAATATTCCTACCTGTACCCGTTTTCGGGCATGGTCAGTTATATGTTGCTTTCTCTGGCGTTTGAAGAGCGTGTGACCTTAAAGTTAAAGTTGTAAATACTTCATCACAAGGGAAATTAGTCAAGCACTCTGAAAGTGTTTTTATTCTTAATATGGTATACAGGGAGATATTAGAATAAGTTTAATCAATTTATCAGTCATTGTTTTTATCAATGTTGTTTTTCTATCATGTTTTGTTTTTTAATATTATGTTTTTGTTGTTGTTATATCATGTTGTTCTTCTTTATTTATGAATCAATTTATATATTATTTTCATATACATTTTGCTAATTTTCTTTCATCTCTGACACTTCTATTCTAGAGAAAGGGCGAACAGCAATATTAAAATATTTCTTCTAATTAATTTCCTTTCAATGTGTACAAATCTGTGCACCAGGACACTAGTCATAGATATCTTAGAAGATTGACTGAGAAGATTAAGTCAAATGATCAGAGAATTAGTATTGTATTGTGGGTGATAATCCATCCATATTTCTGCCTCTTCCTTTCATTCAGGTAAATTAGAACTGCAGGGTTTGCTTTCGTGTAAACTTTCTTATAGTCTATTAATATGTGTTGCTGTGTCTATAAAATTAAAGTGATGGCTGAATTCTGCTTATTTGTTTTGAATTAGGGCATAGCAAGTTAATCACCATAGAATTCAATTATTGTTTGTAGAACTTGGAGTGTTAAAAAATGGATAGGTTTGAAATATCTAGTCAGTACTCAGAAGGCAAAGCATGGTGGAATGAGTACTAAAGTAGGCATCTTAAGACTGGAAGTATCAACTTGACTCAACCTTTTGTAACCACGAACGCCTTACTAATATCTCTATGCTCATGTTCTCTTTGGTAAAACAGACAATAATACCTTCACTTATTACTCACATGGTTGCTGTGAGGATCAAATGAAGAAAGCACAAAATGGAAAATACATTAAAAAAATATACGACTAGGGGGTGTGATGTTGAAAGATATTAGCACTTTAGTTGCCTTATCTCATTCTTACCTCAGGCCACCTTCATTGACAGGTATTCATCATCCAGTTTTCAAATCTTACTAATAAAGAAACAAACTAACACACCAATAAGTTTGTAAGTGGGGAGAAAATAAAAGGTGGGAGGTTGGGGAATAAAAGAAACAGTGACACTTCAAAATTATAAATCCCACAAATTTTCAGTTATGATTTATATTGGAATAACAAGACCAATGCTCTTTACATTCTTCAGACAATAGATATTTGTTATCAGCAAACCAAAGAGAATTTATTTTCCAGGGATGAAAAATGACATGCTAAATATAAATTCAAGTATTATATTTATGTTTTTATACAATATGAATCTATTTCAATTATCAATGATTTCAGACAAAAGAAATCCATTTTCTTCCACACAATTCTTTATTTTGTTAAAAAAAGTCCTTTTGTACAAATGCAGGTGAATAAAATGTGTTACTAAATATAACCATTTATTTGCATTAAGTGGACCCCTTTTACCTACTTAGGAAGTACGGTATGGTCTGCAGCAGTCAAACTCAGTTATGAGTCCAAAGCTTCAGATTTGGCATGAATGGAAAGGTTAGGCTGGTTAAACCCATCTCGATTAACCTTAATATTTCTTGCCTAATACATCATACCTAATTTATAAGCCTTTATAATATACCTTGTTTATACAACCCATGATTCTGAAATGTGTGCAAAGGACATTTTTAGACATTTAATTATTTTTAAAGATAAAAGTTTACTACTAAAAGAATTCATATAGTGTGTCTTTTTATTAGGTTGAATTGTATGAAATTGCCAATATTTGAGCACTTTTGACCAACAGAAATGGCATATGGTTCAGCATAATAAAAAGTAAAGAATCATTTTTCACCTTAAAACAGAGTACATCTATAAATAAATAACCTACCTCTTTGTATACATTTAAGCTAATGTGAATTTTTTGGGAGAGTAGGGGTTGGAGAGGGAATTGGCAAGTCAGCATTTTGGATAGATGGGTAAATTCAAATTATAGCTATTGTTCTAGCTGCCTTTTTGAGCAGTAATATATGTTAATTAATACTTTGGGGGACATAATATAATTTAATATAAATATACAAATTATTTTCTTTACAGTTTGTTATGATTAAAACATTGAATTTATTTTCCTAAAGATTAAATAACATGTGAGTCACCATAATGACACATCTGCTTAAATCCATCTCCATTTATGTTATCACTGGAAACTGTGAGTGGTTATGCTACTATTTTAGTGCAATGTGCAAGCTGTACTGTGTGCTTTGGTTGATGCTCAATGAAGATCTAGATCCCATGGGGGTAGCTGTGATGAAAGAGGGTGTTTGTTTTCCAGGTGAGTAACCTAATCATAAATTAGGAATCTTCATCCAAGTTAGTCATTAAAGAGCAGTTTTAAACTCCTAAAATTTTGGTTGGGGAAGTAGGTGAGCAGGGAATAAATTTGCAGTCTGTTCATTAGGTTCAGCAACAAGGCATTGGGCCTCTTGCTATTCACTGCTGTTGGAAGTGTAATCACTTTCTTCATTTATCCAGCCACTGACTTCTTAACTGTAAAGTGCATTCAAATACTGTGACCACAAAAGGGAGAGGGGAGATATGTGTCCTTAAGAAGTTCTGGGGTATATTGCCAGCCTTTGAGGAAGTCCATGTATGGCTGCCAACAACTAAAATTTTAAAGGGTATTTGCAGTCTGGGTGTTGAATAAAAACACAACTCAAATCACCAAATGTAATATATGAGTCACTTTTCATTTGGGAAAATATAATGCCGAAAGGGAAGTGTATGCCCTATCTGTCTTAGCTTACCTGCTGATCTATTCTGAATGGTGCAGAATGCAGTTGCCATCTCTTAACAGTGTGCTCTTGTAACAGGTGTGCTAGAGTCAGACTTGCTGCTAAGTTTAGCTCTGCATGTGGGGATTTTACACTTTCAGCCCCTTGGAGAGAGGAGTATTGGCAAATGACTGTGTATAAAAGTAGAAAGCACTTGGGAATTTCACCACCAAGCTAGATTTAGAGCAGAGTAAAGGGGCCAATCTAAATTGATAACAGACTAGAGCTGTATGTCCAGTGCAGGTGGCATTAACCTAACCTCCTTTCCATTTCTCTCTTACCACCACTACAGTTCCTGTGGGAGCACCTTGTGAAATTTGATGACCACATTTTAGATGCAAAAGAGAACTGATTTTTTTTAAGCAGGCAGAATTTAACACCGGTGTTTTAGTTCTTTGGTGTCAAAAATATGACCAACCTTCTAATTTCTAATTTGTAAACAGTACTCATCTCCTTTGGTTCCCCTTTGGAATATTGATTTTTAAAAATCAGCCTGTTTCTACTACTAGCATACTAGGGCTACCTATGAGAATGGAATTTTTCAAAAGATATTTCTCTTATAGGCAATAAGTGAAACACTTAATCTTCTGGCAGGGATTGAGAAGAAAGAAGCATTTTCCAGGAAAGACAAATGTGAATTTGAAGACATTGATCTCAGTAAAGATTTTGGAGAGTGTTATTTAGTCCTTTCCTCCTTTCTCTCTCTCTGTTTTTCTTACATTCAAATCTAAAAGGAGTCTAGTGATGACTAAATAGCTCTTGG
Source organism: Myotis brandtii (assembly GCF_000412655.1). Taxonomy (NCBI): domain Eukaryota; kingdom Metazoa; phylum Chordata; class Mammalia; order Chiroptera; family Vespertilionidae; genus Myotis; species Myotis brandtii. Next base: position 72,948 of record NW_005372038.1, on the reverse strand, counting down.
ATCATTTTTCAGAAAGAAAAACCTGGCACCCAGAGGCTTGAATGTTTAGTCCAAAGTCACAATCATTTAATGACAGAGTACCAATATTATTTCATTTCTGCTTCAAAGTATAGTTGAATCTTCTTTGCTAAGGCCACCTTCTAACAAAGCTCATATTTGTGTGCAACTTAATCCTGGAGCATGATAGGGAGGGAGAAAGGGGCAATGAAACTGCACACATAATTGTCACAAACACATTTTGACTTAGTTTTCCCTTGGTTTGGGGGAAGCTCATTGTTCCAGATTTTTGTAATATATCTGTTGTTATCTGAGTTTTAAAAAGTTCAGTAATTGTAATCAGATATAAAATGTGCATTTTCCTCTTTAGATAAGTTTATTGACTGAAAACTTCTTTCTGAAAACTTGTTCTTTACATTGGAAGTTTCTTTAAATATTTTCTTTCATTTGGTTCAAACCCAATGGCCTTAGATGATAAAATCACTGTTCCTTTGGGAAAGGGCTCATGGTCCCCTCCATGAACTTCTGACATGATTTATCTTCATGCCAGCAGAAGTGATTCTTTAGGGTCCAAATGCTAAATTAAAATTTGTCCTTTTCTTGGGGTACCTTCTTTGAACAATCAACCCTTTCAAAGGCAAATTATCCTTGTTCTTGGAGCTTCCAGGAATCCTGTGTTTTTACAACAGCTGCGTATGAATTTCTGTGGTCTGAGGTTTGCTCAAGGCCCTGGCTGTCTTTGGTTACTATAGAAACCTGCCCTCCCACCAGCTGCCATTTTTTATATTCCTGGCAAAGAACGAGTATTGAACCTTAGTTATCCCACAAACAGAGTCAAGATAAAGAATAACAAAGAAAACACGAACAACTTTTTGTTAAATGAAGACCTTGTGGATTCCCTACATGGGAAACTACATGCAACAAAGTAAGCTTCCCTGACATCAACATACAGGGGTTTTCTGAGATCCACTAAAACTCTTCATCCTAGCTTCAATAAGAGGGGATTCGACTCTGCATCTCTATATCTGTGAATTCAGGAACACTTTCTGTGCTCTCAGAGTTGATGGGTGAGATGACGTGTTTGAGTCGAAGGAGCATTATGAAGAGCAGGAGGAGGAGAATGGCCAGGAGGCTCAGGAATAAGCCCACATATATATACAGGTTGGAATACTTATCTAACGTGGTGTTAACCTCTGTTGCTGGGGTGGGGAAATGGGTCCACCCAGTGAGAGTTCCGTGGTACTTGAAATGCGCCTCCGTCATCACTCAAGACTTGAGTAGATACTTGTTTCTATTTGATTTTTATTGCCCTTGAGGCATTCCACAGTCACTTAGACTGCCTCTGAATATACTGCAGGTTTTCTAACAGTCTCCTATAAAGCAATCATGACCAGAGGTAAGTCAGTAGTGCACAAACAAGAAAATTGTGACATTATAATTTGGCAATTGCCACATCCTCTCTGTCCTGCAGGATAGCACTCCCCTCTCAAATAGGTTTTAGTGGAACTTCTTAATCATTTAAAATATATATAAATAAATATTTCATTTTCACAGTCCTACTCTTTAATTAAAATAAAAATTATGAAATTACTTTATAATACTGGCATAGAGACAAGAATCTCTCAGACTATTAAATCAAACTTATGCTCTGTTTGTGTAGAAGGAGAAAGGGCTCTGTTTTCTCTTCAACTCATCTAAATGCCTGCACTAATTATGTGCATTTAATGGGGTTCGTCTATGAGGAGACTTTCTAAAGGCTTTTATATATTTCATACTTAGCATATCTGAGTATTCACCTTTCTTGTCTTTCTGAATCTCACCTAAGGATGGAGCTTATAAGGTTCCTGCCCAATTGCCATAGCTTGAGGACTATAAGTCTAGAGGATATATTTTCTACAGTTTTGTTGGCATCCCTCACTGTAGGCTGGAGGAAAAGTGTTGTCAGACCTGGTAATGCTTAGATGGAGAAGTCTCAGAGGTGCTGACAGCAGTAGGCTTAGCCTCAGAAGTTTTGACTCTTAAGACTCTTCAACAGAATTATTTTCCTGAAAATAAAAGAAAACAAAGATAAAAGATTCAGGTATCTAAGAAAAACAGATATCAATGTTTTAAAAGTAAAAATTAACTGATATATTGCAAAATGGTTTGCTATGGGCAAATTAGTTTTAAAATAATATCCTGAGTTTTTATCATTTTGAATGTTTTTAAAATATATTTTTATTTATTTCAGAGAAGAAGGGAGAGGGCTAGAGAGATAGAAACATCAACGATGAGAGAGAATCATCAGTTGGCTGCCTCCTGCACACCCCACACTGGGGATCCAGCCTGCAACCTGGGCATATGCCTGGACCGGAAATCAAACCGTGACCTCCTGGTTCATAGATCGGCGCTCAACCACCTAGTCATGTCGGCAGGGCTGAATGTATTTTTCTATGTGGTAAATAACTATTAAAAGGTTAAAGAAAAATTCATATTACTGAACAGCAGCTAATAACTAAGTTAGATTAAAACTATGTTTTCCAAACTAACTGATCATAAGATTTACCTGAGGTACTTATTAAAATATAGACCCTGGACTCCAACAAAGATGTTCCAAATCATAATCTCCACAGTAGGGGCCTGGACACCACTCTAGAGAGTTAGATTTTATTGGTCTAGGGTGGGGTCCAAAAAAGTTCCCCAAGTGACTCTATAGTATAGTCAGGACTGAGAACCACTTCTTTAGTTTAACCAGGAAAGCCTAGCAATGAACTAAAGAAAACCTCAATCTAAGGATTCATTTTCAAACTCCAGGTCCCAGTGCCATGGGTCAATTTAACAAATTATGGAATTTTAAGGAATGCAGCTTTCCCCCCATTTTATTTTTATGTTCTAGCTCTCTCATTTAGGTCTATGGGGGTCAGAATACACTTTTTTTCAGTATTTGTAGATCACAAGGAATTGAGAGTGTATGTCTGTTGGGAACAATACAGATAGAACCTTACTTTATTGGCAAAAACATTCCAGTGTGTAAATAGGCTAAACTAATTAGTATTAAAGTCTTTTAAAATGATTCAGCTTGTCATTCTAACCATGAATTTTTAATATGGGTGACTAAAATAAACAATATAAACCACCATCACGTGTCAAACTTCTATGTGCAATAGTAGCAAAGAGCTGACAGTGTAATGTAGTTCTGTCGCTTGTTAACATACCCAAGGAGAGTTAAGAAATAGTTCCAACAACAACAAAAAAGAAATAGCTCCAACAATCACATTACTCTTCCTATGATCTTGAATTTTGCCCCCCAGCCTGGGAACATTTCAGCTTAAAGTTTATAATAACTAGCCAACTTTCTGTAAGCTGCATGATTCTGTAAACTGCATGATTCTTCGTCTACTTACCTACTATCCCTACCACCCCTGCAGAACCTCCAGGTTCACAAGAAACAAAAGCAAAGAGACCTGTGTCTCTTTCTACTGTCTTTGGAGCAATGGTCTAGAAGACATTTTTGCAACACTTAAAAGTATATATACTTTGATTTTTGATTTACTAACAAATAGAAAAGATAATCATAGTAGGTATCATTTAGTTCCCTAGAAATACCATGCCCCAGATGCAAAGGTTCACCTGAGTAGCTCGTTATGAAAACAGATTTCAGCGTATGCTATTGGCGGCTCCTTCTCCTCAAACCACTTATTTCTTGGCCTTGTTTGTTCTCTCAAGTCCAGTTTCTCTCAAGGGTGTGATACATGTATCCCTTACATCATTTAAAATACAGGTTCTTAGGCCCTTTCCCAGGCCTACTGAATTCTAATATTTTGGATCAAGGCTCAGGAATATGCATTCTAAGCAAAAGTTTGTCAGGTGATTCTTTGCATACCAAGTTTTGAGAGTTAACTACTAGTCTTTCTATCTAGACACCCCAGCTAAAGAATATAGCTAACTCATCTTATTGGTTGTTTGGGGGCCCTACTTTTAAAAAACTAAAACAGTGTTATTGATTGAATGGTTTCCCTAAAAAGATATGTTGAAGTTCAAATACCCAGAACCTGTGAATGTGACCTCATTTGAAAATAGGGACTTTGCAGATATAATAAAGGTAAAATGAAATCATGAAGTTGGCCCTAGTCCAATGTTACTGGTGTCCTTAAAATAAAAGAGAAGACAGACATACAGAGAGAAGACAAAGGCGGAGATTGAAGTGATCCATCTACAAGCCAAGGCATGCCAAGGATTGCCAGCAAATGCCAGAAGCTAGAAAAGCCAAGAAAGGATTTTACCTTACAGATTGAAGAGAGAGCATGACACTGCTCATGCCTTAATTTCAAATTTCTAACCTTCAGACCTAAGACAATTCATTTCTGTTGTTTTAAGCTACCTAGTTTGTGACACTTTGGTTATGGCAGCCCTAGGAAATGAATACACAAAGTAATCACCCTAAGGTCCTAGTGTGTTTGAACTTTGGGGAAATTTTCTCAGTGTGGTCCAAGGAAGTTTCTTCATCAAAATCACCTGGAAGATGCTTATTACAAATGCAGATTTCTAGACCCTTTCCTTTGCTTCCCCAGAATCTCAGGGACTAAGACCCTGAAATCTACATTTGTAAAAAAAAACTGCCCACTTAGAGTTTCTGCAAGGAATGATTTCCAGTCCCTGCTGCCCTCAGGATCACTTGTTAAGCTTTCTGGAAATATATATAACTGGGCACTCCCTTCAGAAGTTCTGATTCAGTAGGTCTGTGTGGGGGCATGAACATCTGTAGTGTTTAAAGCTCCACAGGTGATTTTGATATGCAGCCAGGGCTGAGAAGCACGACTCTACAAATAGAACAGAGTATTTCAAATTTAGGACTCATAGCCCTGGGCAGCCCACACAGAGGAATCATTTGATCTCATCTGCCTGCTATTTGTTCAATGTGATTGTCTGTCTGAGCAGCCTCCCTCCAGACCAACTCTTCTCCCTGCAGCTCCCTTCCTTAAAAGTGGTGCTGGCCCAAAGATATGAGCTTACTGGACTTTTACCCCTTGTATCTCATAAGTTACTTTTTTCACCTGTTCTCCAGAAGAGAAGGGGAAGGAAAATAAACACTCACAGCCAGTGCAAGCCAATTGGGAAAATCCTCTAGTATTATAGGATCATTAGTCTCCTGTGGATCTCAAATATACAGATTTAGATAAGTCATATTCCTTGGTTAATGACTCTGTGCCATCATGGGGACACCCAGGGCCTCTTTTGCATACTTAATAACACCCATGGACAAACACCTATGAATAAACACCAACTTTAAGATTGAAAATAGTTAATTTACATGACATCTGCCTATACTCCTCCTCATCTCATCCTACCACCCACTTCTCCCCAGAAATAATGAATGCTCTAAATTTTGTTAATCATTACCTTGCTTTTATTCACACACACACACACACACACACACCTGCGCCTAAACAATATGTTGTTTTGAACTTTATTTAAAAATTATCAAGCTATGTGTTACCTTCTTCATTTGTTCTTTTTATTCATAACTACTATTCTAATAGATGAAAATAGAATAAAGTTTTGGAAGCCCACTTATTGCTTTTGAGGCTCCTTATTGCCTTTGGACTTTATTCTCCTAAGCTTGGCATTCAAGGCTGTCAATGCCCTGGTTCTGGATGACTTTAATTCCTTCCACTACTGTCCTTTCCAGTCAAACTGTAATGTTCACTGTTACCAACTTCACTGCCTCCATGTTTATCTTTTTAAAAAAAAATATATTTTATTGATTTTTTACAGAGAGGAAGGGAGAGGGATAGAGAGTTAAAAACATCGATGAGAGAGAAACATTGATCAGCTGCCTCCTGCACACTCCCTACTGAGGATGTGCCCGCAACCAAGGTACATGCCCTTGACCAGAATCGAACCTGGGACCCTTCAGTCCGTAGGCCGATGCTCTATCCACTGAGCCAAACCGGTTAGGGCTCCATGTTTATCTTTGACCAGTTCCTTACATCTTCCCACATCTCTACTTGGGGGAAATGTTACAATTCTTCATGGTTCAGCTCATGAAACTGAACCTTGATTTCCCAACCAAATCCTAATTCCCACATGCTTTGTATCTCTCCTGGAGAAGTTACATTTGCCTAATATTATAAATATCTTTGATGTGTTTTCCCCCTATGTTGTAATTTATAAACTCTTTCAGGATCTTTTTTCAAATTTGATTCCTTATATAACCAGGCTTGCAGTAGCTGCTCATTAATTGTTGACTGCATGAATATGACTGAAGAAATGCACTTCGCACTGACAATTTGAAGAGAAGCACAGTTTTATCTCAGTTTTAATGGCTAATATAACTTGGGGAAGAGTCTGAAACTCCCTTTTCTTATTCTTCCATTCCCCTACTTCCTTATCTCTTATTGTGCAAAGGAGACTTCATTCCCAATTATAATCTGGAATTGGGGAATAATCACTTTGTTAGAAACTTTACTCTTGAATTACTATTTCAGTTACATAATTTTAAAGGAAAATTATATGGCATGGGTTTACAGCCTTAAATTTTAGGAAGTTCAATTGTGCCTATAGATTCTGTTCAGTAACAGTTGATAATACATTTTATGCCTTCTACACAACTCCAAATCTTCATTAGTTCTGAATATTTATTAGAATTCTGTGAAGCTTAAAGAAGTTATAAACAATAATCTCACATACAGTTGTCAATTTCTTTAAAAGTTTCACTTGAGGTTGTAGAAAACTAATAATATATTCTTTAAAACTTCAATAGTCTACAGGACACCAAACATGCTGGTCAATTCAGACAGGTCTATCAATTTAACTCCTTAAATCCATTTAGGACTTTTAAATTAGTAAACGAAAAGGTAGGTATTAAGGAATCTTCTTTGTTACTCAGGTCCTGTAATGTGACAACTTTTTATAAAAGCTTTCCAAACAGGATTCTCATAGTTCTATTTGCTAACTAATCAATGAGTTGTGCAGATAATGTGATTGCTCCATTTAAAGCTCTGCACCATTTGGAAAGAAAAACAACCATGTGATTTCAAAAGAAATAGAAAATCTATTAATTCTGAAGGATCTGATTTTCATGGAAATAGCCTTATCGAATTTTAGTATCTTGAAGTCCTTTCTGGAAAGCTCATAAAATAAAAATCAGTCTCTAGTATTCATAAAAAAAGATCGAAAACTGTTGTGGGATAATAAGAACACTGAATGATAGAAATGGGGATAAGGAAATAGGGGAAAAAAGGAAGGAAAATAGAGGGAAGGAAGGAAATATGAGAAGTTAGTGAAATGATTAGAATTTGGGAAGTGGGTAAGAGGTAGGAAGAACTTAGTAATTAAGAGGTAGAGATGAAGATAAGGAAGCAGAAAAACTTTGGGAAAGAAAAGAAAGGGGGAGGAAAGTTTGGGGGAATGGCAAGGTGAACGAGATTAATTTAATAATTGGCCAATATTAGCCTGAACATCTGGCTTACTTCATTTCTAATATACTGGTAAATCAAAATACCCACAAGCAATGTGAATACACCTTTGGTTTTCTTATTGCATGTTTTGCCATTACCTTGGTAAATAAAGCTCTTAATAATAAAAGAAAACTTGTAGCATTTTTGGTATGAATATTAAAATGTCAAATCTTTGGCAGTGTTCTACATCACCATAGTATATATAACCTCACAGAAGTAAATGAATTTCTCTCCTTAGAATGAGAAAAGAATGTGGAGCTTTCTCCATCCATCAACTCTAAGAGGGATTCCTCGGGTGAAACTTGTTTCTAATAAGAGCAATAAAGTTCTGCTTGGATCTCAAAAATCAGATTGACATTTACCGTATTCAGCAAACTGTTGAGTGCCAAACAAAGTACTAGACATTCTGCTAATTGCTGGTGATATAGAGATAAATGTAACCTGATCCCTGTTTTGGTCCTCAAGGAGCTACTATAGTAGTTATTTTTTTCTTTAACATGATAAAGTTCTGAAAAAAAATTCACTGGTAATTTTACATTTTTCTGTATGACACCTGCCTATATAACTCCAGAGCTGAAATCCCACCAAAGAGCTAAGGGAAATGATCAGTGGCACATTTCAAGAGAAAGTCAAAACAATCCATTGCAACAGCTTTCCGGAGTTAAGGCATTCAGTTTGTATTTGTCTACCCAGTGTGAGGGCGAGAAAACTAAGGAAGAAGGAGCTGTTAGAGTATTTAGTTCCACATGAGCCTATGAAAAACAATCCTAGCAGCAAGTGCTGCTTCTTCAATGGCTGGAGCCATTAAGTAATAAGCTTTCTCAAGTGGGAGTTGCTGCATTTTCTGCAGCAGATGGTGCCTGTTTGTCACACCTGCTTTGTATCTCTCCTAGAGAAGATAAATAAAATAATGCCGCTCATTTTACCATGAATACATCATAATATTTTCAAATCTCTCTTACCTTTCCTGGCTCGCAGGATAAATGGGTTGGCTGTTTAAATCTCCCTTTGGAAGCTTGCACCGACAGGCAACTTGTTCAGGAACATCTCTGGAATATTGGAAAAATAGAATGTAAGACTTGTTTTGCCAGAGAAGCAGGATACAGGATTATATTCGTGCAAGGTATACTTTCTCTTTCATCTTCTTCAAGAGTCAGACCTTTCCAGCACAAAACAGAAAAACACCTTCTATTAGTTACTTAAAATGCCAGTTGCCACTTACAGCTTTAGAGTGCAGTTTCAGTTGCCTTGCTCCTTATAAACTCCAAAGAACCAAGAGAAATGTCTGTTTGGATGTGTATATACTCTCTATACTTGAATAGAAGCAGCCTGAATGAAGTCCACAGTTTCCCTTTCACAGGCAAGAGTTTACAGTATGCAGGAAAGGTAGTGAGTGATTCAGCTCTCCTCTGCCTTAGCGGTGTGGAGCCTTGGAGCCGGAGAGGGAGGAGATAAGAGAAGCTGAAAAGCAAAGTTTGTATAAGCCTTCCACTTTAACCCCTTCGAGGCTTCTTCATGCATGTGGAGGATTAGCAAAGGCTCTCTGTCTTTTTAAAAGCTTCTTGATATGTCATTAAACAGGATCACATCTCTTGTTCAATTAAAGAGGTTTTTCATCCTAGACCTTATAGTAATATATGCTTAGCTTTGGAACCAAATATGCCAGGATGTAGTGGTATTTAAATAATTCCACCTTTCCAAAGAGAATGCATGCATACATATGTTCTTAGGTTTGGGAAACATTTTTAAAATCCTCACTCTAGGATATGTTTCTATTGATTTTTTTAGAGAGGGACGGGGGGAGAGAGAGAAACATTGTTCAGTTGCCTCCCATACGTGCCCCAACTGGGGACTGAACCCGCAATCGAGGTATGTGTCCTGACCAGGAATTGAACCTGCAACCTTTTGGTTTATGGGAGAATGCTCCAAGTAACTGAGCCACCCGGCCAAGGCTGGAAACTTTTTTTTTTTTAGGCATGAACTGAATACTTGCATTTTGAAATTTTTTTGGAAATTTAATATCAATCTTGGAATCTATTTCTGAGTTTCTGGCTGGAGGTCTAAGCTTTAATTAGAATATCTTTTAAGAAGGTATGTCTATACAGGGTGTATGTTTTATTACAAATGACTAATCTACCTATAGTTTAAATGCCCTACCATATTTTATATATCGTAGCAGGAAGAGGGAGTTTAACATTTCTTGAGTGCCCACTCTGTGTCAAGCATTTAATGTAGAGAATTTCATGTAATTCTCACAACTCTTGACTTAGGTATTATTATCCTCATTTTACAAATAAGGAAACTGACGCTCAGAGAGGAAATATATTGTGCACTTTACTTTTTTTCTACTTTTCATTTTTGAATACTCACCTGAGGATATTTTCTCCATTGCTTTTCAGAGAGAGTGAAAGGGAAGGAGGGAGGTGGGGGTGGGGGAAAGAGAAAAGCATTTTGTGAGAGAGGCATATCCATTGGTTGCCTCCCACATTCAGGGCCCTGACAGGGGGCAGTGAGCGAACCTGCAATGCAGGTATGTGCCCTTGACCAGGAATGGAACCCAAGACCCTTCAGTGTGTGGACTGATGCTCTAACCACTGAGATCACCAGCTAGGGATATTGTGCACTTTAGTAAGCTTGGAGCGAGAATTTGAAAACAAGACAGTGTGATTCCAAAGTCTCTGATCTTTTCTCTGCAGCAGTGTTTTTAAACTTTTATGGGTTTTAGATGCCTTTGAGAACCTAAAGAAAACGACCAGAATTAGGCATATAATTTCTATATTCTATGGCCTCTGGATTATGAACAGCTGACTTTCCTCCTATCTCTTCCCAATATTATAACATTAGTGCATAGCTTATTCAACAACTCTTGGTAATCAACAGTTTTTCTAATCAGGGAGTTAATAATAATAGTTTATAACAATGATAGTTTTTAGTAATAACATTATGTCAATCTTTAAGAAATTACTGCAGTGCTTTTCTCTTTAACCCCAAACTCTCCTTAACAAATCTTGTGTCTTCTATATTTTCATTTCCCTCATTCCATTGGTTACAGTGGGTTCAGGCTCTCCTTGAAATCCCTAATACCTTACCTATATAGTCTAATACCTTGTGGAATATGTTGGGATTTCTCAAAGTGGAGTAGTATGTTCAAGCTTCATGAAACTACAGGGTAAACAGTGCTTTTTCTCTAGAAGATAAATTTTACTTGGAAATTCAGATAGAGAGAACATAGGTATTTTGAGTGACAATTTTCAACATAGTTTAAATGACAATAAACACATACAGTGTAGAATTTTTAAAATACAAAATTTCTGTGCATTTTTACAAGCAAGCATGGGCCTTCAGAGAAATTTTACACTTGTGGTGGTCCCTTTTTGACTGCTCAGACTTCCTAGGGACACATGTTCACTCTGTTCTCCCATTTGGGGTATTTTGATGGAAAAGTTTGAAGATCATGGTATAACAACAAGACCATGGATTTTAAAATCTAATAGACCTGGGTTTCCCCTCCAGCTTGGATCTATATTTTATGATTTACCTTGAAGTCCATAATTTCTTTGAGATTCATCTGTAGGAGGGAAAATTATCTTCATGAGGATTATATGAGAAAACATCTTTAAAGCATGCATTACCTGGTAGGTGCTCAATAAATGTTAACGTTATTATCTCAAAATTTTAGATATCAAAAGAGAATGAGGCTACTTAAATATAACTCTAGATTTTGCTGGAGATTGTCTAACTTTCACTACCTAATTAGAAAAAAAAGCTTTATGTAACATGATATTAAAATTCAGTTTCCAGAAAGACATAGTAGATGCCTTACAATAGATGGCAAAGTCTAAAGCCAGGTTATCATATACAGAATATACAAAGGAAATGCTTCAAAACAGGTTCCAAAAGGCAAAAAAGAGAAGTCAGATAGTGGAGGAGAATAGGAAGGAATTTTTTTAAAACATTTCTTTGCACAGATCTGTTGCCAGGCTAAGACTCCACTCCATCTTTCACAGAAGTGCTGAGATGGGGAGATAGATATTATCTACTTCATCTCAACGCTAGTAAGAGGGTATTTCACCAGACAACTCAGACAGCTAGAAATTTGTTCTCTGCAGTGGAGGCTCCATTCTGAGCAAGCCAATGTGGCTCTTGGCAGGAGGAAAGGATTGATTGTGTTGGGATTGGCTGGCATTCCCAGAATTTGTCGGGGCAAGGTATGCTTGAGTGTTTCCTAAGACCAAAATGGGGGCCATGAAAGAGAGAGAACCAAAGTGGGGTCACCCTGAACCCTGCCCAATAGAGCCACCTCGCGGGGTGGAGAGATCCCACCTAGTGGGGTTAGAGAGAACTTTTGGATTCCTAGGGGCTGAGGAATGAATAGAAATGCACTCAGTAAACTACCTAAATAAATAGAAATGCATCAGTCCAGGTCTCCCAAATTACAGGAGAGAGGTCCTCAGTGGTGGGGACCTTTAAAAACCCAAAGAAGAGCCAGAGACCCAGAGAGTTGGAAACCATTTGTTCTACCAAGGGAGAAATGACCCATCATGCCCTTACCTCTTCTTCCTGTTCCTGCTTCCATGCTGGTGAAGGCCCAAATAGAAGCTGGCAAATGGGGAGAGAAAGAAAAACCTATCACCCCCTCCATCTTCAACAGCAGGTGGCCAACACCTACAGAGTAAAAGGAGGAACCTTATCTCTGAGTAAAGCCTAAATAATTTGATTAATATCTTAGATGCAATATATCCTGATTACTGAATCAAGACTGTTTTTGGTGACCCTGAATGATTTTAGGACTGTTAGGACTGTTCTCAAAGAAATGAGAAGTAATGTAATCTGTCCAAACTTCCATCCAGGGTAAAAAAAAAATTACCCCAATGGAGTACATTTTATTTACATATTGGGAGGCAAAATACAGTTGTGTGTTGATTTTGTCATAAATTATACTTAAAAAAATACTGGTTAGCCCAGCCAGTGTGGTTCAGTGGTTGAGCATTGACCTATGACCCAGGAGGTCATGGTTTAATTGACAGTCAGGACGCATGCCCAGGATGCGGGCTTGATCCCAAGTAGGGGCTGTGCAGGAGGCAGCCAATAAATAATTCTTTCTCATCATTCATGTTTCTATCTCTCTTTTCCTCTTCCTTCCCCTCTTAAATCAATAAAAATATGTTAAAGAAATACTGGTTATACTTAATACTTCATTCCTTCATTCAACAAACATCACACTGCCTATTATATGCCAGGCATTGTACTAGGACTTGAACATACAGTGAGATGAAAACATAGTCCTTGCCCTCAAATTGCTTATTGTCTATGGCAGGGGTCAACAAACTACTTCTATAAAGAGCCAGATAGTAAATATTTCAGGATTTGTAGGACACTTGAGATATTTGTTGCATATTCTTTTTTTTAACCTACTGTATAAAAATAACCAAACCATTCTTTTTTTTTAAGGGTTAATGCCGGATGTTTATTCCCACCCCAAGTGGGACTGCTCACATACACAACACACAGGCGTTGGCACCAGGGAGGAAAACAGCACCCCTAGCCTCCGGGGAGGACAGGCTCTTTCCCAGCCCGTGGTCTCATGTACAAGATGGGAGAGGAGGATGGCTTCTCTTTCCTGACTTCATTGGGGACGGAGGGGCCCACGAGCAAACCCCACCCTTCTACATCTCAGCCAAGGAAAAGCCATCTTGGTGACATGTTTTGTTCCAATTATTATAGTAAGTGGAGAAGGGGTTGTCCCAACCATAATAGATGTACATGGTAAAGGAGAGGTACAGTTTGGATTAGGCCACAAGAAGGGGCAGGTGATACCATCAGAAGCATGTGGGGGGGTGGGGAGAGGGAGGAGCAGTTATTGGACTTCTGAGCTTCACAATCCTTGGAACAGGAAGGCCAGGGAGATGGGTTTGGGGCTTATTGTTTAGCGTTGATGATGTCCACGAATTCAGGCTTGAGGGATGCACCACCCATGAGAAAGCCATCCACGTCAGGCTGGCTTGCCAGCTCCTTGCAGGTTGCCCCAGTCACAGAACCTCCACAAATGATGCGGGTGCACTGAGTCACTGCATCAGAGATATTGGACTTAAGCCATCCCTGGAGCTTTTCGTGTACTTCCTGGGCCTGTGCACAAACCACCTCTGTGTCAGCCGGCACCTTGGCGGCGTTCAGAGTGGTGATGAGTTCCCCCAGAGTTGTCTTCCGCCCATTCATCTTCCAGTTTCCCCCGACGAAAAACTTCCTGGAGGGCACCATGTTGCTGAAGCCGACACACTGAAGGTCAGTATCCCCAAACCATTCTTGATGGCTACACAAATTAGATTTAACCCATGGGCCTCAGTTTGCTGGCTCCTAATGTTTGGAAGAAACAAATTTTTTAAAATTACCAATTACCATACATTTATTATGACTGAAGATGTGTTTAGGGTATGTAAGGAGGGAACACAGAAGAGCATTACCTATCTCTGGCTGAGGAATTAGGGCTTCTAGGAGGCGGCATTGTTGATTTGAGACCTGAAGGATGAGTAAGAGCTAGTCCAGGTTAAAGGAGGTGAGTGGTATTCAAGGCAGATGGAAGTGGTAAAGCTTGACAGAGTGTGGTTCACTTTAGAAACTACAGAAGGGGAAACAACCTTACAGAGGTAAAGTGGTTTACTCAAGGTTACACAACTAGTAAGTGATGGAGCCTAAACTCTTAACCCATGTATGTCTGACTCTAAACCCATGCTCTTAGCCACTGGGACTGAGGCTGTGTCTAAGATCTGTTTCTTAGTATTTGCAAATTAGCAATTCTGTCTGGTTCACTTCTGATTTCCATGGGGGTGAAAAAGTCTAAGTTCTAAAAGAACTTGCAGACCCTAAAAAATAAGACAATCAATAATATTGGGTTGTCTTGTTAAGAACTCTAGTTCTTCCTTTAAAAAATAATCCTTCCAACCAATAAAACATAGTATGCATTGGTGAAATTCAGTTTGCTTCCTTCAGCTTTACAGGAATTTTTACCCCCCTGATAGCTAAGGTCTAGCACTGCGATAATGTAATTTCTTTCCTTCTCATTATAAATTTAGACACCTAGAAGGGATAGTATCCTCTGACTTGGACTACATATTGGTCCAATATCGCTGACATTGATGACCTTGGACAAGTGAATTTACTCAGCAAAGATTAAATCTGTCAACTTTTTATTGATTGTTTGATGAATTTAAATTGAGGTAGCATGAATTGGAGAGCTAGGTTAGCCATGAAGCAACACTTCCCTGACAACACTCACCTTGAAGCCTGCCATGTACTCTTGGCGTCAGCAAAAGTAGGGGTTGAAATGAGGAGAGAAAGGTAATGGGAATGGTTCAGCCTTGCTGTTCCTGGCCTTCTAGTGGTCAATGGTTCTTAACCAGGATTGTGCTTTATCAACCCAGATGTATAGGATCTTGGTTTTATCCCAGACTTTCTGCAGATATTTTTTGTTATTGTTGTTAATCTTCACCTGAGAATATTTTTTCCATTGATTTTTTAGAGAGAGTGGAGGGGGGGGGGGGGGGGAGGGAGAGAGAGAGAGAGAGAGAGAGAGATGTGAGAGAGACACATGCCCTGGCCAGGGCCTGGGATCAAACCTGTAACACAGGTATGTTCCCTTGACCAGGAATTGAACCCACGACCCTTTGGTGCATGGGCTGATGGATGCTCCAACCACTGAGCAGCATAGGCCAGGATGAGAATATGTATTTTGAACAAGCTCCACAATTGCCTCAAGGAACAAAGAGGTAAGTACCTAATAAAAAGATTGTACTAAAAAAATATATCAGATACCCTTAATCTATGCATAGAAATTCTGCTTACTTTTTACAGAAATAGAAAAGAAATGCTAACATTCATGTGGAGTTATAAATGACTGGGAATAACCACAGCAGTCTTGAGGAAGAAGAACAAAGGTGGAAGCTTAACACTTCCTGATTTGAAACTATATTACAAATCTATAGGAATTGAAATAGTATGATACTGGTAAAAAAAAAAAACAGACACATGGACCAATGGAACAGAATCAAGAGTCCTGAAATAAACCCATGCATATATAGTCAACTAATCTTTGACAATGGAGCCATTAATAATCAAGGGAGAAAAGATGATCTACTTAACAAATTATGTTGGGAAAACTGGATATTTATATGCAAAACATGAAACTGTAGCCCTATCTTATACCACTCATAAAAATGAACTAAGAATGGATTAAACATTCAAATGTAAGACCTGAAATCATAACACTCCTAGAAGAAAAGAGAAAAAAATCTCCTTGACATTGGTCTTCTCAATGAGTTTTTTAATATGATACCAAAAGCACAAACAGCAAAAGTAGAAGTAAACAAGTAGGATTACATCAAACTAAAGCTTCTGCACAGCAAAAGAAATGATCAACAAAATGAAAAGGCAACCTATGGGAGAAAATATTTGCATATCATATATCTAATAGAATATTAATATCTAAAATATATAAGGAACTCATACAATTCAATAGCAACAGACACAATAATCTAATTTTAAAAATGGGCATAGGACATACATAGACATTTTTCCAAAGAAGATATACAAATGGACAACAGGTACATGAAAAGGTGTTCAACATCATTCATCATCAGGCAAATGCAACTCTAAACCACAATGAGATTTCACCTCATATCTGTTAGAATGACTATTATCAAAAAGATAAGAGAGGTAAATGCTAGCAGGGAATGTGGAGAAAAGGGAGTCCTTGTGCACTGTATGTAGGAATGTAAATTGGTACAGCCACTATGGAAAACAAGATGACAGTTCCTTAAAAAATTAAAAATAGAACTACCATCACCCTAACCGGTTTGGCTCAGTGGATAGAGCGTTGGCCTGCAGACTGGAGGGTCCTGGGTTCGATTCCGGTCAGGGGCATGTACCTTGGTTGCGGGCGCATCCCCAGTGGGGACTGTGCAGGAGGCAGCTGATCGATGTGTCTCTCTCATCGATGTTTCTAACTCTCTATCCCTCTCCCTTCCTCTCAGTAAAAAATCAATAAAGTATCTAATCTAATAAAAGAGAAACATGCAAATTGACCGCACCTCTGCTACACCCCAAGCCATGCCCACCAGCCAATCAGAGCAACTATATGCAAATTGACCCAACCAAGATGGCGGCCGGCAGCCACGGAGCTGGAGCAGGCAGGAGGCTTGGTTGCTCCAGTGATGGAGAA
>NW_005372038.1:51651-54996 GCF_000412655.1 Myotis brandtii | reverse complement strand
GCCCCCCCCCCCCCGAGTGCACAATTTTTTGTGCACCAGGCCTCTAGTATATATATAAAAAATAGAACTACCATATTATCTAACAATCCTACTTCTGGGAATATATCAAGAGGAAAAGAAATTACTATCATTGCAGCATAGGCCAGGACAAGACTTTCAAAGTATACAGATACAGTTTTGTTAACTATAGTCTCATGCTAACCTGTGGGAAGCATGAGACTTGTTTGGAAAGTTTGTAAGGAGGACATTCTGATAAAAGGGAAGTGTGTGGAGGGCTATCTGCCCTGTTTATCGGAATTCCAGCTTAGGGGAGATTTAGGGGAGTGTCGAAGGCAGCGCCCCTAATTATTGCTTGACTTTTCCAAATAAGTCTGTGTATGTGTAAACCCCCAGGTGTTTACTGGAATTGTTATGCTTAATCCCTGGATGTCCTTGCCTAGAGGACAATGTAAACACATGTGTCCTCCCAAGATTACTCACCCCACTGATTGTATATAAAGATAAAAACTGAAATAAAAGGCTAACAAGGAAGGCAATCAAGGCTGCTTGGACCCTTGAGCCAGGAGCTCCTTATCCCTCTCTTTCACAGTCAAACTGTGTCTGAGTAATCTGTTCATCAGTCGTTCAGGGGCTGCTGGTAAGTCCTGGCACTTAACAATAACAAAGACATGAAAACAATCTAAGATTCCTTTAATGACAGCATGGATGAACCTTGAGGGCATTATGCTAAATGAAAAGATCAGAAAGACAAATACTATATGATGTGATTTATATGTGGAATCCATAAGAAACAAACTCATAAAAACAGAGAGAAGATTGGTAGTTTCCTTGGGGAAGAGAGGGTGAGGGAAGTGAGTGAAAGTGGTCAAAAGGTACAAACTTCCAGTTATAAGATGAATAAGTCCTTCGGATGTAATGCACAGCATGGTGACTGTAATTAGCAATGCTCTATCTGTATACTTTGAAAGTTGCTAAGAGAGTGCATTTTAAAATTTCTCACCACAAAAAATAAAGAAACTATGTAAGTTAGTAATTATGTAAAGTGGTGGATGTGCTAACTAACCTTATGGTAGTAATCATTTTGCAATATATATGTATATAAAATTATCACTGTACACCTTAAACTTACACATATTCTATATTAATTATCCTATATAATAAAAGGCTAATATGCATATTGACCAAATGATAGAACGACTTGTTGCTATGATGCACACTGACCACAAGGGGGTAGACGCTCAATGCAGGAACTGCCCCCTGGTGGTCAGTGTGCTCCCACAGGGGGAGCACCTCTTAACCAGAAGCCGGGCTCACAGATGGCAAGCACAGAGGCAGTGGCAAGAGCCTCTCCTACCTCCGCGGCAGTGCTAAGGATGTCCAACTGCTGGTTTAGGCCTGCCATCAGTCAGACATCCCCCGAGGGCTCCCAGACTGTGAGAGGGTGCAGGCCTGGGTGAGGGACTCCCCCCACCCCCTGCCCCAAGTGCATGAATTTTTGTGCACTGGGCCTCTAGTATGTTAATAAAGCTGGAAAATAAAAGGAAATTCTGCTTAAGAAGGGAATATGTGGAAATTCACTCTTCTAATGTTTCAGTATCCTGACAAATGAGCTTTTATTACTAAATCTGTAAATGCTATTTTAGCAATGAATATGATGCTCTTTTGTGCTATACTTCTGAAGAAATGAAAAAAAAAGCAAAGTCAGAGCTAAAACTGTAATCAGAACAAGTTTATATATGTCAATCAGTTAAAGACTGCAGGTAGATTACATGCATATATTTCTTTTTTTATTTTTCAAGTACAGGGTATATTCAATATTATTTTGTACTAGAGGCCTGGTGCACAAAAGTTGTGCATGGATAGGGTCCCTAGGCCTGGCTGGCGATCAGGGTCGATTGGGGCCTTCTGGTTGCTGGCCAGGGCCTTCTTTCTGGCTGCCTTCCAGGACCTTCATTCATTCTGCACTGCCCCCTGTTGGTCAGTGCACATCATAGCGAGCAATTGAACTCCCGGTCTCCCGGTTGAACTCCTGAGGGGACAATTTGCATATTAGCCATATATATATATTAATTTCAGGTGTACAGCATAGTGGTTATAAAGTGGTCCCCCCAATATTTCAAGTACCCACCTGGCATCATACATAGTTATTACAATGTTATTGACTATATTTCCTATGCTGTACTTTATATTCCCATGACTGTTTTGTGACTTACAATTTATACTTCTTAATCCCTTCACCCTGTTCACCAGTGCCCCAATCTCCCTCCCCTCTGGAAACCAGAAGTCTGATCTCTGTATGCAGGACTTTGTTTCTATTTTTTTGTTCATTTATTTGGCCTTTAGATTCCACATATATGTAAAATAAAATGGTATTTGTCTTTCTCTCTCTGATTTATTTCACTTAGCACAATACCATCTAGGTCCACCTGTGCTGTCACAAATGGTATGATTTCATTCTTTTTTTATGGCCAAGTAATATTACATTGTATATATGTACCACTACTTTTTTAATCCACTGGTCTATTGATAGACACTTGGGTTGTTTTCATTTCTTGGCTCTTGTAAATATCACTGAAATGAACATAGGCGTGCATACATTCTTTCAAATCAGTGTTTCATATTTCTTTGTATATATTCCCAGATGTGGAGTTGCTGGATCATAAAGCAGTTCCATTTTAAATTTTCTGAGGTAACTCCATACTGTTTTCCGCAGTGGCCGCACCAATCTGCATTCCCACCAATATTGCAGTAGTGCACAAGGGTTCCCTTTTCTCCACAAACTAACCAACACTTATTGTTTGTTGATTTATTGATAACTAGAGGCCTGGTGCAAAAATTCATTCACAGCTGGGGTCCAATAGGGGCCAAGCTGGCTGGGGAGAGGGGCTGTCGGTGGTTGGCTGGCTGGCCCCACTCCTGATGGGGTTCAGGGGGCTGATCAGGGGCCAGGCTGGCTGGGGGAAGGGGCTGCAGGAGGTTAAGGGGGCCGATTTGGGCCCTGATCAGGCTGGTTGGCCGCCGCAGTGAACGTCATAGTGACCAGTCATTTGGTTGTTCCAGTCATTCCAGTCGTTCTGGTCGTTCCATCATTCTGGTTGCTTGGCTTTTATATATATAGACTAGAGGCCCAGTGCATGAAATTCGTGCACGGGGGAGGGTCCCCTCAGCCCAGCCTGCACCCTCTCCAATCGGGGACACCTCAGGGAATGTCTGACTGCCGGTTTAGGTCTGATCCCGAGGATTGGGCCTAAACTGGCAGTCATACATCCCTGTCACAATCCTGGACCACTGGCTCCTAATCGCTCACCTGCCTGCCTGCCTGGTCGCCCCTAACTGCCCCCCCCC
>NW_005372038.1:26516-51626 GCF_000412655.1 Myotis brandtii | reverse complement strand
CCAGTTCACCCCCAACTGCCCCCCCTGCCAGCCTGGTCGCCCCACGCAGCCTGCTGTTTAGTCATTTGGTCGTCCCTCACTAATCCCCCTGCCAGCCTGGTCGCCCCATGCAGCCTGCTTGTTCAGTCATTTGGTCGTCCCTCACTAACCCCCCTGCTGGCCTGGTTGTAGGCAGCCATTCTTGTGAGGGCATGAGAGTTAATTTGCATATTACCTCTTTATTATATAGGATAGCCATTCTGACAGATATGAGGTGATATCTCTTTGTAGTTTTAATTTGCATTTCTCTGGAAATTAGTGACATTGAATATCTTTTCATATTTCTATTGACCATCTCTATATCCTCTTTAGAGAAGTGTTTATTCAGGTCCTCTGTCCATTTTTTAATTGGATTGTGTTTTTTGTGGTGGTGAGTTGTATGAGTTTTTTGGATGATAGCCCCTTATCAGGAGTATCATTGGCAAATATGTTCTCCTATTCAGTAAGTTGTCATATTTTTATGGTTTCTTTTGCTGTGCAAAACATTTTAGTTGATATAGTCCAATTTGTTTGTATTTTTTTGTTTCCCTTGCCCAAAGATATATGTCAGAAAAAAATATTGATAAGAGAAATGTGAGAGACATTACTACCTATGTTTTTTTCTAGTTTTATGGGTTCGGGTCCTACATTGATGTCTTTAATTCATTTTTAGTTTATTCTTGTATATGGTGTAAGAAGGTATTCTACTTTAATTTTTTTTCATGTATCTGTCTGATTTTCTCAACACCATTTACTTTTTAAATTTTAAATTTTATTTTTCAATTATAGTTTACTTTCAATATTATTTTGTATTGGTTTTCCCAACACTATTTATTGAATAGACTGTCTTTACCCCATTCTATGTTCTTGTCTCCTTTGTCACAGATTAACTGACAATATCATCATGGGTTTATTTCTGGGCTCTTTATTCTGTTCCATTGATTTATGTGTCTATTTTTATGTCAGTACCATGCTGTTTTAATTACTATAGCCTTGTAATATAGTTTGATATCAGGTAACATGATACTTCCAACTTTGTTCTTTTTTCTAAAGATTTCTGTGACTATTCATGGTCTTTTGTGGCTCCATGTAAACTTTTGATTATTTGATCCAGTTCTATGAAAAATGCCATTTGTATTTTGATATGAATTGCACTGAATCTATAGATTGTTTTTGGTAGTATGGACATGATGTTAATTCTTCCTATCCATGAGCATGGTATATGCTTCCATTTGTTAGTAGCTTTCTCAATTTCTTTCTTCAATGTCTTATGGTTTTCCAAATACAGGTCTTTTACCTCCTTGGTTATATTTATTCCTAGATATTTTATTCTATTTACTTATTTATTTATTTATTGTTAATCCTCACACAAAGATATTTTTCCATTGATTCTTTTTTAGAGAGAGTGAAAGAGAGGGGGGGAGAGAGAGAAACATCTATGTGAGAAAGACACATTTATTGGTTGCTTCCCACACGAGCCCAGACCAGGGTGGGAGATTGAGCCTGCAACCAAAGTACATGCCTTGGACCGGAATCGAACCCAGGACCCTTCACTCTGCAGGCTTACGCTCTATCCACTGAGTCAAACTGGGTAGGGCCTACGTATTTTATTTTGATGCAATTATAAATGGGATTGATTGTTAGTTTCCTTCTTTATGGTTCTCTCTAAATAGTATCATGTCATCTGTAAATAATCACAGTTTTACTTTAAAAAAAATATATTTTATTGATTTTTTACAGAGAAGAAGGGAGAGGGATAGAAAGTTAGAAACATTGGTGAGAGAGAAACATCGATCAGCTGCCTCCTGCACACCTCCTACCGGGGATGTGCCTGCAACCAAGGTACATGCCCCTGACCATAATCGAACCTGGGACCCTTCAGTCCACAGGCCAGCGCTCTATCCACTAAGCCAAACCAGTTAGGGCCACAGTTTTACTTATTTTTTTCCAATTTGGATGCCTGTGTTTTCTTTTTCTTATCTGATTGCTGTGGCTAGGACTTCCAGTACTGTGTTGATTAAGAGTGGTGAAAGTGGACATCCCTTTCTTGTTCCTGATCTTAAGGGAAATACTTTTTCTTCATTGGATATGATGTTAGTGGTTGTTTTATCATATATGACTTTAATTATGTTGAGATATGTTCCCTCTATTGCCACTTTGCTAAGAGTTTTTACCACAAATGGATGCTGGATTTTGTTAAATGCTTTTTCTGCATCCATTGATATGATTATATGACTTAGCTTTTATTTTGTTTGTGTGATGTATCACATCAATCGATTTGCAAATATTGTATCAATCTTGCATCCCAGGAATAAATTCCATTTGATCATGGTGGATTATGTCTTGTATTGCTGAATTAAGTTTGCTAATAGTTTGTTGAGGGCTTTTGCATCTATGTTTATCAGGAATATTGGCCTATATATTTTTTCTTCGTAGTGTCTTTATCAGGTTTTGGAATTAGGATAATGCTGGTCCTGTAAATTAAGCTTCGATGTCTTCCCTCTTCTTGTATTTTTGGAATAGTTTGAGAAGAATAAGTGTTAGTTTTTCTTTGAATGTTTGCAAAAATTAACCCGTGAAGCCATTCATTTCAGGACTTTTATTTGCTGGGAGTTTTTTTATTACTACTTTGATTTTGTTGGTTGTAATTGGTTAGTTCAGATGTTCAGTTTCTTCTTGATTTAGTTTTGGGCAGATTGTATATTTCTAGAAATTTACTCATTTATTCTAGATTGTCCAATTTGTTGAGATATAGTTGTTTGTAATATTTTATATTTTTTGTGTGTTTTGTGATGTGAGTTGTTATACATGCATATATTTCATCTACATCTCAAGATATCAAAGGAATACAAAATATATAAATTCATAATGATGAAGATAATGGGAAAGTGACCATTAGTGGATAAAAGTGGGATGAAAGCTGGAAAGCAGACAAAGGAGTAGTAACTGATGAAGCAGAATGGAAGAAGCCACAATTTAGAATACCTGCAGAAAGGTGATATAGTGAAAGAGAAAACTACTCTTCCCTTCATAAATGTTATATTTGAAATAGAGAATGAATGAGATGTAAGGCAGAATTGGGGGGATGAATTAAGTCATTTTTATAGAGTTGATTCTCCCATTACCCTCCCCAATCTGGTAGACAGAATGCTCTATTGTCAGATATATCCTCCATGAAATTGGAGTGTTATTATTTAAAGAGATAGAGAAGTCCAAGAGAAAAGTTTTACTATTGCATCTAGGCAACTCCCAACAAAATTGCTAGCTCCCTACTCGTATATGAAGCTCCCAATCACTTTTTTTTGCCTCATTCTTCCATGTGAACAAAAATATCAATGATTATCAGATACTTGAGAAAAACTTTCAACATGAAAGGGAATGATAAACAACTGGAGAAGGACCCTTGACAGAAAAAAAAGAGAAGCAAAACACTAATTAGTATATTCAGAGAGATTGAGGAAAGTGTTGTATTTATATAACAGAAATAGGATCTTTGAAAATAAATTAAAAAACCAAGAAATATCTGTTTATATAAAAATATTGTCACTGAGAAAAAATTCAAGGGAAGAATTGGAGGATAGAATTGAGAAAATATCAAAGAAAGTAGCACAAGAAGGCTAAAATATGTAAAATGAGATCAAAAGAGATATAATACATAGGGAGTAAACCCAGGACATCCAACATTTGACTAATATTAATTCAAGAGAGGATCAAATAGATAGAATTATCAAAGAAACAATGCCAGTATATTTTCACAGTTTATTCTTGTGAAATTTCATAATACAATGTATAGAGATATCCTCAAAACTTCCAGAGGAAAAAAACAGGTAACCTACAAAGAAATGAGAATGATATTGACATCAGACTTCTTATCAGCAATCTTATAGATGAGACAGTATTGTAGCAATGCCTTCAAAGTTCTGAAGAAAAATGACTTTCTTAAGCACAGATAAACTATCAGTCAAGTGTGAGAATAGAATAAAAGTATTTTTATATATGAGATGACTTCCAAAATTAATAAATTAATCTTCACCAAATATTTTTCAAGGAAATTGAAGATTTAGTCTAGCAAAAAAAAAAAAGTGGAAATAAACCAAGAAAGAGGAAGACATGGATTCTTGGAAACAATTATCCATGTCCAACCCATGGAAGCAGTGAAGTTCCAAGATGATAACTGTGGCATAAGTCTAGAGAGAATTAGCCCACAATAGAGCCATAGGTTGGAGACCTCTGGGAGTAATGTTTCCAGAAAAAAATTTTTATTCATCAGTTATGGTGAAGACTTTGAAAATAAACCAACAAAATCAGAATATGATACAGGCAAATAGTAAAGGGTGGATAAAAGCAGCTATTAGAAACTCCAGGAAAAATGAAAAAAGCTGGACAAGAAAGGAAATATAATCTAATTTGTGACTCTGAAGTAGACATATGAACATCGTCACAATAATGTAAATAGTGATGACTGATTTTAACTTTCAGGCTAACCTACAGACAAAGGGCAAATAGTTATCTCTATAGAATACATGCAAAAGAAATAGATGAGAAGTTGGGATGGTGAAAGCACTGAAGGGATATGTAACAAAAGTACTATACCTATAATATGTAAAATTCAAGACAACTGATAGAGGAAACAAAATAATTATATAATTATGTTAGATAAATGGGAGAGGGAAAAAGAAATGATTATATGTGAGACAAAGTGGTATAATAATTATATGTGGAGATAAGAGGAGGTAACTACGAGAAGAAACAGCTAAACAAATAACAGGGATGGTCCTGAAGAGCATAAATATGGGATGTGTCATGGTGGAGCAGAAGTCAGTTACTTTGTGTCATAAACTCTCTGTATTAAAGTTTTAACCCTGTGTGTGTTTAACTTTGATACTTTTAAATTATTTAAGAAATTAGGCTTGGTTTTTTGTTTGTTTGTTTGTTTTGTTTTTGTTTTGTTTTTTAGGTTTTTGTCCAATGAAGATGGCCACCATGGATAATGGTATTTAGATCAGGAAAAATCCATTAATAAACATTTATTAGAAACTTATGTTCCTAGTACCCTGCCATGTTCTACAGGACGTTTCAAGAGTGTTTATGAGACAGTCTCTGTCCATAAGGAACTTGAAATCTAGTTGGGCATATAGCAAACCAATACATGAAACAATTAGAGAAGTAAAATACATAGTGAAATGCTGAATTGTTAAAATGTTAAATTATGCCCACAGGCAAATATGGTAAAAGGAAGATGACCTCAGTGTGGATTTAAATTAGGGGAGGATTCAGGTAGAGCTGGGGCTTTTTTCTGGCCTTAAAAGATGGAAAAAATAGGAATAGGTCTAGAAGGGGGGGGGGGCTCAAAGGAGGGAAAGGCAACATGTACGATGGCTTAGAGAAGATTTTTTTTCTACTTATGTATTATTAGGCATACATTTTTATCCTAATATCACTAAAAAGCTCTTTCTCTTTAAGTCTCCCTAATATAACAAGTTTCCTTGAGTGGATTTTTTTTTCTTGCTGACAGTGCAGTAAATTTTCTGTCACTTTGCAGAATGGAAACTGCCATTTACTAAATGAGCTCTTCTTTATTCTGTGCTTTTTCGTTGCCAAGTCTTAATAAAGACAGATGGGTTTCCCCCATTGTGCTGCTGCTTCCCATTTCAGGCTGATGAGTATGAGACTGAGAGCCTGACCCAGTCATTGTCAAGTAATATAAAAGGTTTCATCCTTATTTATTGCCATACTTTAATTACTAGGAGAAAAGTGTCAATTAAGAAACAAAATATTTAAAATCATTTCAACAAAACCAGGCTGTCTGAGCAAATTAAATATTTTTTTTCTATTTTATCTTCGTTAGTGGGGGAAAGTGAAGGTGGTGGGATGATTACTGTTGTTCAGGTTAAATTTAATTAATAAGAACTCAACATAATGTTCCGTGAAGATTGTACATGTTAAAAATCATGTTGTATAGGACTATCACTTCAAATATTTGTGTTCAAGTCAATGAAAAATTTCTGCAAGTTATTAGACTTTGCCAGTTCTCCTGGAAGCCCTTTGTAGACATGGCTGGAGTTAGTATATCAGACTTTAGAGTGGTTTCCTGGTACTAGCCTTGAAGATAAGTTTCATATTATAGTCATTGCCTCCTTAAATCCACTGGGAGAGATGCTAACTGCTCCTCACATGTTGTGATGCAATGTGGGAGCATCAGGAATACCCCTTGTCCCCAAATTACCCCAAAACGATCCCCCTCTTCTTTTTATTGCCCCAAATATAAAATGTGTTTCCTTCCTTCCTTCATTCCTTGGTGGTAGAATTTTGCATCTTTAGAGACTCTGGGCTAAATTGTATCTGTCCCTCAGGTCAGATTTTATGGCTCTATTCAGCTTTTAACACTTCAATGTGAATGAGTTTATCTGATTGTGGTGTGTGTGTGTGTGTGTGTGTGTGTGTGTGTGTGTGTGTGTGTGAAATTATTTTTTTTTCAGGATAACAGCAGTTTTTATATATGAAATCTGTATTGTAATTTATATGTATTACAATTACCATATATATGAGAGTATATATAACATATCCATTTGGTTAAGTAATAATAATAAAAAGAGCATTTATCTACTCACTATCCAGTATGAGAAATAGAATATAAGCCAAAATATTTGAAGTACCTTGGTGCTTCTTTCTCCTCTCCAGAATTAACCACAATTCTGAATTTTGTGTTTGTCATCTGCTTTGTTCTTTATGTAACTCTAAATAATCTATTTAGGTTTTGTATCTTTATATACATAGATACATGCTGTGTATATTTTCTGAAACTATTTTTTGCTCCATATTGTGTTTTTGAGATGTACCCATGTTGATGTGTATGACTATAGTTTATTCATTTTTAATGCCTAAGTATTTTATTATATCATACTAAAATTTATCCATGCTACTGTCAGATTGCTTACTTTTGGTTAAACACATATTTTTACAAGTTAATACATGCTTATGATTTAAAAAGAAAACCTTAAGCAATATTTAAATATATAAAGTGAAAGTCCTTTCCACTCTTCCCCCTCACCTTTATAGAAGTTACCACTGTTAACAGTTTCCACATCTCTACACTTTTTCTACGTTCATGCAACTATATGGTGTGTGTGTGTGTGTGTGTACAATATAAGGAATAGGATCACATACACATTGTTCTGCAGTTTGTTTTCATTCAACCACATACTAGGGACAGTCTTCCATGTCATTTCCTACATATTATCCTTTTTCTTTTAAATGTCTTACCGCTATTCATTAGTATGTATGTAACTTAAATTAATTAATCAATATCCTACTGATGAACACTGGGTTGTTCAAAGTTTTGCTATTATAACAACACTTCAGTGATTGTCCTTATAGATACTTATCTGCACAGAAAAGTATAATTGTTGGATTGAAGATGTTCAAGCTTAAAAATTTTCTTGATAGAGGAGGAGAGTCCAAAATGGCAGTGGAGTAAGTAGAAGCTACACTGACACGCTTCCAGGACCAAATTGGAATTACAACTATCCTGAATAATCACCTGAAGACTAGCTGGTGAGAACCCTGATAACTAAGGATGGAAAGTGGAAACCACATAGAGACTGGTAGGAAGTGCAGAGGTGTGAAGGGCTGGCCAGGCTCCCACAGACAGCAGTTGAAGTTCCAGAGGGATATCTCAGCTGTGGAGCGTTCTCACTGAGACTCTGGGGACTAAACACAAAGCTGTGCACCCCAGCCCAGAGCACCAAAACTGAGAAAGTTGTCTACAGAACATCTGGCTGTGAAAAAAGGCAGGGTTGCTGTCTCCCAGGGAGAGAAGGCTGGAATGCAGTCACCCTCTCAGAGGTCCAACACTCAAAATTTTGTGTGCAGATACTCACCTTGGGCTCTGGCAGATAGAGGGCAGAGTGGACTGGAGCTGTGTGAGCAGAAGTCAGGGTTGGGAGCTCTGGGGTTAGAGCTCAGAAGGCAGACACCCCCATTTTCCTGTGCTGAGACATTCCATCATACCGCAGAGGACATCTTTCTCCTGCAGACCTTTACCATCCTAGCAGCTTTTGCATGGGGTGCGCGTGGGGAAAACAATTGCTACACCATGTTGAAAAACTCCTTGCCCCACCCTATGGATTATCTGAGACCCTTTAAGAGACTGAGAATAACAATTGGGCTGCAAGCAGAAGCAATTACCCCACCCTGTTGGAAAACCTTTAGCCCTATGCTGTGGTCAATACCCTGAGGTCAATCAAGGCTGATAACAATCAGACTGCATGCAGAGGCAGGTCTCTGGAGGCTTTGAGTCTTTGCCTGATATAAATAGGGACCCAGAGCTAGGAAAAATACACCTTGGTGCATATCTTGGTCCTCTCCAAAGGAACCCAGCCCCAGCAGAGGGAACCATAAGTTGTGGATTGCTAATTGCTCCAAACAGGGTATTCAAGGCCAGTCAGAAACAGCATCTAACATTGCCCTGCACTAGAGATTGGGAATTGTAGAAGATCTACCTAATACATAGACACAAACCCAAATGGGCAGCCAAAATGGGGAGATAAAAAACAAAAACAAACAAAAAAACAAGCCCCAAATGAAAGAATAAGACAATTCTCCAAAAGAAGAGCTAAATGAAATGGAGATAAGGAATTTATCAGATATGAATTCAGAATAATGATGGCAAGGATTCTCAACAGCATGAGAAAAGATATAGTAACTATGAAAACAGACCAGTTGGAAATAAAAAATGACATAGCGCTAATAAAGAGCACATTGAAAGGAATACCCAGCAGTTTAGAGGAAGCTGAGGATCAGATCAGTGAATTAGAAGATAGGGTAGAGAAAATCACTCAGAGAACCAAAAAGAAAAAAGCAATTAACAAATAGGAGGACAACTTAAGGGAGATGTGGGACAACATGAAACAACAATATTGCATCATAGGGTACCAGAAGGTGAAGAGAGTGATCAAGGGATAGAGAAACTATTTGAAGAAATAATGGAAAAAAAAATTTCCTAACTTGGTGAAGGAAAAAGTCACACAAGTTCAGGAGGTATAGAGAGGCTCACACAAGAAGAGGCCAAACAGGCCCATGTCCAGACACATCATAATAAAAATGCCAAAAATTAAAGACAAAGAGAGAATTGTAAAGGCAGCAAGAGAAAAGCAGATTGTTACCTACAAAGGAGCTCCCATAAAGCTGTCAGCTTATTTTTCATCAGAAACTCTACAGGCCAGATGGGATTGGCATTGAAGTATTCAAGGTAATGAAAAGCAAGGATCTGAAACAAAGATTACTATATCCAAAAAGGCTATCATTCAAAATAGATGGTGAAATAGCTTCACAGACAAAAAGAGGCTACCATACCAGCACTGCAAGAATTGAAGAATTGCTAAATGGACTGCTGTAATGAGAAAGGAATATAAGAGAGAGAGAGAGAGAGAGAGAAACATAGGCATAAATAAGTAAAATGGCAGTAAATAAGTACCTATCAATAATAACCTTATACATAAATGGATTACATTTATGCTCCAATCAAAAACAATGGGTAGCTGAATGGATATGAAAACATGGCCCAAATATATGCTGTTTACAAGAGACCCATATAAGAACAAAAGACTCACATGGGATGCAAATGAAGAAATTGAATAAAATTTCCCATGCAAATGGGGGGGAAAAATCTGGGAAAACAATACTCATATCTGACAAAATAGACTTCAAATGAAGGCCATCACAGGAGAAAAAAAGGTCACTATAAAATTCTAAAGGGATTGATCCAACAAGAGGATATAATCCTTGTAAACATATATGCACCCAATAAAAGAGCTACTAAATATATAAAAGAACTTCTGGAGGACTTTAAGGGAGAGGTCAATAGCAATACAGTCATCTACACTAATAAAAAAGAAACATGCAAATTAGTGTCACTCCACTACACCCACCAGCCAATCAGATGAGTATGCAAATCAACCCAACAAAGATGGCAGTTAATTTGCATATACAGGCTGGGAGCGAAGACTGAAGACAATGTAGAAGGAAGCCAAGCACTGCAGAAGAGAGTGAAGCTGCGGAGAAGCAAGCAGGGCAGTGGAGACGGAGGGAAGCAAGCAATGTGGTGGAGGCGGGAGGGAAGCAAGCGGGGCAGCAGAGGTGGGAGCGAAGCCCGCCTCGGTGGGTTTCGCTCCCTTCTCTGCTTCGCTCCGGCCACAGGAAGCCCTATTTTTGCAGGAATCTTCCTGCAACGGGTCTCTAGTAGTACATAACTTTAACACCCAGCTGAGTTTAGTAGGTAGATCTTCCCAAGAAAAAATTAACAAGGAAATAGTGACTCTAAATGACACACTAGATCAGATGGATTTAATTGACATTTATAGAATATTTAACCCCAAAGCTACAGAATATACATTCTTCTCAAGTGCACATTGGTCATTATCAAAGATAGACCACATGTTAGGAAACAAAATGAGTATCAACAAGTTCAAGAAGATTGAAATCATATCAAGCATCTTTTTGGATTACAATGGAATGAAATTAGAAATCAACTATAGTAAAAACATTCAAACAAATGAAGGCTAAATAGCATGTTATTAAATAATGAATTGGTTACCAACGAGCTCAAGAAATAAATAAATAAATAATCTTCATGGAAACAAATTAAAATGAACACACAACAACCCCAAATCTCTGGAACACAGCAAAAGCAGTCCTGAGAGGGAAGTTAATAGCAGCACAGGCCTAACTTAAATATCAAGAAAAATTAATAATAAACTATTTAACCCTACAAGTTAAAGAAATAGAAAGAGAACA
This sequence comes from Myotis brandtii, assembly GCF_000412655.1. Taxonomy (NCBI): domain Eukaryota; kingdom Metazoa; phylum Chordata; class Mammalia; order Chiroptera; family Vespertilionidae; genus Myotis; species Myotis brandtii. The sequence goes on along the minus strand of NW_005372038.1, from coordinate 40,814 downwards.
ACAAGAAAAGTCCAGAGTAAGTAAAGGAAGGAAATAATAAAGATTAGAGTAGAAATAAATGACATAGAGACTAAAAAAAATGATACAAAAGATCAATGAAAGCAAGGGCTGGTTCTTTGAAAAGATAAACAAGATTGATAGCCCTAGCTGGTTTGGCTGTAGTGAATAGAGCCTCGGCCTGTGGACTAAAGGGTCCTGGGTTTGATTCCGGTCAGGGGTACATACCCGTGTTGCGAGCTCGATCCCTCATGTGGGGCATGCAGGAGGCAGCTGATCAGTGATTCTCTCTCATCATTGATGTTTCTATCTCTCTCTCCCTATTCCTTCCTCTGTGAAATCAATAAAAATATATTTAAAGAAAAAAAGATTGATGAACCATTAGCCACACTCATCAAGAAACAAAGAGGGAAGACACAAATAAATGAAATTAAAAACAAAAGCAGTGAAATAACCACTGACACTACAGAAATACAAAGGATTGTAAGAAAATACTATGAACAACCACATGCCAACAAGTTGGACAATGTGGATGAAACTGACAAATTCCTAGAAAAATACAATTTTCTAAAACTCAATCAGGAAGAATCAGAAAACCTGAATAGACCAATCACAATTGATGAAATTAAAGGAATAATGAAAAAAAAACTCATAGCAAACAAAAACCCTAGTCTGGACAGCTTCATAGGGGAGTTTTACTATACATTCAAAGACAAACTAATACCTATCCTCCTGAAACTATTTTTAAAAATCCAAGAGGAAGGAATACTTCCAAGTTCTTTTTATGATGCCAGCATTATTCTACTTCCAAAACCAGTAAAGACACTGAAAACAGCCCTGGCTGGTTTTGCTCAGTGGATAGAGCATGGGCAAAAAATAAAACAATTTCCCCGAAGAACAAGAACAAGACAGGGATGCCCTCTTTCACCACTCTTGTTCAACATAGTACTGGAAGTCCCGGCCATAGAAATCAGACAAGAAGAAGAAACTGCAGCATCCAAATTGGAAAAAAATAAGTAAAACTGTCATTATTGGCAAATGATATGATATTGTACATAGAAAACACTATAACGACTCCACCAAAAAACTACTAGATTTAATAAATGAATTCAGCAATGTAGCAGGATACAAAATTAACACCCAGAAATTGATAGCATTTAAAAATATATTTTCTATTGATTTAATAGAGGAAGGGAGAGGGAGAGAGTGATAGAAACATTGATGATGAGAGAGAATCATTGATTGGCTGCCTCCTGCATACACCACACTGGGGATTGAGCCCACAACCCGGGCATATGCTCTGACCAGGAATCAAACTGTGGCCGCCTGATTCATCGGTAAACTCAACCACTGAGCCAAGCCACCTGGGCTTGATAGCATTTTTATACACCAAAAATGAATTTTCAGAAAGAAAAATGAAACAAACAATCCCATTTATCATTGCAAAAAAAAAAAAATCAAGATACTTAGGAATAACCAGAGAGGTAAAAGATTTGTACTCAGGAAACTATAGGACGTTGAAAAAAGAGATAGAGGAAGATATAAAGAAGTGGAAGAATATACCATGTTCATGGATTGGTAGAATTAACACCATTAAAATGTCATATTACCCAAAGTAATTTATAGATTCAATGCAATCCCTGTTAAAATACCATTGGCATATTTCACAGATCTAGAACAAATACTCCAAATATTTATATGGAATCGCAAAATACCCAGAATAGCTGCAGCAATGTTGAGAAAGAACAAAGTTGGACAGATCACAATACCAGATAGCAAGTTATATTACATAACCACTGTGCTTAAAACAGCTTGGTACTGGCACAAGAACAGACATATAGATCAATGGAACAGAACAGAGACTCCAGAAATCAACCCAGGCCATTATGCTAAATTAATATTTGACAAAGGAGGCAAGCGCATACAGTGGAGTCAAGACAGTTTTTTCAATAAATGATGCTGGGAAAATTGGACTGATACATGCAAAAAAAAATGAAACTAGACCACCAACTTACATCATACATAAGAATAAACTAAAAAATGGATAAAAGACTTAAATGTAATACATGAAACTGTAAAAAATCATTGAAGAAACCATAGGCAGCTCTAGCTGGTTTGGCTCTTTGGACAGAGCGTCAGCCTGTGGACTAAAGGGTCCCTGGTTCGATTCCGGTCAAGGGTACATGCCCGGGTTGTGGGCTCAATCCCCAGTAGGGGGTGTGCAGGAGGCAGCCAATCAATGATTCTTTCTCACCATTAATGTTTTTTTCTCACTCTCTCCCTTTCCTTTCCTCTCTGAAATCAATAAAAATATATTTTTTAAAAAGAAACCATAGGCAGCAAAATCGCAGACATCCCATGTAGCAATATGTTTGCAGATATAGCTCCTAGTTCAAAGGAAACTAAGGAGAAAATGAAGAAATCGGACATCAAAATAAAATGCTTTTGCACAGCAAAAGAAACCATCAAAAAAATGAAAAGGGAGCCCATTGCATGGGAGAACATATTTGGCAATGAAACATCTAACAAAGGATTTATATTCAAAAAATATAAGGAACTCATACACCTTAACAAAAGGAAGACAAACAATCCAATTAAAAAATGGTCAAAGGACCTAAATAGACACTTCTTCAAAGGGGTCATGCAGATGGCCAAGAAACATGAAAAAACGCTCAAAGTCACTTATCATCAGAGAGATGCAAATTAAAATGACCATGGGGTATCACCTCACACCTGTCAGAATGGCTATCATCAACAAATCAACAAATGACAAATGCTGGCAAGGTTATGGAGAAAGGGGAACCCTAGTACATTGCTGATGGACATGCACACTGGTGAAGTAATTATGGGAAAGATTATGGAGTTTCCTTAAAAAAAATTAAATGTGGAACTGCCATTTGACCCATGATCTCACTTCTAGGAATATATCCTAAGAAACCCAAAGCACCAATCAGAGAGAATTTATGCACTCCTATGTTCATAGCAGCACAAGTTATAATAGCTAGGATCTGGAAACAGCCCAAATGCCCATCAGTAGATGGATGAGTGGATTAAAAAGTTTGGTCCATTAACACCATGGAATACTATGCAGCTGTAAAAAAGAAGGATCTCATATTGCCCTAATCACCTCTCAAAATTTATGAACCATTTCTGTGTTATCTAGTACAAATTAAAATTTAAAATGCCAAGCTATTTTCTTCTCATTGTAAAGATTGGGTCCAATATGCAAATCAGTTCATGTCACCTTTCTGATTTAGTTGTCTTTTTATTTCTTAGTTTTCACAAAAATGGTATATTAAACATATTACTGTAAGCTTTGATTTTTGCTTTAATTATTGTAGTAGTCTTTTCTATTCAATACATAGAGGTTTACCACATTATTTTTAATAGCTGGGTAGTCTAGAAAATGATGTCCCATAATTTACTCAACCATTATCCTACTGATGAACATTTAGGTGTTTCTGTTTATGTTGTTTGATTACTCTAACAAATATTCCTTGGGTGATCAACTTGTTTCATTTTACCTGGGACTTTCATGGTTTTAGCACCGAAAGCTCTACATCCCTGAAAACCCTTTAATCCTATGCAAACTAGGATAGTTGGTCACCCAACTCTTACATCTTCCTGCATCTATTTTTATCTACTGCCACTTTTTTTTCTATCACTTATTTTCCCAGAACTGGGATTGTCAGGCCATATGGTTGCTTTTATACAAGATGCTTTGTAGGCATCCTATTGGAATGGGACCCAGGTAATTTCTCTAGTGGGGAATGTAGGGAGCAAGTCATATAGAACATGGCTCTGATCTATTTTAGAGGCCATAATAAAAGTAGTTTAGCATTAGGCCATTTGAGCAGGGGAAGAGAGAATCACAGAAAGAGCATAAGATTGCTAAGATTGCTTAGTCATAAGCCTTAGTGGGTAAAGAAAAATGCAGAAGGACCGCCAAAATATACTTTACCCTCATATTTTTGCCTAGAATGAGTCGTACTATCTAGGACCTCTAGTTTAAGAACATAGCAGTGAATTCGGAATCTGGAAACCTGTTTTGTTTAATATCTTTGCATTTCAATTTTTAAATTGCCCATTTCTTATATCCTGGAGGTATTAGAAGGCTAAATTCCAGTTTTTATAAATTACCTTGAGCTACTTAAGCTATTAAAAGTGTACAAATATGAAATACTTATTGCAGTAATCCACAGATGTCTTCTTGGCTCATTCACAAATGCTGGGTTATATTAGCATCTCTTAATTAATATTGAGCAAACAAGGTTTTAGTAGGCTTATTTAATAGGTACATGTAGAGCTTTTTCTGCCATCTGAGGTAGTGAATTTCAGAGATAAGTTTCTCAATATTGTTTGCCTCTTGCTTTTAGTCAGGCAGCAATTAAGAAAGCAAGAACATGTGTCTTCCAGGACCTTGTACTCATCTGTCACTTCTAAAATAGTTTCAATGCAATTTGTTAGGTAGTTGCTGGCTGAATGATTGGTTTTCTTGTGGTAATTGCCAGTGTATTTCCTGTAAGTCCTGAAGAAGGAGCAGGAGAGGAAGAGGGAGAGGGTTTGGAAAGAACAGTTCTAATGCTATTTATTCTTTATAATCTCAGATCAATCCTTTAGGAATTCTCAGCTTTGGAATACTAGAAAAAAACAGCAACTAATCCACAAAACTGATGTGGAATAACCAAATCCTGAGAAGCTGCCTTTGAGTTACCTGTTTGAAAGAGAACTGTGAAAGGACTTGCAAATTAAAGTCCCAAACCATAGGATAGTCTCTATGGGAAGGGGTCAAGTGGCCTGGTAGAAGCAAAGATTGAGGGACCCTAGATTTAGGACCTGTTTCTGCCAAGTGGCTATGAGACCTCAGCCAATGGACAGCATTTTCTCATCTGGTAGATACAGTTAAATAGTAAATATTCTAACTGTAGAGTGTAACATAGTTGTTATAAATGTTGGCCATGGAACCAAAGTGTTTGGGCTGGAAACGGCTTATTTGTCACTTATTTGCTATGTGACCTTGGACAAGTCACTTTCTGAACCAGTTTTTTAATCTGTCAAATGGGGTGAACAGTGTCATTGGCTCTCAAGGGTTGTTGGAGGACTTTTATGAGATAATTCGTATGAAATATGAAGTGCTTAGAACTATGTGTCACACATTTTGCCATCAACATTTACCAAATGTCAGCTATCATATATTATGCTTAAAATCACAGGCTCAGGATCAGTCTCCATGCAAATCCTGGCTCTGCCAATAAATAACATTGTAAAATTACTTAACTTCTCTATGACTTGGTATTTTTATCTGCAAAATGGGGATAGTAATTGCAATGACATTAAATGGTTATTGCAAGTATTGCATGAAATGTTTTATGTAAAGGGCTTAGAACAGTGCCTGGCACAGAGTTAGTTTATTAAGTACTAGAGTCCCAGTGCATGAAATTCGTGCATGGTAGAGTCCTTAGCGGCTGCCAGCTGCTGGCCACGGCCTCCCTTCCCCGGCTGCCGGCCACCGGCCAGGGCCTTCCTTCATTCTGCGCCACCCCCTGGTGGTCAGCACATGTCATAGCGAGCGATCAAACTCCCGGTCGGTCGAACTCCCGAGGGAACACTTTGCATATTAGGCTTTTATATATATAATTATTTTTATCCAAGAGTCTTGATGTAGCCCAAGCTTATATTCAGGGCTTTCTTTTTTTGGCTTTAGTCGTTCTTCTCCTTTGGTGTTAACCATCTTCTAAGGCCCAGTATCTTTATCATTGTTTCTTTTAAAATTTTCTTTATTACAATCTGCTTTCAGTCCCCTTTTTAATGCTTCATAAAATTTTAATTGTCCTCAAGGCTTTGCAATTTAGCTGAACTTTAACCTGGAACTAAAGGGATTTTAAGATTTCAGATTGAGGATGAGTGAAGACTGTTGGGCTTTGGGGAGGAAATCACACCACTGGAAAGTCAACCTGATAGGTCCTACTTAGTAGTCCATAGTTATTGTGAGAGAAATGTGAGCTATAAATACATGCCAAAATCTAAAAATATTGTGCACATACCAAATGCTCAATGGAAAAGACTGCCTGTTATCCTCCAACTTTGTTGGATTACAGAGACTAGTTAATGAGTGGTTCCTGTGTGCTGAGTCCTATATCACCTCAGTTATGCATTACACCAATCCTATGTGGTAGGTTAATTTCATCTTACACTTTTTTAAAAAATAGGGATATACTTCAAGAAATTTAAGAAATTTATCCCAAGTTTACATAGCTTATAAATGATGGATCCAGAATTTAAGCCTATATTTATCTAATTTCACATCCCCCAATCTTTCTACTCTACCATATTGAAAGAGTTTTTATTCTTAGTACACAGTGTAACGGAGTACGAATCACTTTGGGGATTCAGAGACTTATCTGGTAGCCTGGCTGAAGAAGCAAGGAGACTGCTGAGCATTTTTCTTATTACTGTACCTCCCTGGACAATCTCTTGCCCTATCTAGCCAAAAGGATTGCAATGGTGAATACCCTGGTATTCATTTGAAATGTATGTTCCTAGCATCCTAATGAGTCCCAGACAATAGACTAAACTGTGATTCAAAGTGCTGAATTTAGAGCTTTGGTATTTGCATGGATGTGTCTGCAGAATGAAAGGAGGAAACCTGATTGATGACTGGGCGGATTGTTACTCCCTTGAGTCCCACTAGAATAGAATAAGATCCAGATAAGCATAGTGCTACTCCTAACATCTCTGTGTTAGAAATATGTAGCCACTCATCTGACTTCATCTCTGGAACTGAGGGTAGACACTAACTGATTGTGAAGCTGGCTGATAAAATGGGGAAAGTTATGCTTTGTACTTCTTATTTTTTAATTGAATTTATTGGAGTAATATTTGTTAATGAAACCATACAGGTTCAAGTGTACAACTCTATAACACATCATCTATGTACTGCATAGTACACTCACTACCCAAAGTCAAGTTTCTTTCCATCACAGTTTATTCCCCTTTTGCCCTCTTCTACCTCCCCCACCCTTTTCCCCTCTGGCAATCACCACACTGTTGTCTGTGTCTGTGTGTTTTTTTCCTTAATCCATTCACTTTTTCCATTCAGCCTCCCAACACCCTCCCCTGTGACAGCTGTCAGTCTGTTCTCTGTATCTATGAGTCTGTTTCTATTTTGTTTTTTAGTTTATTTTGTTCATTAGAGTGCACATATGAGTGAGATCATATGGTACTTGTATTTCTCTGGCTGGCTTATTTCATTGAGCATAATAATCTCTAGGTCCATCTGTGCTGTCGCAAATGGTAAGATTTTTTTCCTTTTTATGCTCAAGTAATACTCCATTATATATATCTTTATCACATCTTTATTCAATCGCCTATTGATGGGCACTTGGGTTGCTTCAATATCTTGGCTATTGTAAATAACACTGCAATGAACATAGAAGTATATAGATTGTTTCAAATTCGTGTTTTTGGTTTCTCTGGATAAATACCCAGAAGTGGGATTGTTGGGTCATAAAGCAGTTCCATTTTTAATGATTTGAAGGCCTTTCATAGTGTTTTCTATAACTACCGCACCAGTCTGCATCCCCACCAACAGTGCACAAGATTCCTTTTTCTCCACATTCTCACCAATACTTATTGTTTGTTGATTTATTGATAATAGCCATTCTGACAGATGTGAGGTGGTATTTCATTGTGGTTTTAATTGGCATCTCTCTGATGATTAGTGATATTGTGCATTTTTTCTATGTCTATTGACCATCTGTATGTCCTCATTGGAGATGTGTCTATTCAGGTCGTTGGCTCATTTTTTAATTGGATTGTTTGTTTGTTTTTGGGTGTTAAGTAGTATGAGTTCTTTATAAATTTTGGGTATTAACCACTTATCATATATATCATTAGTGAAGATGTTCTCCCATTTAGTAGGTTCTCTTTTTTTTTTCATTTTTGATGGTTTCTTTTGCTGTGCAAAAACTCTTTAGTTTGATGTAGTCACATTTGTTTATTTTTTTTTTGTTTCCCTTGCTCAAGAAGATGTATCAGAAACAAATATTACTAAGAGAAATGTCAGAGATTATACTGCATATGTTTCCTTCTCAGAGTTTTATGGTTTTGAGTCTTACATTTAAGTCTTTATTCATTTTGAGTTTATTCTTGTGAATAGTGTAAGAAGGTGGTTAAGTTTTATTTTTTGCATGTATCTGTCCACTTTCCCCAACACCATTATTGAATAGACTGTTTTTACCCTATTGTATATTCTTGTCTATTTTGTTAAATATTAATTGCCCATATAGGCATGGGTTTATGTCTGGGCTCTCCATTCTGTTTCATTGACCTATATGTTTGTTCTTATGTCAGTACTGTACTGTTTTGATTACTATAGCCTTGTGGTATAGTTTGATAACAGGTAGTGTGATACCTCCAACTTTGTTCTTCTTTATTTTATTTTAAATTTTTAATGACTTAATTGAGGTGATATTGATTAATAAAATTATATAGTTTTCTAGTGTACAATTCTATAATACATTATCTTTATATTGTATTGTGTGTTCACCACCCAAACTCAAGTTTCTTCTGTAACCATTTATTCCCCCTTTATACTCTTCTACCTGCCCCCACTTCCTTTTTCCTCTGGTAATCACCATACTGCTATCTGTGTTTATGAGTTTGTCTTTCTTTCTCAGGATTGATATGGCTATTCTGTGTCTTTTGTGATTCCGTATGATAGAAATTGTCTTGAATCTATACATTGCTTTGGGTAGTTTGGACATTTTAATGATGTTAATTTTTCATATACTGAGCATAGTATATGCTTTCATTTATTTGTATCTTTTTTGATTTCCCTTTTTAATGTCTTATAATTTTCTTAGTATAGATCTTTTACCTTCTTGTTTCAATTTATTCCTAGATATTTTTATGTAATTGTAAATGGGATTGTTTTCTTAGTTTCCTTTTCTTTTTATTGAATTTATTATGATGACATTGATTAATAAAATATAGGTTTCAAGTGTACCATTCTTTAATATAACATCTGCATATTGAATTATGTGTTCACCCTCCAAAGTCAAATCTCTTTCCGTCATCATTTATCCCCCCTTTACCCTCTTCTAATTCCCCCTAACCCACTTTCCCTATTGTAACCACCATAATGTTTTCTGTGTCTGTGAGGTGTGGTGTTTTTTCTTAAACCCTTCACCTTTTTCACCCAACCCCCCATCCTCATCCTCTCTGACATGTCAGTCTGTTCTCTGCATCTATGAGTCTGTTTATATTTTGTTTGTTAGTTTATTTTGTTTTTTAGATTCCACATATAAATGATATCATATGGTATTTGTCTTTCTCTGACTGGTTTATTTCACTCAGCATAACACTCTCCAGGTCCATTGATGCTGTTGCAAAAGGTAAGATTTCTTTCTTTTCATACGTCTATTGGCCATCTGTATGTCTTCATTGGAAAAGTGTCTATTCAGATCCTTTGCCCCTTTTTACTTGGATTGTTTGGGCTTTTTTGGTGTTGAGTTTTATAAGTTATTTTTAATTTTTGGATATTAACTCTTTATCTGATGTATCATTGGTGAATATGTTCTCTCATTCAGTGGGTTGTCTTTTCATTTTATTGATGGTTTCATTTGCTGTGCAAAAAAAAAAAAATTAGTTTGATGTAGTCCCAGTTGTTTATTTTTTTTCCCTTGCCCAAGGAAATACATCAGAAAAACTATTGCTAAGAGAAATGTCCAAGATTTTACTATGTTTCCTTATAGGAATTTTATGGTTTTTAGTCATGCATTTAAGGCTTTAATCCATTTTGAGTTTATTCTTATGCATGGTTTAAGAAGGTTGTATAGTTTCTTTCTTTCTTTCTTTCTTTCTTTCTTTCTTTCTTTCTTCTTTCTTTCTTTCTTTCTTTTTGCACATATCTCTCCAAATTTCCCACCACCATTTATTGCATAGATTTTCTTTACCCCTTGTATGTTCTTGCCTCCTTTGCCAAATATTAATTGACCATAAAAAACCGGGGTTTATTTCTGGCCTCTCTATTCTGTTTTATTGATCTATATATATGTTTTTATGCCAGCACCATGGTGTTTCAACTACTATGGCCTTATAGTGTAGTTTGATATCAGGTAGCATGATTCCTCCAACTTTGTTCTTCTTTCTCAAGGTTGCTGTTGCTAATCAGGTTCATTTGTGGTTCCCTATAAAAATTTGAAATATGATATAGGAATTCTATTGAATCTATAGATAGCTTTTGGTAGTATGGACATTTTAATGACATTAGTTCTTCTTATCCCTGGACACAGTATATGCTTTCATTTATTTGTATCTTTTTCTACTGCTTTCTTTTTTATTTTATTTTGTAGTATTCTGGCTTTTTATAAATTCTTTATTGTTGAAAGTATTACATATGTACCACTTTTCCCCTCAATGTCCTCTCACAGCCTGCCCCCCATCCCCAGCCTCCACGCCCCCCCCATTGTCTGTGTCCATTGGTTATGCTTATATGCATACAAGTTATTTGGTTGATCTCTTACCCCCGCCCTACCTCCCCTGCCTTCCCTCTGAGGTTTGACAGTCTGTTCGATGATTTGATGTCTCTGGATCTATTTTTGTTTATCAGTTTATGTTGTTCATTATATTCCACAAATGAATGAAACCACATTTTACGTATCTTTGGCTTATTTTGCTTAGCATAATGCTCTCCAGTTCCATCCATGCTGTTGCAAATGGCAAGAGTTCTTTCTTTTTTTTTATAGAAGCATAATATTTCATTGTGTAGATGTACTGCCATTTTTTAATCCATTCATCTGATGGGCACTTAGGCTGTTTCCAAATCTTAGCAATTGTAAATTGTGTTGCTATGAACATATGGGTGCATATGTTCTTTCTGATTGGTGTTTCTGATTTCATGGAGTATATTCCTAGAAGTGGGATTACTGGATCAAATGGGATTTCCATTTTTAATATTTTTGAGGAAACTCCGTACTGCTTTCTACAGAGACTGCACCAGTCTGCATTCCCACCAGCAATGTATGAAGGTTCCGTTTTCTGAACATCCTCGCCAGTACTTGCCATTTGTTGATGATAGCTATTCTGACAGGTGTGAGATGGTACCTCATTGTTTTGATTTGCATCTGTGGGATGATTAGTGACTTTGATCATTTTTTCATATGCCTCTTGACCTTCTGTATGTCTGCTTTCAAGAAGTATCTATTTAGGTCCTTTGCACATTTTTTGATTAAATTGTTTGTCTTCCTTTTGTTAAGTTGTATGAGTTCCCTATAAATTTTGAGATTAAACCCTTATAGGATATAACATTGGCAAATATGTTCTCCCATGAAGTGGGCTCTCTTGTTATTTTGTTGATGGTTTCTTTTACTGTGCAGAAGCTTTTTAACTTGATGTAGTCCCATGTCTTCATTTTTTCCTTAATTTCCATTGTCCTAAGGAGATGTGTTGGATAACATATTGCTACGAGAGATATCTGATATTTTGCTGCCTACGGATTCTTCTAAGATTTTTATTGTTTTCCATCTTACATTTAAGTATTTTATCCATTTTGAGACTATTTTTGTGTATGGTTTAAGTTTGTGGTCAAGTTTCATTTTTTTGCATGTATCTGTCCAATTTTCCCAACACCATTTATTGAAGAAACTGCCTTGACTCCATTGTATTCTCTTGCTTCCTTTGTCAAATATTAATTAAGCATAATGGTTTGGGTCGATTTCTAGGTTTTCTGTTTTGTTCCATTGGTCTATATGTCTGTTCTTGCACCAGTACCAGGCTGTTTTGAAAACAGTGGCTTTGTAATATAACTTGATGTCTGATATTGTGATCCCTCCAACTTTGTTCTTTTATCTCAGGAATGCTGCGGCTATTTGGGGTCTTTTTTTTAAAATCCATATAAATTTTTGGAGAGTTTTTTCTAGGTCTGTGAAATATATTTATTTCAGCCCTTTGTATTCAGCATGTCTCAATCAAAATAAACCTATGTTTCTATGAAAATTGAAGCTTTTGTGTTTTGTGGCCCACATAAACTTAAACCTTGTTTATTTGGCCGTTAGCCTTTGAGTTTGACATAATTGCTTTACACTATTTCTGTGAGGGCTTCTGTACTCAGTCTTTCTTCCTTCGTTTGGTTATTATTATTTTTACTAGAGGCCCGGTGCATGAAATTTGTGCATGGGTAAGGTCCCTAGGTCTGGTCGGTGATCAGGGCTGATTGGGGCCTTCCAGCTGCCTGTCGGGGCCTTCTTTCCCCGGCTGCCAGCTCCCAGATGGGGCCTCCCTTCCCCTGCTGCCAGCTGCCAGGCAGGGCCTTCCTTCGTTCCGCACCGTCCCCCGGTCATCAGCGCATGTTATAGCAAGTGATAGAACTCCCAGTCTCCCGGTTGAACTCCCGTGGGGACACTTTGCATATTAGCCTTTTACATATATAGATTATTATTATCATCATTATTATTTTGTATTCCCCCATTCAATCTTGGCTGCCACAATCAGACAGACAGAAAGCGCGAGGACCCTTTTTTCTTGCATCTGCACTGGAATATTTTTTTTAAAATTTTATTTTATTGTTTAAAGTATTACAAATAGTAGTACATATGTCTCCTTTTCCCCCCATTGACCTTCCCCTGGCATCCCCTACCCCCCAGCATATTGTCTGATCTGTATGGCTAGCACTTTCAGTACTATGTCCAGTAGGAGTGGTGAATGTGGGTATCCCTGTTTTGTTCCTATTTTTAGGGGAAATGGTTCTCGTGTTTGTCCATTGAGTATGATGTTGACCATAGATTTGTCATATAAGGCTTTCATTATTTTGAGGTATAATCCCTCTATTCCCATTTTGCTGAGAGTTTTTATCAAGAAAGGGTGTTGGATTTTATAATCAATTTTCTGCATCAATTGACATGATCATGTTATTTTTGTCTTTCAATTTGTATATGTGATGCATCATGTTTATTGATTTGTGGATATTGTACCAGCCTTGCATCTCCAGAAAAAATCCCACTTGGTCATGTTGTATGATATTTTTATTGTATTATTGGATGTGATATGCTAATATTTTGTTGAGGATTTTAGCATCTATGTTCATCAGGGATATTGGCCTGTAATTCTCTTTTATGTAGTGTCTTTATCTGATCTGAGGGTTAGGGTAATGCTGGCTTCATAGAAAGAGCTTGGAAGGGTTCCTTCCTCTTGAATTTTTTTTGAATAGTCTGAGGAGGGTAGCTTTTAGTCTTTCTTGGAAAGTTTGGTAAAACTCCCCTGTGAAGGTGTCCAGACCAGGGCTTTTGTTTGCTGGAAGTTTTTTTTTTTTTGATTACTGCTTCAATTTCTTCAGTAGTTACCGGCTTATTCAGATTTTCATGATTGAGTTTTGGAAGACTGTATTTTTCTAGGAATATGTCCATTTCATCTAGGTTGTCCAGTTTGTTGGCATAGAGTTGTTCATAGTATTTTTTTTTACAATTATTTGTATTTCTGTGGGGTTACTTTTTACTGCACCTCTTTCGTTTCTGATTTTGTTTATTTGGGTCCTCTCTCTCTGATTCCTGGTGAGTCTGGCTAGAGGTTCATCAATCTTGTTTATCTTTTCAAAGAACCAGCTATTGGTTTTATTAATCTATTTTATTGTTTTTTTTTGTTTTTTTGTCTTTATGTCATTTATTTCTGCTATGATATTTATTATTTCCTTCCTTCTACTTACTCTGGGATTTTCTTGTTGCTCTCTTTCTAATTCTTTAATTTGTACAGTTAGATAACTTATTACCAATTTTTCTTTTTTTTTGAGGTAGGCCTGTAGTGCTATGAACTTCCCTCTCAGGACTGCTTTCACAGTGTCCCATAGATTTTGGATGGTTGTGTGTTCATTGTTATTTGTTTCTAGGATGTGTTTTATTTCTTTGGTAAACCATTCATTGTTTAATAGCATGCTATTTACCCTCCATGCATTTGATTGTCATTGAGTGTTTTTATTGTAGCTGATTTCTAATTTCATGCCATTGTTGTTTGAGAAGATGCTTGATATGATTTCAATCTTCTTGAATTTGTAGAGACTTAGCTTGTGTCCTAATATGTGGTCTATCTTTGAAAATATCTCATGTGCACTTGAGAAGAATGTATATTCCACAGCTTTGTGGTGAAATGTTCTGAAGATGCCAATTAGTTCCATCTGTTCTACAGTGTCATTTAGGATTGCTGTTTCCTTGTTGATTTTTTGTCTTGAACAGTGGTCAGCAAACTCATTAGTCTACAGAGCCAAATATCAACAGTACAACGATTGAAATTTCTTTTGAGAGCCAAATTTTT
>NW_005372038.1:0-24830 GCF_000412655.1 Myotis brandtii | reverse complement strand
TTGTAGGTATCACTGGGAGGAATTGACCTCCAGGCCAATTGGCTGTGAGAATCAGCTGTGTCTGCAGTGGGAGAACTTCTGTGCTGGAGACACCCCTCCGGGGCAAGACTTGCTTCAGTGAGGCTTTGGTGCTCACTGAGTCTGCCCCCTGAGTGTGTCCTTTATGGATCCGAGGAGCTGCAATCTGGATGGTCCCACTCTGACCACCGGGCTTTGGCTCCTGGATCTCTAAGGAGGTGCTAATCTAGCCTTTGCCTGAGGCTACCCAGCAGGAGCTCAGCTATGAAGCAATGCAAGTTGCCCTGGGGCCTTGGGCCAGCTGCAAATTTGTTAGGTAATTTTCAGATTGCAAAGGGCCAGGCCTTTCATATGCAAAAGCCGGCGCACAGCTTTGGCGGGGCGGGGGTCCCAGGGGATCAACAGGGCGGAGCAAGCAGCTATGGCTGCCCTCAGAGGCCCCGCTTCTCAGTGTCCCTGCAATCGCTGCAAGCACCTCTGAGAGAAAGCTGCCCTCGAGTTCCAGCCGATGCCAGACAATCCAGTTTCTCCCGTATGTGTCTGGGTCCCCAGAGACTCGCCTGGAACTGGAGCTCAGAGCTTGAGACTCCCTACCGATTGAAAAAGACAACCGTGTCCTCAGCCTCCAGCCCTCTCCGCGTGCGCCTCCGTACCTCTGTACTTTACTTCCGCACCGCACCTCCTCTGAGTCTCGGTAAGCTTTTCTCTTTCCTTCTAGTTGTAGAATTTCCACTCAGCCAGCCTTCCTGTGGTTCTGGATGATGTCTGTTCCCTCTTTTAGTTTTATTCTTGAAGTGGTTGTGCTAAGCAGCAATCTCCGGTGTTTACCTATGCCGCCATCTTGGTTTTTTCCTGAGCGTTTTTATTGTAGCTGGTTCCTAATTTCATGCTGTTGTGGTCTGAGAAGATGCTTGATATGATTTCAATTTTCTTGAATTTGTAGAGACTTATCTTGTGTCCTAACATGTGGTCTATCTTTGAAAATGTCCCATGTGCTCTTGAGAGGAATGTATATTCTGTAGCTTGGGGTGAAATGTTCTGAAGATGTCATTAAGTACATCTGATCTAGTGAGTCATCTAGGATTGCTGTTTCCTTTGGTAAATTTTTTGTCTAGAAGATTTTTAAAAAATATATTTTATTGATTTTTTACAGAGAGGAAGGGAGAAGGATAGAGAGCTAGAAACATCGATGAGAGAGAAACATCAATCAGCTGCCTGCTGCACACTTCCTACTGGAGATGTGCCCACAACCAAGGTACATGCCCTTGACCTGAATCAAATCTGGGGCCTTTCAGTCTGCAGGCCGATGCTCCATCCACTGAGCCAAACTGGTTAGGGCTTATCTAGAAGATTTATCCAGTGATGTCAATGGGGTATTAAAGTCCCCTACTATGATTGTATTGCTATCGATCTCTCCCTTGATATCCTCCTGAAATATATATATATATATGGATGCTCCTGTATTGGGTACATATATGTTATTGGCACTTGTATTGTTAAGTGACTTTCATATCTCTTTTTGTAGCCTTCACTTTGAGGTCTATTTTTCAGGCGCAGGGCGATCAGGGGATTGGGGAGCTCCCCCCTATCAGGCACAGAGCAGGGCTGATCAGGGGGTTTGGGCGCTGCCCCCTGTCACGCTGATCATGGTGCCGGGAGCCTCGCTGCTCCGCTGATCCGGGTGCCGGGAGGCATATTATCCTTTTACTATATAGGATAGAGGCCTGGTGCATGGGTAGGGGCTGGCTCGTTTGCCCTGAAGGGTGTCCTGGATCAGAGTGGGGGTCCCCACTGGGGTGCCTGGCCAGTCTGGGTGAGGGGCTGAGGGCTGTTTTCCGGAAGCGGGTGACTGAAGCTCCCAACCGCTCCTTTTTTTCTTTTCTTTTTTTTAATTCTGGGCCAGCTTTAGCTCTGAGGCCTCGCTGCTGAAAACATCGATACAATGTTGCGGTCTGGCTGGCTGAAGCCCGGCTGAATGAAAGCCGGTTTCTGGGGTTTTGTTTAGCTTCTTATTTGCAACATAGTACATAGTTGCTTAGAGTTGCAGCTGAGAGGCCGGCAGCGGCAGGCGGGGACGTTGGAGTCCGCAGTCACTAGAGCAAGCAAGCCTCCCTGCTCGCTTCAGTGCATGGCTGCTGGCAGCCATCTTGGCTGACAGTTAATTTGCATAAGGATATGCTGATTAGTAATGGGAAGGGTAGTGGTTGTACACTAATTACCACATTTCTCTTTTATTAGTGTAGATATATATTTAGATATTTAGATGCTCCTGTATTGGTTGTGTGTATTTACCAGGGTTATGGTCTCTCATTGTATCAAACCCTTTAGTATTATGAAGTGGCCTTCAGTATCTCTTGTTATGGCCTTCACTTTGATGTCAATTTTGTCAGATATAAGTATTGCTACCCCAGCTTTTCCTTAATTTCCGTTTGCCTGAAAAAAAAACTTTTTCAGCCCTTCGCTTTCAGTCTGTGTGAGTCCCTTGTTCTGAGGTGGGTCTCTTGTAGACAGCATATACTAGTATATGAGTCAAGTTTTCTTATCCATTCAGCTACCTTATGTCTTTTGATTGGAGCATTTAATCCATTTATGTTTAAGGTTATTATTGATAGATACTTGTTTGTAGCCATTTTTATTTTTATGCCTGTGTTCCTTCCTCCCTTTCTATTTCTTCTTATTACAACCATTTCTTTAGCATTTCTTGCATTGCTGGTTTGGTGGTAGACTTTTTTTTTGTCTGCAAAGATCATGATTTCCTCTTCAGTTTTGAATGATAGCCTTTCTTGCTAGAGTATTCTTGGATTTAGTCCCTTGTTTTTAATCACATTGTATACTTCATCCCATTCCCTTCTGGCTTGATATGTTTCTGTTGAGAAATCAGTTGATAGTCTAACAGGAGATCCCTTGTAGGTAACTTTCTGTCTCTCTCTTGCAGCCTTTAAGATTCTTTCTTTGTCTTTTATGTTTGCCAATTTAATTATGATGTGTGTTAATATAGGTCTTTTTAGGTTCATCTTGACTGGGACTCTGTTCTTCTTGGAATTGTGTGACTATTTTCTTCCCAAAATCAGGGAAGTTTTCTAACATTATGTGTGCAAACAGGTTTTCTATTCCTTGCTCAGCTTCCTCTCCTTCTGGAACCCCTATTATGCAGATTTTGTTTTGTTTCATGTTGTCCCAAAGCTCCTTTAGACTCTCCTCCTGCTTTTTAATTTTTTTCCCAATTGCTGCTGTGCTTGGGTTATTTTTCTACCTTGTCTTCTAACTTGCTGATTTGATCCTCAGCTTCTTCTAGTCTACTGTTGAAGCCTTCCATTCTGTTATTTATTACAGCTATTTCATTTTTCATTTCCTCTTGATTCTTACTCATGTTGGTGTATTTCTTATTCAGCTCCTTATATTTCTCATTGAGTTGCATGTATTTCTCATCCAGACGTTTGAGCATCCTTATAACCATTACTCTGAATTATTTCTCTGACAAATTACTTGCTTCAATTTCCTTTAGTTCCTTTTCTGGCGATTCCCTTTTCTTTCATTTAGGGCAGTGGTTCTCAACCTTCCTAATTCTGCAACCCTTTAATACAGTTCCTCATGTTGTAGTGACCCCCAACCATAAAATTATTTTTATTGCTACTTCATAACTGTAATTTTGCTACTGTTATGAATTGTAATGTAAATATCTGATATGCAGGATGTATTTTCATTGTTACAAATTGAACATAATTAAAGCATAGTGATTAATCACAAAAACAATATGTAATTATATATGTGTTTTCTGATGGTCTTAGGCGACCCTTGTGAAAGGGTCGTTTGACCCCCAAAGGGTCGTGACCCACAGGTTGAGAACCGCTGATTTAGGGTGTTTTTTTTTGTCTCTCCATTTTTGCTATTCCTTTGTATTTGTTTCTATGTATTAGATCAAAGTGCTATGCCACCCAGATATTTGGAATTGGTCTTCTGTTGTAGATAGATGTTTTGTGGGACCCAGTCATAAAATCTTTCAAGTCTTCTGAGCTAGGTGTTATAGGGAGGTCCCCTACTTGAGATATTGGGGTTCTCCTGATATAGTTGGATCTTGAATGTTATTGTCCCATGCATGGATGGAGTCTCTTCCCAGGGTGTCTGATTATGTGGATCACTCCCTATCTCATTGTGCCAGCCATTGTGGAGGTGCTGACTAAACAGCACAAAATATAATGCAAGACACGACACAGAAGGAACAGAACATAAATGTACACAATATCCCTATAACCCCAACAGTAGTGACCACCAGAGAAAAGAGAATTAGGAAAGAGAAACTAAATAAAAAATGATAGACAAAAAAGAAAGAAAAACATGGGGAGAAAACACAACAAACAAACAAAGAAACCAAAAAGCACAAACATAAAACAACAACAACAACAAAACACAGAAAAAAAGGGGGGACAGAATCTGTAGGTGCAGAGCTTAAATAAAGAAAATACCATTAAAGAATTAGAGGAATAAGGGAAGGACCATGATTTACAATAAAGGAGGGAGAGAAGAAATGAGAAGACAAGAAAGAAAGAAAAACTGAAAAGGAGAGTAGAGGAGAGAGTAGATAGCCGTACACTTTGGAAGTGAAACAAGTAAAGAAATTAGGAGAAGAAGAAAAAAGAAGGAGAAGGGAGAAAAAATAGAGTAGTGAAAAAAAAAGAATAAAGGGAAATTGAGTAGGAGCAGGGAAGAGGAAATTAGAGATATGAACCAAACAACAGATACTAGAATAATAACAAATCAATAAAACAGATAGATAAAGAAGATAAATTGTTAAAAAGGGGGAAAAAGAAAGGAAATAGAAAAAACAAAAAGGAGAAAGGAGGAGAAAAAACGGGAGGAAAGAAAAGAAGAGGGGAAGAAAAAGGTGCAAAAAATAATAAAATGACAAATCAAAAATCAAAAAAGGAAGTGAGGTGTCATTCTCTTCAGCCAAGATTAAATGCCCAGTGGGAGCTGACTCAGGACCCCACTCTTTTTTTCTGTCTGCCAGTTCTGGGCTTCCTGTTAGGTATTTAGATGCTAACCACTGTCAGGCACTCTTTTGGCTTTTAGCCCCCTGCTTGAAGATCCACGTGATCCACCTGTCCACTTCTTGTGTCTGTCTCCACAGGCCTTGGCTTCAAGCAGGGAGGGTCAATCTGCCCTCTTTGCCTGTCAGCCAGCTGTCAATCTTGATCACTTAAGAGTCTGTTTCTGACAGGGCTTTACGTGGGGTTGGTGTTTTTTCACTTTTAGGGAATGTGATGGGTGTTTTTTCCTGTCCCAGAGCTCCTCCTCCACGAGTGACCTCAAATATTACTCTACCCTTGATTGGACAGAGATCCTTGTATAGCGACCAATGGGGTCAGGTGGGACCCTGGCATTTTTTATCAGTCTGGTTCCTAGAATAGTGGGGCAGATGGCCCCTCCTCCACTCCAGTCACTGAGGTCTCCTTGAGACTGTTCAGACCCATAAACTTGCCTCTACCTTTGTTTCCTCAGTAAAACTCAAAATACAGGGTGTGGCAGGCTATATTGCCTAGAGCAGGGTTTTTGTCCTTTACCTGCCCTCTGGGTGTGGGGAGGAGGTAGCTCCTCCCAGTGGAAATGGCTGCTTTGGTTTGGAAGTGTTTGAATTACCTAATGCTGGATTCCTGGCTACTGTTTTTCTAAGTCTCCCTACCCTACTTCCCACCTCAGGCACCTCAAGTCCGCACATTCTGCCCTGCACCAATGCCTTAAATGTGTAGTTGCAAATGAACAATCCTGTGCCCTGGGTTTAGAGGTTTAAAAAAAAGAAAAGAAAGAAAAGGCTCTCTCCCCCACTGGCTCTGATCTGCTCATTTAGACTCTGCTGTTGCCAGCAGTCTTGCTACCTTTTGTAGCTGCTACGTGTCACACTGCCGTGAGTTGCATGCCATAGGTCTGGTGGCATTGCTACAGGCAGGTGTGTGTGCTCCAGGTAACCCCCCTCTTGGGATCTCGCCCTTCCTACTGGTCTCCAGGTACCTTCTGTTCTTCCTTGGTATAAGTCACCTCAGCTGGACCAAGTTGAAAATTCCAGGTGAATATTCTCCAATTAGTTGTATTTCTAGCCTGGCCCTGGGAAGAGGTGCCCAACAGATCTACCTATTTAGCTGCCATTTTCCTCTTTCTAGTTTGTCTTTGAATGCTTGGCAAAGTTAATCTGTGAAGACATCTAGTCCAGGACTATTGTTTGTTGGGAGTTTTTTTTTTATTATTACTGCTTTGATTACTTTAGTTGTAATTGGTCTATTCAGATATTTTTGTCTTCCTGATTCAGTTTTGGAAGATTCTATATTTCCAGGAATTTATGCATTTCATCCAGATTCTACAATTTCTTTGCATATAGTTGCTCATAATATTTTCATAAGCCTTTGTAGTTCCTTGGTGTCAGTTGCTACTTTTCCTCTTTAATTTCTGATTTTATTTATTTGGGTCCTCTTTTTTTCTTGGTAAGTCTGGCTAAAGGTTTGTAGATCTTGTTTTATTTTTTTAAAGAACCAGCTCTTGGTTTCATTGGTCTTTTGTATTGTTTTTTTTAGACTCTATTTTGTTTATTTCTGCTCTGATCTTTATTATTTCCTTATTCCACTAATTTTAGGCTTTGTTTGATGTTTCTTTCTAGTATCTTTAAGTGTAAAGTTAGATAATTTTTTGGAAAATTTTCTTGTTTTTTGAAGTAGGCATGTAGTGCTATGTATTTCCTCTTAGGACTGCTTTCACTGTGTCCCACAGATTTTTGGTAATTTGTTCTCATTTTCATTTGTTCAAGTTCTCGTTTGATTTCTTCCTTGATCTCACTGTTAACCTATTCATTGTTTAGTTACATGTTCTTTAGCCTCCATGTCTTTGTGTGTTTTTCAGTGTTTTTTTTTTCTTGTAATTGATTTCTAATTTCATACCATTATGGTCAGATAATATGCTTGATATTATTTCAATCTTCTTAAATTTATGGAGACTTGTTTTGTGTCCTAACATGTGGTCCATTCTAGATGTTCCATATGCACTTGAAAATAATATATGTTTTGCTGCTTTGAGTTAAAATGCTCTGAACATAGCAAGGAAATCCATGTGACATAGTATATTATTTAAGGCCACTGTTTCCTTAATAATTTTCTGTCTGGATGATCTTTCCATTGATGTCAATGGGGTGTTAAAATCTCCTACTATGACTGTGTTACTGTTGATCTCTCTCTTTATGTCCATCAAGGTTTGCTTTACATATTTAGGTGCTTCTAGTATATTGGGTTCCTAAATATTTACAAGAGTTGTATCCTCTTGTTGTATTGCTTTCTTTATCATTATGTAGTGTCCTTCTTTGTGTATTATATAGCCTTTGTTTTAAAGTCTATTTTGCCAGATATAAGTATTGATATACCAGCTTTTTTCATTTTAATTTTCATGAAATATCTTTTCTATCCCTTTACTGTCAGTCTGTGTGTATTTTTTGTTCTGAGGTGGGCCTCTTGTAGACAGCATATATAATAGTGTGTATCTAGTTTTCTTATCCATTCTTAGCCATTTACATTTAAAGTGATGATTGATAGGTACATATTTATTGCAATTTTATTTTTTATAGCTGTGATCCTCTTTTTAAAATTTCTTCCTTTAAATAAGTCCCTTTAGCATTTCTTGTCATGCTCGTTTGGTTGTAATGAACTCCTTTATCTTTTTCTTGTCCAGGAAGCTCTTTATTTCTCTTTCTATTTTAAATGATAGCCTTGCTTGGTGGAATAGTCTTGGTTGTAGGTTCCTTGTTTTTCTTTACTTTGATTATTTCATGACAGTCCTTTCTGGCCTGAAATGTTTCTGTTGAGAAATCAGCTCATCATCTATGGTATCTCCCTTATAGGTAACTTACTGTTTTTCTCTTGCTGCTTTTAATATTCTCTCTTTGTCTTTAACCTTTGGCATTTTATTTATGATGTGTCTTTGTGTGGGCCTCTTTGGCTTTATCTTTGTTGGGGCTCTTCGTGCTTTCTGGTCTTGTGTGTATTTTTCCATAAGCAGATTAGGGAGATTTTCAGTCATTATTCCTTCAAATAGGTTTTTCAATCCCTTGTTCTCTCTCTTCTTTACTAGTATCCCACATGATGCAAATGTTGTAAGATTTGATATTTTCCCAGAGGTCCCTTACATTATTTTATTTTTTAATTCCTTTTTCTTTTTCTGCTCTGATTTGTATTTCCTGCTATTTTGTCTTTCAAGTAGCTGAGTCAGTCTTTTGCTTCATCCATCATACTGTTGATTCCTTCTAATGTGTTCTTCATTTCAGATATTGTATTCTTTATTTCTCACTGGTTCTTTTTTATGGTTTCTTTGTCCTCTTTTATGTTTACTATATCTTTTTTTAAGTTCTCAGTGAGTTAATTCATTCTTCTCCTAAGTTCTTTGAGTATCCTTATAAATCTGTATCTCTTGGATTTCTTGCCTCTATTTCATTTTGTTCTTTTCCTGGTGATTTCTCCTGTGTTGTTGTTTGTTTGTTTTTTCATTTGGTGCATATTTCTTTCTCTCCCCATCTTGGCTGCCTGTTGGTATTTATGTTTTTGTTTATTTGGTATATCTACTATATCTCCCATTCTTGGTATGGTAGTCTTATGTACTATGTGTCCTGTGGACCTCAGTAGCACATTCTGCCTTATCACCCAACCAAGGTACTTTAGAAATGTCTTTTGTGTGGGTTGTGTGAGCCCTCTTGTTTTAGTTGAGTCTTGGTTGCTATTGACCCCTTCATGCATGGGGTTGATCCTCAGGCTGGCTGGCTCTGCAGTTACTGAGCTCATGAAGTGGAGTTTGCCCCAGTAGATTCTGGTGCCTCCTGAGATCTCCCTTTGGATGTGCTGTTGTGGAGCTCTTTGGGACCTGCTCAGATGTGGTCAGAAGCCCACTACTAGGTGTGTTGGTTCTGAGGCCTCCTGGGAGGGACTCTGGTGCAGGTCTGTGTCAGATGCTGCCTGTAACTAGCCCTGGGCTCCATGATTTTAGTTACAAATTGATCTGCAGTTTGCGGCTGCCTCTGCTGGGCCTGGATGTGTGTGCAAAGGACCAAACTGTGCACCAACGTCAGCTTCCACCAGCATTGAGCCCAGGGGGAGGTAAGCAAAAGGACTAAGGCACCATAAGATTTGCCTTTGCCTGACTCCATCTGCCAGCTGCTTTTTAGGCTCAGTCACTGAAAGAGCCTGTGGCAGTACTCAGTTGCATGAGGTAGGTTCTTAGTGAGTCACCAGTTAGGGACAAGTGATGTTCACCAGATTGGTACAGGTTCAAAATTTGTGGCAGTGCTGGGTCTGAGGTCACTCAATGAAAGTCCCAGTATATACCAAGTCTAGCTATCCCTACCAGGTGCCCACAGACTTTGTGGTGGGGCATGGTCTCAGGGAATCATTAGGGAGAGGGCAGCAGCATTTATCAGGCCCAAACAGACCAAGATTTGGCTGTATTAAGAGAGGGCTCTGCACAGATATGCTATTGTCAGTTGGTTACGTGAGGAAAAAATGACCCCCACTCTAGTGGCAAACAATTCAGTCCATCTCAGATTTGACCAGACCACCTTGAGAGCTCAGTGTCAGCAGGGCAGGGCCATAAGAAGTCGGAGGGTGGGACTTTTGCATTATCCCAGGCTGATGCCCTATGGAGTGGAGTGGTCCACCCAAGAAAGATGGTGTCTGTGGGTGGTGTGGGAGAGGGACTCAGCACAGGGATTCTGGCTGTTGTCCCTTCAGCTCTCTTTTCAGAGCCACCCAACTTAGTGTCTCTTTTCACAACTCTAGTCTGCTCCGAGCCACCCTCCCCATGCAGGAGCCCAGGGTGAGTGGCTACAAATGAGATTTTGTATCTTGGCCTTTTAAGAGGGCACCTGAGTTTCTAGCAGACTCTTGTCTCTCCCTGTCAGACAAAATCCCCACTGATATTCACAGCCAGATGTTATGTGTTATCTTCTTCCTTGCTCTGGTTCTCTTGGAAGTCCAGCATCAGATTGACACCCTGTGCTCCTCAAGGGGAACCTTTGCAGCTGAGATATCTTTTCAAATACTCAGCCACCACGTGTTGGTGTGGGGCCATTCCTTTTTAGGTTTCTAGCCTTCCTACCAGTCTAAATGTGTGTTCTTCTGTAAATCCTTGCTTATAAGACTTCTGTTTAGCTAGTCTTCAGTTGGTTATTCAGGTTGATTGTTCTATATTTTAGTTACAATTCCAGGTTGGTCCTGGGAGAAGTGGAGTGTAACTTCCACGTACTCTACCATCATCTTGGATTCCCCAGCAATGTATTTTTAACAGAATCATGCATAGGTGACAAAATTATAAAAACAAAACAAAACACAAAGATATAATTAACATAAGATCCTAGATTGTGGTCACCCTTGGGGCTGGAGAAGTGCTATAGAGGGTATACTAAGAACTTCTAAAGTATTGGTAATGTACTATATTTTAACCTGAGTAGGAGATATAAGAGTAGTTGTTTTATTATTATTAAATTATTATACTGTGTGTTTAATTGCTTTTTTGTGAATATATTTCATAATAAAAGTGAAAATAATGCTTCTATAACCCCATGTTATTGTATGCTAATATTTATTCCCTATTTGTAGACTGTATGCCCAAGATTAGCCTTTGACTGAGACATATTATTTTCTAACTCAATGAAACTGAAAATTTTTAATTATCTTTATTACCATTTAATGTTTAAATCAAACTTTTGTCTTCTTGTTCAGGTATATCTGCCAATTTGCAGATGGGCCAGTTTTTATAAATAGATGTTCTTGTTTTACATAAAGCAGAAATATAAATAATCTAACTGTGCCTTATATTTTAACACATAATAGCTGTGTGACAGGCACCAGCTGGATGGATTCCCTTTGTTAAAGAACTGTGATGTATATCAATCTCTGCTGCTAAATCAGAGATGGCCTATGCAAAATTGCATTTGCACCATTCAACCTTGAAATTGGCATGAAGCACAGGCTCCTACAGAAGTAATATGTCAAACTTAAGAGATTACATCACATTTGGGGGAAAACATGAACAGTATTCAACAGTCAGTTCTAGCAGATTAAGCCCTTGACTTGATTTTTTTTAAGTAGGATAAGATACAATGCCCTTTGTTTTATGCTGAGGTCTCAGGAAGCATATACTAGGAGCATAATAATGATACCTACTGTATGGGTAGGACACTTGTCTGCTCTAAACTCTGGTTTCCTCTTTTATAAATATAAAGTATTTAACTAAGTGATAACTAAAGTAATTTTGATGCCAGCATGTTTTGATTCTATAATTTGAATAACACTTTCAATTTGGCAAAGTGTCTTTACATGTGTTATTCCATTTGATTTCCCAACAACTTTCTGAGGTAGTTAAAGCAAAATATTGTTATCCCCAGTTTAAAGATGAGGAAACAAAGGCCCATAGAGCATGGTGAGCTCAAGGCAAACAATTCAATTCAAACAAATTGGCCAATGAGACAGAATAGAGATCCAAGACACAGGCCAACACATATTGAAAGTGTTATATAACACTTGATATATAACAGATGTAGCATTACAAAACAGTGGGTCAAGCTTGGACTGTTTAATAAATGGTGCTGAAAGAAATGATTATCCATATGGAAAAAAAGAAATTGGATCTCTACTTCACACTGCATAGAACAATCAATTCCAGATGGTTTAGGGGCTTAAGGGTAAAAGACAAAACTTTAGAATAAAATATAGGAGAATATTTTTGTGACCTTGAAACAGGGAAGGATGCCTTCAACAAGACAAAAAGTGTAAACCAGAAAAAAGAAAATATTAAATTTGCATTAGAAATAATAAAATAGAAACAAAGTATATGGATTAAGACATCAAGGCTTAAATGTATTATTTGAATTTTAAAGTTTACTTATATAAAAGCTAAAACTAAAGACTATAACATATTTTAAGAGTGAGAAAAGGAGAGGTCGGATTAATATGTTAGGGTCTTGGCTGTATCAAGAGAGAAGATAAGGGAGCCAAATTCATCACCTTTCTTAGTGGGTAGCCTCAATAAATACAGATTAAAACTTAAATCAAGAACTAGAATAATGGAATTAACATCAAAAGTACTAAACACAGAAGAGTCAAAAGGTCTGAAGAGATTTGTCTGGGAGCAAGGGGCAAGGAGGGAGAATTTTACTTTTCATTTTGTAGCATTGTGTACTGCTTGAATTTTTATTTCATGTTTTATATATTTAAAAAGCCTTAATTAAATGATCAGGATGAACAAATGTGAGTAGGTTGGAGGCTTTGACCTCATTGTCTAACCAAAACTTTCTCTGTTACACAAGAGGATCAAGTTGGCAGGTCAGATCTTAAGCATTGCATCTGTTAAGTCTCTGGACAGTTGATTGCATTTTTGAAATAAGGCAGAACCAGGTTGGAAAGTATTTAAATTCTTTTCTCAAGTCTTTTCTGTTTACATGATTCATAGGGAACAGATGGCCCAGCTGTCTGTATTTAAGATAAGTGGGTGGTTCCCGGTTTGCAATCAATGAAGCAATAATTACAATTCTGAGTAAACTGGACCCCATAAAATGTTATTTTAATTTGTGAATGAGATGGAGACACAAAGGTAGGCTTATTGGAGTCTAATGTGCAACATATTCAGGGAAGTGTCTTTAAAATTGAAGTGGCTAAAAAACTCACTAACCCTCCCTTACCAATATATAGGGCAAATGACCTTTGTCATGGAGTGGTCTCAGGCATTCAACCTAACCAGTGTAACAGTGCAGCTTACATTTTGTTCGAAATTCACATGTTACCTTCTCATCAAGGCCCAGCAATCATTATTGCTGCTTAGAGTTGGATGACCTCGAGTTTGGAGAAAAGAGATCTTTATTTCTTCCTCCCAATACTCCTAGCATGTTGAAATGTTATTGTTTGAATGCTGTTAACCTACTCCCTCCTGGGAATACCTTTCCATGCCTACTCTCAAATGAGTGTTGAATTAATGTTGAAAAGGAAGGAGTGGCAAAAATTAAAAGCAATGATGAAATAAATCATGCTCACTTTGTGGGGCTTTGGAACATATACATATATTCACACCATTCTTAAGGTGCCTTTTATTTATTGAGTGTTTAAAATGTCTTATCATTTATGTTAATAGTTTTAAAGTGCAGGTTCCAGCTGGTAATGTGTGCTTAATGACCCATTTTGTTCAATATGGAACTACATATTTCAGCTGTGTCTATAGTATTGTAGCAGATTTGTTCACTTAAGTTTACCATAGCTTGGTGGGATGGTCAGCATTCTGTAGCATGGGAAATGGTGAGGGATGGAATTATGGAAGCCATCTACTTTTCTGGGCTTTTCCACTGATTGATTTACTTATTGTATGTGTGATAATAAATCTTTATTCACAAAAACAGGAGGCAGGCAATTTATAAACCTCTGCACTAAATCACTTTGTTTATATTTTGATATATCACTTAACACACTATAATTCATTTAGTAATATATATATTTCCTCCTTCATGAGACATGGATATCTTTTTCATCATAGTAGCCATAATGATCAATACAGTGCCTGGAACTTAGTAAGTGATCAGTCCGTACTGGTTGATTAGATGAACTCCAGTGCAGAGAGCACTGGGAGCAGTACTTCTAGATTGCTACCAAAATGACCAGACCTTTTGGTTGTGTGAAATGAAATTGGCCTTGTACAAAAGCTTATTCATTAGAGCAAATCCTGGTTTGGGGCATCAAATCTTAAGTCCTTGATTTTTCCAGTTCTGGAGAAGTTATTTAATACTAGCTCATTGAAACAAATCACAGTCAAGACTGCGTGACATATAGAATCCATTCAATAAAGGTATGTGAATTGTATTTCAGTAAGGAAATTATCCTTGTGGAGACCTTTGCTTTGTACAAATAAAATATATAACAAACTAAGTTTAATTATCTTCCCATTCTAATACTTCCTCTCAATACTTCTGCAAAAAAAAAAAAGATAGGAAGGAAGAAAGGGAGGGAAAAAAGAATAAAAGACTATGAGCTAGGTCCTAGCTGCTAGGAGATGGCAAGTGTTTTCTTAGTATAATAAGGCATGGTTACCAGTTCACAAGAAATAGAGTTCTAGTTATGTTAAGGAGGGAAGTGAATTTCTAATACCCATATAAGGGTATGTTTAATCACATACATGTGGAGGTGAACAAGCCCACAGACTTGAGTAGAAAATCATCAATATACCCTATCCCCTTTGTGACCAATGCTTACTGTTGAGCCAGTCTACCCTGGCCTCTGCAGACCAGCAGAAACCAAGAAGAGGTGAAAATATATTGACCTTCAGTGGATCCTCTGAGGCTGAAAAATTTGAAAATCAGAGGGAGAGCTGATAGGTCTTGAGAATTGATTATTACTGTTGGAAAAATGACTGAGAGAAGGGGTAAGTGGGGTGGAGGAGGCTGGGACAAAGTAGAGGAAAAGGGTTGAGGACTGTGGGAAGGGAGAATGTTGAGGAGAAGTTGGAGAATGAGGTAAGTTCATATGGATCATCCCGTTGGGACCCACCCTACTCCATTTTCCAGGCCTAGACAATAAGGTTCATCCCTTGTGGTATGACACACTGAAGTAGATGGGACAGGATCACAATGTCTAGTTTCAGACACCAACACACCCTTCAAAAGGTGTTGGACCAAGAACTGCTTAAACCTTCCCTGGGTTTCAGTGAATAGTTTCTCTAGGGAAAAGTAAGAAAAGTAGTATTCACTTTCTTCTTGGCCAACTATGGTAGGATCCTCATTTTGGTGGACTATTGGACAGAGAGGAGTAACTGTACCCAGACAATTACTAATTAGAGATCATTGGTACCTGGAAACAAATGCTCCATGGGACAAGAAAGCCAACAACCTACCACAAGAGTTTCACTGGTATTTTTATAGGTTTCTGAAAATACAAGGTTGACTAGAACAACAATTAGAACAATATCTGCTTTGGAGGAGCTTAGAGTATGATAGGGGAGATAGACATGAATGTAGATGTTCCATTATAAAGTGGTAGGTATGATAATACAAGTATACTACAAAGGTTGGTAGAATAGGTGACATTCAAGTAGCATCTTCAAGGATGGAGAATTAACTCTCTGGAAAGAGAAGTAGTAGGAGGGCATTCTAGGCAGAGGAAACAAAAAGACACAAAGGCCTGAAAGTACAAAGGGTTAATTTGGGCCCTTTTAGTAACATTATGTGGCTGAAGTATGGAGTAGGAGGGAGTGGGAAGGAGAAGGAGGAAGAGAAACAAGAGAGAAAACAAGAGGTAAGATGAGGTCAGTAATGATAAAGAGCCTTGCTAAGTTGTTTGGCTTTTCTCTTGCAGACCAGGCATGGAGAAAAGCAGCCTGATTTTTGTTATATGAGCACAATGGTGTTTTTTTAAATTTACTGGTAAATGTGAATGTCTTTAAGCAAGGCTTGCACTCTCTAATTGACCACTGAATTGTCTTGCATCTCACAGTTTCACACTTTTTCATGACCTGCCTTGCCAGAGTTGTTTTTAATTTCCTGCTTTGAATAGGGAACCACTGAGGTACCTAGAAAATAGATACTTTTACAAAATATTTCTAGTGGCAGTGGGAAGAGTGGAGGGAATAATGAAGGTAAGAATACTAGTCAGAATGCTATTTCAGTGGTTCAAACAAGATATAATGAGTCTATTAGCTAATAAATGGAAAAACAAAAGTAATACATCCATACAATGGAATTCTATTCAGTCATAAAAAGAAATGAAGCATTAATTAATGCTACAACATGGGTAAGCCTTGAAAAAAGTATGCTGAGACAAGTCAGTCATAAAATATCACATATTGTATGATTCCATTTATATGAAACGTCCAGTATAGGCAAATTCCTAGAGATAGAACGTAGATAAGTGGTAGTCAGGGCTTTAGGGAGGAAAATTGGTGAGTGACTATTAATGGATAGGGAGTTTCTTTTTGGAGTGATGGAAATATTCTAAATTTAAATTGTGGGGATGGTTACACATGAATATATTATGTATATACTAGAAACTATTATATTATATACTATTTTAAAGGGTGAATTTTCTGACGTGAATTATATCTCAATTAAGCTGTTATTTTCTTTAAAACAAGAAAAGAGAGATAATGCGGTCCTGATTTAAGGTATAAGTAATGGTCACGAAGAAAAAAAGATGGTGGATGTGTTGACAAAAACACTCAGAGACATGTGACTGAAGCAGGTCCAGTATTTTATTACTTTATTTCAGGCAAAGGCAGAGTATACACTCTAAAACAAAGTATTGTCAGAAGTAAAGCAGTGAAAGTGCTTGGCATGTAATGTGCTCAAGATATATATATAGTCCTAAAAATATGTATACCCACTTTAACAGCTGATAACTCACTTAATTTTCACTCCTTTTCAGGTTTAACTGATTGAAAATAATGGGTGAAGCCAAACTAAATTTAGTCCTAAAGTGTGATTAGACATTTTTTTTAATGGGGATATATAAAAGGTAAAGTTTACAGTACAAAACCAGCAACAGTCGACAAATTGAGGATGTACAAATACCAAACAAAATGATTCTTGATGTTTGTGATTCCATTGCTTCCTGTTATTGTAACCGGACAAACAATAGGTCCCATGCTGCCAGTCACTACTTGAGCCAATTAATCAGAGACAGGATTGAATCATATATGAGTGTTTATTCCAATACTGCTGGCAGTATGGAAGGGCAGCAGGTTATCCACAAATATCTGCTCTGCAGCCCACCATGAGCCAGCTGCTTATATAGGCAGAAGTACAAAGGAAAGTAGGCAAAAGGGCAAATGGGCAGTTTACAGATATGCAAAAGGGCTTTGGATCTTCAAAGGGTTTAGTGATATGCAAGGACTGGGATTACATGGGGAAATAGCCAAAGGGAAGGCCAAATGGGCAGTTAACAGGTAAACAGGCTGGAGATTTGCAAAGGCCAGCAGGTATGCTGGCGATTCTGATTTCTGTCTGGGGAGGAAGAGCTGTATCTCCAGGTGAGCTCCCAGGTCCTGAGTGTAGCTGCCAGCCAAATTAGAATGTGCCTTCTTTAATCAGAAAAAACAATCATGGTTAACAGAGCATGATTAATATTTCTTACAATATTAGCTGGTTCCCCAACATTCTATTTCTTCCCCTTTTCATTTCCCCACTGCCATTTATATCATCTCATATCTATGAGATTAGTTTGCTATCAATTAAAAATCACATCCTGTTGGACTGCATTTGCTTCTGCCTTAAAAGTAATTCTTGGGAATGGAATATAGCGAATGCAGGTTCTCAAAATAGGAAGGCATTGAATACAGCAGCAAGCTATCCAACTACAAATAAAATAAATAAACAAACAGGAGAAAAATTAAAAAGAATGCCCACAACCCAGACAGGTTGGGTGGCCAAGAAGTTAGGTTGAATAAATCAATTCCAAAAAGAAAACCAAAACACACTTCTTGTTGTTTTACCTTGAAGAGGGTTTCCCTAATTTGTTGAATGCTGTTTTCTATTAATTGAGAATTGTCAGACAGATCAAAACAGTACATTCCTTTAAATTCCTCACAATTATGGTTATGCCACAACAGCAAATCATCTATTGATTCTCTCGTATTGCCTCCCTGACCTGGCTCGGCTCTTGATTTATTCCATGTATAGCCCTGGAAGTGGCATTCAGGGCTTTTACCATGCTACTAGCCAGTCGGGTCAATTCTACATTAAGGGAGGCTACCGTCACCAGCATAACAAAAATGGTTAAAGCAATATATTCAGCAGGGCTCCACAGGTGGAGATCATCGTGAGAAAGTCTGGTGCCACAGCCATGAGAAGGTCTATTCTGGTTTGGACCCTGTGATATTTCTGAGGCATAAAAACTTTCAGTCATCCTAAGGAATAACCCTCCCTCCCCCAGTGCTGTTGGCAGGGATATATGAATAAACAGTTAACCCACACATCAGAAATCAAGCGGCCAGCAGCTTAGTATGTCTACTACTATAAGGGAGGGTGAAATTATCAGAACAATTCATATTGTAGTTATTAGATACTTAAAGATAATAACTAGAACAACCAGTAAAAGTCAGACATTCACCACAGGAAATTACTGCAGCAACTTTTAGAGAAAACATTCCTGCATCCTTTTTCCAGACAGTGGGTCCCAATATATAAAGGTCCCAATCTATTACTTTCTTCCTAAAATGAATAGAATAATTCTATATATTAACAATACGTGTCCCAACTCCTACTAAGTAAAATGTAAAGGTCAGTTCTGCATAGGTTTCTCCATTGCCAGCTTCAGAGAAGTTGAGTGGTGAGATGCATGTCTCAGGATCCTGTCCATTTTGCCTCTAGTTGGTCCATAGTCCTTGCACTGCTTGTGTCTGTCTAACTGCCTACCACATCCCCTCAAGGATCTTGGCTCTGATTTCTTTCATGGAAAAGGGGTATAGATTCTCTTCTGAAACTACTTCCTGCTGAGGAGGGACAGGTTTCTCTCAGAGCCAAGAGATCCTTGCTCTCTGCCAGAGGGACTACAAGGCCTGGGCACAGAAGGAGGTAGCAATGGTGTCTAGAGGTGGTATTCTCTAAGTGCGAGTAGGGCTTGTAAATTGGTGGAGACAAACTGTGTTATAACATTTAGTATTATTGGGCAAAAGTTAGAACAGCAAGAATTATGACAAATGGTGTGGTGGAAGGAAAAAAAACACATTTCAGTTCTAATAATTCCCTATTGAAACACAATCCCCCCCCCCAAAATCACCCTCATTTTCATTAAAGTGCCAAATTAAGACCAATTTATTTACTTTATTAAGTCTAGTTTCAATTTGGCCTGATCATTTGCATGAACACAATAAGAATAACAGTTGATCACATAGGCTTTTAAAAATATATATCCTTTCCTGGAATCTTATGGTCAAGCTTTAATTAGCCCCGCAAGAAGCTAAGCCACCTAGCTGCCATCAGGCTTACCTACTATGGTACTTGTAGACTTGGTTGAATTCCTCAAGTTGAGGTTCCCAGTGATGTCTTGAGGTTCCTTCTTTGCCAGCTTTCAAGAAAGTAAACTTCATTCCTTACCTAATCTTTCAGGAAAGATTGCCATGAACCATGTGACCAGGCTTTCTCTAAGGTGCTCTTACTGGCTTCATTCCTTAAAGCTTTCTGGTGACAACCAGAGTCCAGGCATGTTAGACATGACATTCCAAAGTCCTTGGAAACTGGTTTTATTGAATTCATGAAAAGAAATATTGCTATGACTCACTCATTAAGAATTGTCAAAATCTGTAGGGATCAGATTGGGAGAAAAATATAATTTACCAAATTGCTTTTAAAATGCTTCCTTATATCTGAAAAAAACCCCAAAAAGTTTAAGAATCAGCAATACTTTCAACAAAAGTTACAAAAACTACATAATTATTTTCAGTTCATTAAGTCCCATAAGCAATTTTTGTTTCTCCTGATTTTTCCTGCCAGTACTTCTATAAATCCAGATACCCTATAGAGATCCAATAATTTTCATCCAGTTCCAAGGGGATGATCTGAAAATGTCAGAGTCTTTTCCATGGATCCCTCAGAAGATGTAACATTTTTCCAAATGCATTATAACAAAACAGTTATAATGACAAGAAGAGACATGGTTATGGATTTGATTATATTGCAAAAGACATGGAATCTTGTCCTTTCTACAAAACACAATATTACAACTAATAAATAGTTATAACTGAGATCATATGAGAATATATTTAATATACATATATAAATAGAACATAGTTATTATTTCTTTATTTTACAAAGCTTCCCATGTACGTTAAGTATAAAATTTTCCTTTATAAAGAGAAAACAAATCCTTGAGGCATTCCAGGGCCAATTGGAATGACCTAAAGGCAATTCTAGGTTAAAAAAAAAGTTTCTTAAAATCAAACCCTGGGAAGATTGTTAAACTTATTTTACCAAAAGATTACATATCATCCTTATTATCAAACAATATTAGACTATTTATTCATTCAAAATGACAAGAGGATATTAAACACAAACATAGGCTAGTGAAACTTCAGTTCCCATAATTAAGATAACTTTTTAAAGTAATTAATCACCTGATTAAAATAACACAATATATAATTATTTCAATACTTTATAGAACTTTTGCTTCCTAGGCAAATGCAGGAAAAACTTTTCCCCTTTTAACAGACTAGAGAAGAACTAAACAAATTCTGTATTAGCTTATATTAGATTCATTTATCTAATTAAATCTTATTCAGATTACCTATAATTTCCCTTTAAGATTTCTCATCACAATCCTTCTATAATTTTTACAAATCTTTTATTCATTTAGCTTTAGAACAACTT
The DNA here is from genome assembly GCF_000412655.1 of Myotis brandtii. Classification (NCBI taxonomy): domain Eukaryota; kingdom Metazoa; phylum Chordata; class Mammalia; order Chiroptera; family Vespertilionidae; genus Myotis; species Myotis brandtii. The sequence goes on along the minus strand of NW_005372038.1, from coordinate 4,459 downwards.
AATTTCCTTTTCCCTTCAAAAATGTATCTCCATACCTCATGCCTTCTATTACCAAAACCATATAATTTCTTTTCAATTCATTAGAATTTTTAACTCTTAGAAACCTTAAATTTTAGGTGACAAGTAAGTACTTAACATTTCTCAGATTAGCAATACATTCACATTTTTAAGAGATATATTTCAAATGAAATACAAGACAGATTCATTAATAGATTTAAATCTATCCTCTAGATTCTCTGTAATAAAAATCCAAACACAGGCAAATTCAGATTAATTAATATTTCAGTATCCTGTTATTTCAAAATACCTAGATATTTAATTTTCATTATTTAATCCAGCAAACTCCAAAGTTTTAAGTTACCACAGACTTTGAAAAACTATGTTTAGATATATATAATTATCACTGAAAAGCTTTGTCATAAACCCTTCATTTTTGTTACACCTATTTATTATATCTTAACAACTTTGAGATTTTAATTTACCCAACTCAATTATTATTACCCAAGTCATTTTCTTGACAAATTTTGTAACAGGGATAACTCACGGGCTTATTCTTCTTTACAAAATGGGAGTGGCCCCCACTGTTATTTTGCAGCCTGTAGAGCTGGTCCTCCTAGGAAAAAGACTTGTGGAGGTTTAGAAGGGTTTATTTTCCATATTTTTCTTTCTGAGTAGACTGTAACAACATGAAATCTTGAATATAAGAAAAGATCTTAAAAAACACACCACAGAAACAAACAAAAAACACCTACAGTAAATAAATGAGTACTCTCAAAAGGCTGGACTGGGACATTAGCCTTAGAATCTTATCTCATACTCAACATAGCGAAATGACCTTTCATTATGAATGGCACAAAGCCCACACACAGCAGAGATAGGATTCCCTATGTTCATAAACCAGCGAAGAACAAACTTAAGTCCCCTAAAGATAGAAAGCTAACAAAGAACATCAGCAAACAAAGCTACATTATAGACAGACAACTCTCAAAATTCAAACCCTGAATTTCTGGCCGCTGATGCCTTGAAGTTCCTGCAATCTCTTCCAGGGGGGTTAAGCCTGCCCACAAGCAGCTGGACCCCCAGCAAAGCAGGAAGTGCCCCATCCTTAAACAAATTAAACCAAACAACAAAGAGGCACAAAGGAACAATCAACAAAGACATTCTTATCCTATATAATAAAAGCCTAGGTGGCGTCATGCCCTCATGCAACATCATCACAAGATGGCTGGCAGGGGAGGACAGTTGGGGGCAATCGGGCCGGCAGGGGAGGGCAGTTGGGAGCGATCAGGCCAGCAGGGAAGCAGTTAGGTGTAAATCAGGCCTGCAGGGGAGTGGTTCAGGGGCGATCAGGCTGGCAGGCAGGCGAGCGGTTAGGAGCCAGCGGTCCCAGATTGTGAGAGGAATTCCAACTGCCCGGTTTATGCCCAATCCCTAAACCGGCAGTCGGACATCCCCCAAGGGGTCCCAGATTGGAGAGGGTGCAGGCCGGACTGAGGGACACCCCCTCCTGTGCATGAATTTTGTGCACAGGGCCTCTAGTATATACTATTTATAGGTGTACACAACCTATAGACAAGCTTCATACCATGCTCCTTGTCTCTCCAGCCATAGTCACCACAGAATGCCCTGCATAAAACAACAACAACAACAATAACAACACCGCAGCATAGCAATGTATTTCATCCCAGAGGGGATCAGGCTAAGAGATCAGAGACCAGGCCAAGGACCGCTGGAGGTGTCTTGCCATCTGGAGCTGATCAGGCTTGGGCAGACCAGAGGCAGTACAGTGCCTCCCCTGCCATACACAGTACACTCAGTACATGCTTCCTTACATAGACAGGAAGCAGCCACTGCTTCTCATGACATACAACACGCTTGATTCAACTTACATCTTAGATGAGACAACTGGGATTGCTGAGGCTGCGGCCCTGACTCAAAACAGTAAAACTCCTGGAAGTGCTGCAAATAAGAGTCCAGGCCTCAGCTCTGGGAACCTCCAGTCCAGGCAGCAAGTGGGATCCCTGGTATTCACCCCTGGCGAGTCCTTTGCTTACATCCCTTCATAGTTGCCAGAATATGTAACCAAACATACAATGGGTCAATGCTGCCTGTCACTACTCGAGCCAATTAAGCAATGAACCAAAGAGTCATATATGAGTGTTTATTCCAGTGTTACCGACAGTATGGGAGAGCAGCAGGTCGTCCACAAAAATTTGCTCTGCAGCCCACCGTAAGCCAGCTGCTTATATAGGTAGAAGTACAAAGGAAAGTAGGCAAAAGGGCAAATGGGCAGTGTACAGGTAAGCAGGCTGGAGATTTGCAAAGGCCTGCAGGTATGCAAAAAGGGCTGAGGATCTTCAAAGGGCTGGTGATTCTGGTTCCTGTCTGGGGAGGAAGGGCTGTATCTCCAGGTGAGCTCCCAGGTGCTGAGTGCAGCTGCCAGCCAAGTTAGAATGTGCCTTCTTTAATCAGAATAAAACAATCATGGTTAACAGAGCATGATTAATATATCTTACAATACTAGCTGATTCCCCAACATTCTATTCCTGTCCCCTTTTATTATCAGCAGTACCTAGACCAGAATGGTCATCAGTTTGAAAGCAGGCATTGACAAAAAAAATTATTCATTTTTGTAGTTCTTTAAATTTTGAAAATGAACTGTATGTGAATGAACACTGACTTTATAATCATTCAAAGTGCATATACATTTTTTTGGGATAACCTGTATTTACTGCTAATATTATTCTCTCCTAAAACTTGTTTTGGCAGAACATTCTGGACAATGTGCTGGTTTCCATCTTTGTCATATCAAGTGTGTTAGAGCATTGGACTTCAAATTGGGAAATTTGAATATTAGATCTTTATTTACTACATGCTGTGTGACCTTGGGAAAGTTGATTTACTTTTTTTGGACCTTAATTTCCTTATCAGTAAATTGGGGGAGATGACTAGAACTGTGTTTTTCAATTGTGCTGTGTAGTGCCTTTGAAGTCCAAAGAGATGGATGAGGCAGTTCTTCTCCTTTCTTGCTGTACCAGGTTCTACTGAGGTTTGTTTTATATATTGGGATTCTGAATACAAGTTTTTCTGAAGAAAGAGTTTTGTGATTAGAAAAAAATTGAAAACCTTTGGAACAAATAAAATAAAAATTCCAGAAAAAAAGTAATTTATGATTTATAACATTGAACTAACATACATGTACATACAATAAATACATGTGCAAATGTTTATAATATACATTGACAAAAGATGAATGAATAAAGGGAAATTGGTCCGAACACAAACTTAAATGAGTGAAATGACCCTGCAATAACAAAGCCAGGGAAAACCAAAACGAAGAATGACTTAAGAATTTTAGAAACTATTAAGGACAACAATCTCCCTAATGTAATAATATAATGCTAATAACTATAAGGAGAGTATGGAATTTCTCAGTTTCCATCTTAGCACATTTTTAGCTGTGTGACCTTGGTCAATCATTGAATTTTTACTAGTATGAGCCTCAGATTCCTTATCTGTAAAAGGGGGATAATAATACATACCTCACAGAGTCATTGTAAAGATACAATTAATCCAAATGATACTAAGGCAGTGGTCAGTAACATTGGCCATGCCTCAAAAATCACCTGGAAATCTTTTTTTTTTCTTAGTGTGAATACTTGTGCCCCATTTACAGGGACTCTTATTCAGGAGTTCTGGGTGAGACTAGAAAATCTAGATTTTAAAAAAGTATTCCTTTAGTAATTCTGATTCACAACTATGATAGAGAACCACTGGTTCTCCGCCTTCTGGCCCTTTAAATACAGTTCCTCATGTTGTGACCCAACCATAAAATTATTTTCGTTGCTACTTCATAACTGTAATGTTGCTACTGTTATGAATCGTAATGTAAATATCTGATATGCAGGATGGTCTTAGGCGACTCCTGTGAAAGGGTTGTTCGACCACCAAAAGGGTCGCGACCCACAGGTTGAGAACCGCTGCACTAGGGTAAGTCTTCTGGGCAGGTTAAAGAGCAAGGTAGGTGTCAATGAAGAGATAAAAATGACAATTATTAATAAACAATAGATATCACTGCTTCTGGTAAGGAAAAATTTATTAGTATTAAATACCTTTTTAATGTTTTCAAGTAGCCTGTTTTGGAAATTTTGCAATATTTTGGACCATTAACTTTCCCTTTCTCTTTTTTTCTTTATTCTTTAAAATATATTTTATTGATTTTTTACAGAGAGGAAGGGAGAGGGATAGAGAGTTGGAAACATCGATGAGAGAGAAACATCGATCAGCTGCCTTCTGCACACCCCCTACTGGGGATGTGCCTGCAACCAAGGTACATGCCGTTGACCGTAAATGAACCTGGGACCCTTCAGTTCCCAGGCCGACGCTCTGTCCAGTGAGCCAAACCAGCTAGGGCTTTTTTTCTTTTTTAATAAATCTTTATTGTTGAAAGTATTACATA
>NW_005372037.1:0-832 GCF_000412655.1 Myotis brandtii | reverse complement strand
TACCTATGTCATTTCTTATTTTCTTTCTCCCTTCTTCTGCCAACATTTTTAGGGCAGCATCCCTGGCAACAGGAGAAGTATTATTATATAGAGAACAGCCTACTGTATCATTAAGTCAGTGTAATAGACATATACATGTCCAAACCAATTGTGCTGGGCTGCACTGGCTGGGAGATGCACCCAGTGCAACGGTCCCTGTGTCATGGTTCATTATCACTGGTCTTAGAGACCTCCAAGGGAGGCTCCCTCTTTCCTTGCTCCTTCTGAATGACAATAGTTGTGCTATTCTTTAATTCAGCCACATAAAGAAATTGTATTCAAACTATATGTAGAGATTGTATAATTCATAGCTTATGAAGAGTAGGAAAGCAAATAACAACGAAAACTAAGAGTTCCACTATATGTACTTAAATATATTAAAGAGGAATTAACTGTGTCTGGATTTTGCATGTAGGTGTGGGGATAAATGGGGAAGAAAAGCTGTAAAGAAAAAGGTTTTATCTGAGTGGAAATTGGAACCCAAAATGTGTTTATAAGAACTGCAGCAACATTACCAAAGGTTGTTTTTTGCATAAATGTGGCTGAATTTCGATGAGGCTCATTTTCATCTTGATGGCTTGGTTAATAGACAAAATTGTCGCATTTGGGGTTCAGAAAATCCAGGAGCGATTGTTGAGAAACAAATGCATCTACAACATGTCACTGTTTGGTGAGGATTTTGGGCTGGAGGCATCATCGGACCATTCTTATTCGAAAATGCGGCTGCTCAGACAATAACAAGAGTGTGTATGTGCTAGCAAAGCCATGGAGGCCATTTACCTGATATGCTATT
>NW_005372036.1:0-465 GCF_000412655.1 Myotis brandtii | reverse complement strand
ATACAATATGTGGTCCTTTGTGCCTGCCTCTTTCACTTAAGTTAACCTTCTTGAAGCTGCTCTTTCATAGGCATAGCCGTCCATCGATCCACTCCCCTGCATGTTCTCAGTTTAAGAAACTTAGGAACCTTTCCAAACCTCACTTTTATCTTCATAGACATCTACTACTTTCATTCACTGAAATAAAATATTAGGGCACTTATGCAAAATGTGATACAGGTATATATAGCATTATCTTTTTTAAAAAAGTAAACCTTCATTGTTTAGATTATTACAGTTGTTCCTCTTTTTTCCCCCCCATAGTTCCTGTCTACCCGGTTCCCACCCCACCCTCTGCCCTTAGCGCCCCCCCAATGTCTTCATCCATAGGTGTACGATTTTTGTCCAGCCTCTTCCCACACCCCCCCAACCTTTTTCCCCCGAGAATCGTCAGTCCACTCCCTTTATATGCCCCTGATTCTATTA
>NW_005372035.1:0-591 GCF_000412655.1 Myotis brandtii | reverse complement strand
AGTGCTCAGAGAGGGACAAACTCAAAGAGGAAAGAAAGGGGAGGGGGAGATTTTGTTAAAAATGCAAGTCTAATCCAGCCATAGGAGTTGACACTTGACTTAGTTGACTGTGTAAAGGAGATGGAGATTTCCAGGGCTCCGTCTCAATTTTGAGTCTGGGTAGCTGAGAGAATGGTGGTGCCAAAACAAGATTTCCTTTGGTAGGAAAGTTGGTATGTTCAGCTTTGTACCTGCTGAGCTCATGTGGGCTATACAAGTGGGGGTCACTCAGTAGGCAGCTGAGTGGGCCTGGAGCCTCATGCAGAATTTATGTCTACTTCCTTCTGAACTAAGGCTCTGAAGGTTCTATTGTCACCACAATAACCACAGAATATGGGGTAATCTGATGTGCCCAGAATCTGTTGTCTTCTTGAGAAACATTTTGAGAAACATCTGGAAGCCTGCAGGGATTTTTTTTTTCCCTTTTCTGTTTATCCATTCTTGATATGACTTGCTATGTGACCTAGGGGAAAACTTCCCATTTAGCCCTGGAATTCTGTTAATAGACATTATTCTTCTCAGGAAGGGCCATTCCTTTGGAATTTCAAAGAT
>NW_005372034.1:0-516 GCF_000412655.1 Myotis brandtii | reverse complement strand
CTGTTAACCATGCAAGGACCCAAGGATAGATAAAGGTGAAGGGTTCAAAACTTGCTAACAGATCATCAAGGTTACTCAGCAATTCTGGAGCCTAGATTGCTGAGGAGCACACTCAGGATTGAATAGCAGAGGATCACTGACACTAAGGGACTACAAAAGGGATCAGACACTTTGGGAGGAAATAGCACTGTTTCAGGTGTACCAAGGAACTTGCAAGAGTCTTTCAGACACAGAGAAAGAATAGCGACCATCAGTTGATGAGGGCAAAAATCTACAGAGGACACAGGATCACCCCATGTCCTAGATTCGCCAGGACAGTCTCACTTCCAAGTATTTTGTTGTGCTGTCCATATAATACAATATTCCTGAATGTGCAGTTTTTGGTGGATTATTACTGAATGGATAAAGTTAGTAGATATTAAAATATACATCTGCTACTGGCAAAAGATGATGAGCAAAAGAGAAAGATGCCCACAGTTTTGAGTTTAGGGAACAAGCTGGTTAGAACAAAACACT
>NW_005372033.1:0-737 GCF_000412655.1 Myotis brandtii | reverse complement strand
ATCTTCACACCCCAGGGTCCCTCCCTCAGCTCTGCCTGCTTTGTCCTGGTGCACAAAAGAGCTACCACTTTTGCATGTATCCATACCAGAACCCTCCCCTGACCCTGACCCTGACCCTGACCCTGACGCTACCATGTGACCAGCTGCTCACTGGATATTTCCACTCACTGTTGAAATTTCTAAAAAATGACCAAAAGAACCTTCTGAAGTTCTCCAACAAAATTAACCTTCTACCATCTTCCCCAGCCCAGCTGACAGGGCCAGCATCAGTTTGGCTGGTGGGACCAAAAACCCTCTGGTTGTCCTCATCTCCTCCCTTTCTGTGCCGCAGTTGTGTGGACAAAAACGATCCACCTGACAGATAACCTGAAAGGCTCAGGGAAGGCCGGGAGCGTGACCTTGCAAGCACAGAGAGGTGACGCAGCAACAAACTAAAACTATATTCCAACTTTTTGTGCAATATCACAGATTTTCACGCTTTTTTAAAAATATATTTTATTGACAGAAAGGAAGGCAGAGGGATAGAGAGTTAGAAACATCGATGAGAGAGGAACATCGAACAGCTGCCTCCTGCACACCCCGCACTGGGGATGTGCCCACAACCAAGGTGCATGCCCTTGACCAGAATCGAACCTGGGACCCTTCAGTCTGCAGGCCGAGGCTCTATCCCAGTAATGGTGAACCTATGAGACGAGTGTCACAGGTGACACGCGAACTCATTTTTGTGGTTGATTTTT
>NW_005372032.1:71768-72116 GCF_000412655.1 Myotis brandtii | reverse complement strand
TGGCCTGTGGGTCTGCATGGCCATGCTCCATTCAGCTTCTAGGACCACATGGCAGCCTAGCAGGGGTTACTAGCAAGGAAGAACCAGAGCAAGCAAGAGCAACCAGAGAGAGAGAGAGTCCTTAGTCTGGTGACTCTGTATTCCCTAATGTTGATGGGCTTGCATTGGGGTGCACCCTTTTAGCCAATGACCTCTGTTCCCAGGTTAGACTGACAGACAGGCCCCTTCCCTACGTCACCCCATCTTCACTGCACATGTGCCATCTTCCCTTTGTGGAGCCCTTCCCCAGTGACTTCCAGGGAATAGACTGGCTCCCTGGGGAGTGTCAAGTTGCAGCTTCCTGGTGAG
>NW_005372032.1:62948-67639 GCF_000412655.1 Myotis brandtii | reverse complement strand
CCCTGCCCTCCCTCCGCGAGCTGGACCTCAGCTACAACCAGCTGAGGGACGCGGGCCTGCAGCTGCTCTGCGAGGGGCTCCTGGGCCCCCAGTGCCGCATCGAGAGGCTGCAGCTGGAGTACAGCAACCTGACGGCCGCCAGCTGCGAGGCCCTGGCCTCGGTGCTCAGGGCCAAGCGGGAGTTGAAGGAGCTGGGGGTGAGCAACAATGACATCTGCGAGGCTGGCGGCCGGATGCTGTGCCAGGGCCTGGCCGACTCCGCCTGCCCGCTGGATTCACTCAGACTGGAGGGCTGTGGCCTCACCGCGGCCAACTGTCAGGACCTGTGCGGCATCGTGGCCGCCAAGGCCTCGCTGAGCGAGCTGCAGCTGGGCAACAAGCTGGGGGACACGGGCATGGCGAAGCTGTGCCCTGGGCTGCTGAGCCCCAGCTCCAGGCTCAAGACCCTGTGGCTCTGGGAGTGTGATTTCACGGCCAGTGGCTGCAAAGACCTCTGCCGGGTGCTCAGAGCCAAGGAGAGCCTGAAGGAGCTCAGTGTGGCTGGCAACGAGGTGGGGGACTAGGGCTGCTGTGTGAGAACCTGCAGGAGCCCAGCTGCCAGCTGGAGTCCCTGTGGATGAAGTCCTGCAGCCTCACAGCCGCCGGCTGCCCGCACGTCAGTTTCGATGCTGGCTCCGAACTGGAGGCTCCAGGAGCTGCAAATGAGCAACAACAAGCTGGGGAACGTGGGCATGGAGGTGCTGTGCCAGGGCCTGGGCCAGCCGGGCACCACCCTGCAGATGCTCTCACTGGTGGGCTGCGAGGTGACCGACCAGGGCTGCACTAGCCTGGCCGCCCTGCTGCTGGCCAACCACAGCCTGCTTGAGCTGGACCTCAGCAACAACTGCATGAGCGAGGTGGGCGTCATGAAGGTGGCCGAGAGCGCCCAGCAGCCAGCTGCCCCCTGGAGAAGCTGGTCCTGTACGACATCTACTGGAGGGAGGAGAAAAAGGACCTTCTGTGGGCTGTGGAGGAGAAGAAGCCGAACCTGAAGATCATCTGCTGAGCCCCGGGCCCCTGCCCCTGCCCCGGCGCCCAAGGGGCTGGCCAACTCTCGGGGCTCACTAATGGTGCCTTAGCCTTAACTGAAGGGAAATGCTCAAACCAGCTTCTGTAAACATTCTGGACACTTTATAATTATTAAAATGTTTTGGGTAGAAGACAAAAAAAATGCACTGTTACTAGCCTTGTGAGATTATCTGGCCTTTTTTCTTTTTCTCTTTTCAGAGGCAATGGTGTGTGTGTGTGTGTGTGTGTGTGTGTGTGTGTGTGTGTGTGTGACTGGGTTTGGGGGCAGACATGTGTTGAGGTGAACATAAGTACCCTCTTCCCAAAGCCAAAGAATTTCATTCAAGTTGCTAGACTTGTGGGGGGCAGGGAAGATATTGGGGGACACCAGGAGGGGCCGTGGGGTGAAGAACAGAGCCAGACAGCAGTTGTTATGGATACTTGTGACTCATTCAGAAAACACTCAGTGAGAGTCCTTGGGAGACTGAGTGACAGGCCAAAGCCCTTTCTCTCTCTCAGGAGGCGACAGGACCATGGCAGCCGGCACAGGCTCCCACCTGACAGTTGATGGTCTGGTGCGCCCAGCACCCCCACACCCACCTGCTGCTCCCTTTCTGGGCCCACAGACCCCAATCGGGCCACTGTGTACATTTCTTCTAGAATAACCTTCCCAAGGCACATTTCATACCATTCCCCACCTGTGCCTAAATGCTTTCTCTGGAGCCTCCACTACCTTCTGACTCAGTTTGACACAGCAGTCAGCACACGAGCAACAGTCCCACTAGCAGTGACTCCAGGACTGGACTCTGTTCCCCATGCCATTCCCTTCACCTGAATTGTTCCCTCACATCTGCCTCCTGGGAAAACAACTCCGGATGCTCCCAGCCTGGAGTGTTCCCAGCTTCCTCTGCCAGCCAGCAAGGAATGGCAACCTGGGTCCCACCACTGCAGGAAACTCAGTTCTGCCAACAACCAGAATTCGCAAGAAACAGACTGTTCCCTGGACCCTCCAGAAAGGAGCCCAGCCTGCAGACCCCTGGATGTCAGTCAGGCCAGAGCCACGCTGGGCTTCTCACCTACAGACATGTGCAGTAAGGAATCTGTGTTGCATTAGGTCATGAAATTTGTGGTTGTTATTACAGCAGCTTACAAAGCTAATACAATAAGGATTTTGTGAAAATGTGGTGGGTCAACTGTGGGGGTGAAAATCTAGAAGAAGCTCAGATGCAGAGTGAAGACCATTAACCAATTTATTTAGCAAATGTAACCTGACAACCACCTGCCAGGTGGAGGGGACACAGTGGTGAACAATCACAGTGATGGTGATGGAGTGGCTTTTCCCAGGACCCAGCAGTTACAGGAACCTCCGGGAACATGGACACATGCTTAGGGTGGAGTGTCCCTTTCTTGGAGAAGGGGCCACAATGTGATAAAAATTCCACTGCAGTTCACCTGGCTCCCTTCCCCCCAAATTCATGCCCAATAATGAGCTTTAGGGATGAAGCTGGAGGGTCGGTTCAGCTTCATGATCAAAGGTCACAAGCTGGTTTAGAATTTGGCCTCTCCCTTCTCAGGATCAAAGGTCACAAGCTGGTTTAGAATTTGGCCTCTAGTCCCTTCTCAGCCCCGGGTGAGGTGGTCACTGTGAGTTCATTCTGTGGACGACGTCATCATGGACAGCCAGCCAATGGAGAGTGGACCATGGCTCTGACTGTCCCCCTTGAAGGAACCAGGTGGGGTGTGGCCTTTGTAGTCACCTACAGTGACCTTCACTCTGGGGCCCTGGGAAGGGAACCTCAGGCTGCCCATGACCCTGCCCAACAGGAACAACTGGCTGCAAAGGAACAGACTGGAGGTAGAGGGAGGGTCAGAGGTCAAACACCTCCCAGCAGCACTACTTTCTGCAATTATTATATGTCACTTCCCTGGGTCCTGCCTTTCTTTCCACACTTTCAATGAGGCCCCCTCACAGGGGTGTGGTGAGGATTGGGTGAGATTCATGGAAAGTTAATAAAATTCCTGCACCCTGGTCTCCTTATCTGTCATGTGGAAAAGTTAAAAGATAACTAGTAAAGTGCTTCTCTCAGTGAGTTTTTAGTAAGTATGTTCCTGCTGTGAGGTTTTGCTGTTAAGCAGGTCCCCAGCTCAGGGCTGGGCAGGGGGAAGCAAAGACCTTACTTCCACCTGAGGGTCCTCAATGCTGTTAGCTGAGCCTGGGGCCACTGGGATCTCCAGGGAAGGGTCAGGCAGTGGGTCAGGCAGAAGGGAATTCCCCACTCCTTTTAGTGCTGGGCAAATGGTCAAGGCAGTGGGCTCCTGTGAGAAAATCCTGAAAAAAGGCCACAAAGCCCCAGAGAAGGAACCCTGTGGGAAGGTGAAGATGTGCAGTCCATCGATGGCATCATAGAACAAGACCTCCCCGCTCTCATAGTCCAGGAAAACCCCCACTCTTTTAGGAGGTTTGACAATTGTGAGTTTGCTCCAGGGATCGGTTTGAGCCTGGAAGTCATGCACCTCCAACCGTGCTATTGTCCAGAATCCATTCTGGGGTGCTATTTTAACAAGTTTTACCTCCATGTCCACCCTACACACCCCGATTTGCCACACTTTCCTGTCCCCCACCTCCACCTCCCAGAAGTGTCTGCCTGAAGTGAAGCACTCACGGCCCAGCACACAGAAACGATCTTGAAATCTCCTGGGGTTGTCTGGCAGGCTCTGCCATGTGTATACGAACTGCAAGCTCCTCTGGTCCTCAGAAATGAGGAGGTTGGGGTGCGCGGTGTCCGGATCCAGAATCACGTCCGCTGCAGAGAGTTCCAATGGTGAGGGGTCAGCCATGGTTTCCAGATCTGAGAGCCTCAGGCTCCAAGGCTTGGGTCTGGCTTGTGAGACCTGAGCCCAGAGCCTGGGGTCCCAGCTGCCCTGAGTGTGACCCTCAGCAAAGCCAAGAGAAACCACAGGGCCTGGTGTTCAGTGAGGAGGGGAGGGTGAGGAGGACTGGGGTCTGCCTAACCTGCCATCTCAAGTGGCCACCTTCCTTCTATCTTCCTCCTGTTTCCTCCCCAGAATGACTGTGCCCACCTGTGCTGCATAGTCACATGGATTCCAATTATAGCCCTTGCTCTGCCCTCCTGAGCTGGACGACTTCCTTTTCTGCACTGTCCTTTTCACACACACACACACACACACACACACACACACACACACACACACACACACTATGTAATGTCCCTAGTCTCAATATGATATCTGTAAAATGGGAATAAAAATACTCATCTTCAGGGTAGAATAAAACAGAATGTGAACTGTATTTAGCTCAAGAACAGCCATCAAGGAAGCATCTGGTGTGATCACAACGACCAGTTCTTGGCTGTGCTGGGCCATGCTGGGCTCTATGTGATCCTCACTCCCCATCTGCCCCTCCCTCTTTGCCCAGGAACCGTCCTCCTTGGGCAGCATCACTGGGCTATCCTGCCTCTGGTCACCTGTTGGCTTTGGCCAAGGGCAGTGCTGGCTGAAGACTGGAGGGAAGGAAAGAGAGGCACAGCCCCGACTTCCCCACGTCCTGTGATGGAGACGCTCTAACAGAGCAGCCTCCTCTCAGGCAGCCTCTCCCTGAGCCACAGCCTCCTCAGGGCTCCAGT
>NW_005372032.1:55270-62351 GCF_000412655.1 Myotis brandtii | reverse complement strand
TCATGCTGTGACCTTTGCCCAACCTCCCTGTCCTTAGCAGGCACACCAAAGCCTTCAGGGTGATGATGATGTGTGGTCCTTAAAATGTAGCCATAAACAGTTTTGTTAGTAACACTAGAACGACATGACAAGGAGGTCAACACCAAATGTGATGGAACTGATTATAAAGAACCTTCCACCACAAGACCCCCAGGAGGTATGGCTGGTGCTGCCACACTTTGTCCCTTTGTCCTGACAACCATTAGTACCCGAGTTGTGAGTTAAACAAGTACTGTAACAGGTCCATGAGTGGTGAAAAGTTTGTGCAGACTGACATGTAGTCTGTCTGCTCCAACCCCACATCCCTGTGAGTAAATGACTCTATAATACAGTCTGTTATAATCTAAGGAGTTGCCTACATCACTTTTAGGTCTTAAGAACCTTCTCTTGACTGTGGTCATCCCGTCAGACAACACACCCATCATGAAAAGGCCATGGCTTCCCTCTTGGAGTTTTGACCAACACACACTCATCACCTCGTCTAGTCTCACCTCCACCCTCACATAGTAGGAATGACCACCATCATCTCAAAGGGACTCAGAGACATGGAACATCTTGAGGATAATCAGGGCAGGAGGGGCAGCAGCTGGACCAGGTCACCTCCTCCCTCTCCCTCCTGCCCTTGCCCCCAGCTCCATCCCTCATGCCTCCTCCTTCCCACACAGACCTGGGGAAGCCCGGGGCAGCAGCTGTCCCTGGCTCTCTTGGCAGCAGATGGGCACACTGTGGGGACCTCATGCCACCCACCCAGATGTCCCCCAGTCAAGAGCTGGAGAAGAAAGAGGGAGCCAGGCCCCTGAGTTGTTGTCCCAGGGAACACAGTGACTCACTCACCAGGTTGGTAAAGGGCCATCTTCCACTCTGAAAGGAAGGAGACACAGGCAAGGAAAGGTCATCATTTCTGTTCTCCCCCCACCATCCTCCTCACTGAGCCTCTTCCCTCTCCTTCCCACCAATATCTAGTTTCCTTCCTCCACAGCTCTGAGGAGGAGGCACAAAAGCTCTCAGAATGTTGGGCTTCCCTCCATCACGGTGGGTTGTGGGTGACGGGGCCAGGCTGTGCCCAGGTGTGGGCGTGTGTGGCAGTAGGTGAGGGGACGCTGGAGCTGGGAGGTCCTCTCTGGGTGTCCAGAGAGGCAGGGTGATCCTCCACAGAACATGAGCTCTGAGCAGGGTCTGATGACCCCTCACCAACACAGAAAGGGTTTAAGGGCTTTGTACACAAGTGCAGGAACCAGAGAGCATGAGTCACTCACCAGCATAGGCCTGAGACCTGTCACCTGCAAAGGAAGACAGGCAGAGTCACCTCAACCTTCATTTCAGAGTCCTTCCCTCTCTTCCTTTTGACCCCCCACCTACCTCTCCCTCTGCCTGTTCAGTTCCCTGCTCCCTCCTCCTCTTTAAAGTCACCGGCACCTAGTGACCTGCAGGCACCGAGTGGGGCTTTCCAGCTGCACCTGCAGGTCTGTCCTGTACGTGTCTGTACAGCAGTCACCTTTAACCATTGTTTCACTTTCTGAAGTTTCAGTTACCCTCTGTCACCCACAGTTGGAAAAGATTAAATGGAAAATTCCAGAAATAAGCAATTCATAAGTTTTAAATTGCACATCATTCTGAGCAGTGTGATGACACCTGTGCCATCCGTCTCTCACATGCCAACCTGAGAACCATCCCTGTGCCCAGCATGTCCACCCTGTGTCCCTCCCATGAGCCACTTAGTCACTGAGGAGCCGGCTCTGTGGTCAGATCTGCCTCAGCATCACAGGGCTTGTGTGAAAGTCCCCTGATGTTACTTAACAATGACCCATCATTGCAATGACCCATTGGGGTGTGGCAATGAGAAGCCTTCCTTTAAGTGAGAAGGAGAAACCTACTATACACAGGGTGTGGTGCTATCCGTGGGCCAGGCACCCACTGGGTCTTGGATCCCATGCACCTGGAATACGAAGTGACTGTCTTCCCTCTGTACCTGGCTAGGCTTGCTGTGTGCACATGTATATGCATATATGTGCTAGAACCCATCCTCCTTAATCTGCATGATTTCCTGCCTAAAAAGAATTGCTAGGCTTGCTGTGTGCACATGTATATGCATATATGTGCTAGAACCCATCCTCCTTAATCTGCATGATTTCCTGCCTATTTCCAAAAAGAATTGGGCGACTTAATGAGAAAATTTCAGACATTACTTTTCAGCAGTTATGACAAATCTGGGACAACTGACAGCAGCCCCTCCTTAGAAGAGAATGTTATATCTTCTTCTGGTTTCCTCTCCGCAGCCTATAGATTCTGTAGAGCAGCCAGGGAGGGAGGACTCACATCATGAATCCATCTCCCCTCTTCTTTCTGGGGTTCCCTGGACATCCGGGTGCGAGCGGCCTGGTGGAGAGAGCCTGACCCCTTTCGCCCGGGAGGAAACCCTGCCGACCTCCCCCATCAGCGTCCTCATTCCTTCCCCTGGGCGGTCAGGGGTGAGGAAGGGGCTGGACAGATCCCAGCAGAGAGTCTCAGATGTGGGTCCAGGTACTCACGTGCCAGGTACTGCTGCTTCCTCCACCCTGCAGGGGAAATGGGAGGGGTCGGTGAGGCAGGTAACCAGGGACTCCAGAACCCTCCTGGAGGGGGATTGGGACTTACTGAGCTCCTCCTGAAGCTTCTCTGGAAATAAGCAGAAAGAGAAGGTGCTGTCATGAGGTGAGAGGGGGGATCCACACAGTGGGTGGGCGGCCTGGGGCACGGAGGTCCCAACCACCTGCAGCCAGGCCTCACCTTTGACGCATCGCTCCCCCTGCTCCCGAGCCAATGCTGCTTCTTTCTCAGCTCGCTGCCTCTCCGATTCCTGGCTTAAGGCCCGGATTCTCTTCTGTTGTAGCCACCATAAGATCACCACCCCTGCCAGGAGCCCCAGCAGAGACAGAAGGGTCACCCCCACGGCCACCTGCCAGGGATGTGCACTGGAGAAGAAGGGGCCTGCGGAGAGAAAGCCTCAGCTGCTGACCTGAAGGGTCCTGGGGGCTCTCGAGAGGGGACGTGACATTTCTCTTCCCAAAGTGCCCAGAACTCTTTTCGTCACACATACTAGTATCCTAATGTCTGGCTCTCACATGGGAACAGTTAGAATATAATGTACATACAGTCATTGGTGTCTCCTCTCCTCTCCACCCCAACCCCCATTTATCAGCATCTCATCAGCGGCTTAACCTGCTGACTCAGAAGGTGACTTTGGGGCTGGAGAGCTGGGGTCACATTCTGGGTCTTCTGCCTGAGCAGCTCTGTGACCTTGAACCAATGACTTAGCCTTCTGTTCTCCGTGTCCTAATCGGCAGAGCATTAACTTAATGCTCTAAAGTCCCTGACATGATGCCAGGGCCATGCGAGAGTTTATTCATTTTAAAAAAAATAAACATCTTTGAGATCCAAGATGGCAGCCAACAGGAGGGCAGGCTGAAACATAGTGTGTGAGTGAGAGAGTGAAAGGAAAGTGTATGGACCTGTGGGGAGTGTCTGAATTTGTGAGTGAGGAACAGTTCATATTCCACAGGACTGTGCGGACTGGCGGACCAGGCTCTGTTGGCTGGGCAGCTTGTACTGCTGCTGAAATCTCTCCCGGAGTGGCTGGTTCTGTGGCAGAGACCGCACCATCTTGTAGGGAAGAGCGGCTGTGATCAAGCCCAGCCTCACCTTCAACCAGGGAGACTTTGGATTCCTCTCGGGACCCTGCAACCACAATGCTCAGGGAACAGCTGCCTCAGCTATGAACCCATGAATACCAAGACTCCAGCCTCCCTGGCCACAGGCACCAAAAAGGTTTGTTTCGGGAGAGACCGGGTGGCAGCCAAATACACACACGGGTCCTGCACCTTCTCATAGAACAGAAAGAAAGAACAGCTGAATCGAACAACACCTACCCAGAATTGGCGAATTAAACAGCTGGTGAGGCAATCCCTGGACAGAATGGTCAGAGATCACCTAGAGAGAGAAATAAGCTCTGCTTCTTCAGGTTCAGCTGGATGTTTGTTGGTTGGGTGTTGTTGTTTGCATTTTTTTAATTAGTTGTTATTTGCTATTTGCGTTCTTCTCTGGGTGTTTGCTGTTGGCATTTTTTGGATTACTTGGTGTGTGGTTTTTTTTTTTAATTTTCTCCCCATATACATATATTTTTCCCCCTACTTTTTTCGTCTCTTTCTGTTCTCTTTTACATTTTTTCCTTTTCTCAATATCATTTTTGCTCTCTTTTCTCTCCCCTAATTCTCTTTTCTCTGGTGGTCACCTTTATTTGGGGTTATTGGTATCATGAATCCATTTGTGTTTGGCGTACTGTGTCTTCTGTCTTGTCGTGCTGTTTGTGCCTTTAACTCAATGCAGGAGAGGACTACATAATTAGACACCCTGAGAGGAGTGAACATGGGGATTCAAAGAAACAGCCCTCATACAAAAGGAAAGGAGGAAGCACTGGAAAAGGAAGTAAATGAAATGGAGGCAAGTCATTTGTCAGAGAAAGAATTCAGAGTGATGGTAATAAGGACGCTGAAAAGGATGGAAGACAAATTCAACAATATGTGTAAGAATCATGAGGAAATGAAGAAGAACCAAGAAGAAATGAAGAATGACATCGCTGCAATAAAAAACACAATAGTAAGCATCAACATTAGACTAGAAGAAGCAGAGGACAGCATCAGTGAGCTAGAAGACAAGATTAAAAAAAACCAAAAACCCAAACAGAGCAGCAACTGGAAAAGAAACTTAAAAAACAGGAGGAGAGCCTAAGGGAACTTTGGGACAACAGGAAATGAAACAACATCCACATAATAGGGGTGTCAGAAGGAGAGGAAAATGACCAATGTTTAGAAAACCTGTTTCAAGAAATAATGATAGAAAACTTCTCTGATATCAGGGGGGAAAAACTCACACAAGTCTAAACAGCTCACAGAGTCCCAAACAAGATGAACCCAAACCCAAAAAGACCGACACCAAGACACATGATAATTAAATTGGCAAACACCAACAACAAAGTAAGAATCTTAAAGGCTGCCAGAGAGACTCAGAAAGTTACCTACAAGGGATCGCCTATCAGACTATCAACTGATTTCTCAACAGAAACATACCAGGCCAGAAGGGAATGGAATGAAATATACAAAGTCATGCAAAGCAAGGGTCTGAATCCAAGAATACTGTGCCCAGCAAAGCTATCAATCAAAGCTGAGGGTGAAATCAGGAGCTTCACAGACAAAAAAGAACTAAGGGATTTTATTACCATCAAACCAGCAATGCAAGACATGCTAGAGGGTCTGCTGTCAAAAGAAGAAATTGGAAGGAAAGAAGGAATACAGGCATCAAGTATAAAATGGCGACAAACAAGTACCTATCAATAATAACTTGAAATGTAAATGGATTAAATACCCCAATCAAAAGACTTAGGGTAGCTGAATGGATAAGAAAACATGACCCATATATCTGCTGTCTACAGAAGACCCACCTCAGAGCAAAGCACTCACACAGACTGATGGTGAAGGCTTATTAAAAGGATATTTAGGCGACTAGAAATGAAATAAAAAGCTAGGTTAGCAATACTTATATCTGACAAATTAGACCTCAAAGTGAAGGCTATAACAAGAGATAAGGAAGGCCATTTCACAATATTAAAGGGAGCAAGTCAACAGGAAGATATGACTCTGGTAAACACATATGCACTCAATACAGGAGCACCCAAATACATAAAAAAAAAAACAACTTCTGGAGGATATCAAGGGAGAGATTGACAGCAATACAGTCATAGTAGGGGACTTTAATACCCCACTAACACCACTGGATAAATCCTCTAAACAAAAAATCAGCAATGAAACATCAATCCTAAATGATTCAGTACATAAAATGGAATTAATTGAAATCTTCAGAACTTTTCACTCCAAAGCCACAGAATATACATTCTTCTCAAGTGCACATGGGTCATTTTCAAAGATCAACCACATATTGGGCACAGGCAAAGTCTCTTCAAATTGAAGAAGATAGAAATCATATCCAGCATCTTCTCAGATCACAATGGCAGAAAATTAGAAGTCAACTACAATAAAAACAATGAAAAAAATCAAACACCTGGAGGCTAAATAGCATGCTATTAAACACTGATTGGGTTACCAAAGAGATCAAAGAAGAAATAAAAAACATCATGGCAGCAAACGACAATGAAAACACAACAATCCAAAATCTATGTGACGCAGTGAAAGCAGGGAAGTTCATAGCTCTACAGGCCTACCTCAAAAAACAAGAAAAAATGGTAATAAATTATCTGACCCTACAACTCAGAGTTCAAAAGAGAGCAACAACAAAAGCCCAGCGTAAGCAGAAAGAAGGAAATAATAAAGATCAGTGTGGAAATAAACAACATTGAGACCAAAAAACAATACAAAAGATCAACAAAACCAAGAGCTGGTTCTTTGAAAGGATAAATGATTGATGGCTCACCAAGAAGCAAAGAGAGAGGACCCAAATAAACAAAATCAGAAATGAAAAAGGTGAAGTAACAACCATCCCACAGAAATACAAAGGATTATGAAAAAATACAATGAACAACTCTATTCCAACGAAATGGACAACCTAGACAAAATGGACATATTTTTAGAAAAATACAAGCTCCCAAAACTCAATCAAGAAGAAAAAAAACCTGAATAGGCCGATAACCACCAAAAAAATTGAAGCACTTATCAGAAATCTTCCAGCAAACAAAAGCCCTGGTCCAGACAGCTTTACAGGGGAGTTCTACCAAGCATTGAAAGAAAAACTAAAATCAATCCTCCTTAGACTATTCCAAAAAAGTCAAGAGGAAGGCACACTTCCAAGCTCTTTCTATGAAGCTAGAGTTACCCTAATTCCAAAACCAGATAAAAACACCACAAAAAAAGAGAACTACAGGCCAATATCCTTGATGAACATAGATGCTTAAATCCTCAAAAAAAGTCCAGCAAATCGGATCCAGCATTACATTAGAAAGATCATACACCATGACCAAGTGGGATTTATTCCAGGGATGCAAGGATGGTACAATATC
>NW_005372032.1:50304-51760 GCF_000412655.1 Myotis brandtii | reverse complement strand
ACAAGTGCTGGTGAGGATGTGGAGAAAAAGGAGCCCTCATGCACTGCTGGTGGGAATGCAGACTGGTGCAGCCACTATGGAAGATAGTATGAAGTTTCCTTAACAAGTTAAAAATGGAACTCCCGTTTGACCCAGTGATCCCACTTCTAGGACTATATTCCCAGAAACCAGAAACACCAATCAGAAAAGACATATGTACCCCTATGTTCATAGCAGCTCAATTTATAATAGCGGAAACAGCGAAACAGCCTAAGTGCCCATCAGCAGATGAGTGGATTAGAAAACTGTGGTGCAGCCCTGACTGGTTTTGCTAGAGCGTCGGAGCGTCGGCCTGTGGACTGAAGGGTCCCAGGTTCGATTCCGATCAAGGGCATGTACCTTAGTTGTGGACACATTCCCAGTAGGGAGTGTGCAGGAGGCAGCTGAATCAACGTTTCTCTCTCTCTCTCATCGATGTTTTTAATTCTCTATCCCTCTCCATTCCTCTCTGGAAAAAATCAATAAAATATATATATTTTTAAAAACCTGTGGTGCATATATACAATGGAATACTACGCTGCTATAAAAAAGAGGGGAATTTTACCACTTGCAACAGCATGGATGGAACTAGAAAGCATTATTCTAAGTGAAATAAGCCAGTGGAATAAAGATAAATATTACATGATCTCACTCACATGTGGGACATAATAATCAACATAAACTGATGAACAAAAATTGATCCAGAGACAAATGGTGGGGAGGTGGGGGGTTAGAGAGCAACCAAAGGACTTGTATGCATACATATTAGCATAACCAATGGACACAGACACTGAGGCGGTGGAGGCTTGGCCGGGCTGGGAATGGCTGGGGGTGGGGGTCAATTGGGGCAAAAGGAGACATATGTAAACTTTAGACAATAAAAAAAAGAAAAAAATTGCATTAATTGAAATAATAATAATGCCTGTACTGGAACCTTTTAATTAAGAGGTTAATCCCATATAATTAAGAGGTGATATGCAAATTGACTGTCACGCCCTCACATTACAAAGATGGCTGCTCTCATGTCGTCACAAGATGACCACCCCTATGTCATCACAAGATGGCCGCCCCCATGTCATCACAAGATGGCCACCACAAGATGGCTGGCAGGGGAGGGCAATTGTGGGCAATCAGGTCAGCAAGGGAGGGCAGTTAGGGGCGACCAGGCCATCAGGGGAACAGTTAGGTGTCAATCAGGCCGGCAGGGAAGTGGTTAGGGCAGCCGTGGGCAAACTACGGCCTGTGGGCCGGATCCAGCCCGTTTGAAATGAATAAAACTAAAAAAAAAAAAAGACCGTACCCTTTTATGTAATGATGTTTACTTTGAATTTATATTAGTTCACACAAACACTCCATCCATGCTTTTGTTCCGGCCCTCCGGTCCAGTTTAAGAACCCATTGTGGCACTCAAGTCAAAAAGTTTGCCCACCCCTGGATA
>NW_005372032.1:49088-50229 GCF_000412655.1 Myotis brandtii | reverse complement strand
AGCAAGCAGTCCCGGATTGTGAGAGGGATGTTCGACTGCCGGTTTAGGCCCAATCTCCCAATGGTCCCAGATTGGAGAGGGTGCAGGCTAGGCTGAGGGACAGCCACCCCACCAGTGCATTAATTTTGTGCACAGGGCCTCTATTATATATATAATAAACATCTTATTCTTCTTGCTTACACCACAGGCAGCATCCACACAAGCTGCTCAGCAGCTCGTTTCTCAGTGCATCGTGGGTCCTGGGGACCTTTCCCTGTCGGCATGGAGAGCACGTCTGTGTTTCCTCCCACAGAGCCTCCACTACTGCACAGGAGTCCCCATGGGTGGCATGTGAACTGTCTGTGACTTTTGTTCTAAGAAATGACTTTGTGCCCTGGCTTGTTTGGCTCAGTGGATAGAGCATTGGCCTGTGGACTGAAGGGTCCCAGGTTTGATTCTGGTCAAAGGCACAAGCCTGGGTTGTGGGTTTGGTCCCCAGTGTGGGGCGTGCAGGTGGCAGCTGATGATTCCCTCACATCATTGATGTTCCTCTCTTTCTCTCCCTCTCCCTTCCTCTCTGAAATCAATAAAAATATATTTTAAAAAGAAATAACTTTGTCTATTAGTTATTTCACACAACCCCAAGCTGATCTGTCAGATAAATTCCGAGAACTGGAATTTTGGGTCAATAAATAAGTAGTGTGGATTAAGATTGTTCTACCCCGCCCCCATATAAGTTGTGTCAATTTACACAAAAACTAGTGGCCCAGTGCATGAAATTCATGCATTTTAAAAGGGAATTAATTAGAAGAAATATTTTAATATTGCTATTTGCCCTTTCTCTATAATGGAAGTGTAAATTCACGATTGACAATGACAGATCGAAACACACGCGTGCAGTTGGCACCAGCAAGAGCTTTATAACATGTAGATAAACTTGCTTAATTAGACCTGATTTCTGATTTAGCTAAATCTTTTCCAGCCCAGTGAAGAACCCCAACTTCTCTTTTAGGTAATTGTCAGCAACACAGCAGTAAATATCAACACGAAGCAGATTATTATTGTAGATCACACAGAGAGAACAAAGGGTGAAATATTTAACTATAGCAGTGTTTGACTATATTCTGCTCAGTGAGAAAACCTGAAGTCATTTCCAAGTGCC
>NW_005372032.1:48181-48820 GCF_000412655.1 Myotis brandtii | reverse complement strand
CCCCATCAAGTCTCGCCGGGCAAGGGGCGGAGCCTGAGGTCAACCATCAAGACCCACCAAGTGGGTGGGGCACAGCCTGTGATCCCACATCAAGCCCCGCTGAGCAGGGGGCACAAGCTGAGGTCCTCTGGCCTGGCACAGGGGCGGGCGGTGTGCCTTGAGTTCCCCATCAAGCCCTGCCAGGCGGGGGGCGTGGCCTGAGGTCCCCAGTCAAGATCCGCTGGGCAGGGGTGCAACCTCAGATCCCCTGCCCCATCCCGGCGCCACACAGCCTCAGGTCTCTGCTGATCGCTCGTTATGGGAATCCCGCCTTCCCAGTCGGCGCAGCCATCTGGTGACGGCATGAGGATTAAATTGCATATTACCTCTTTATTATATAGGATATACCAAATTATAAAAACACAGGTCTAAGAGTGTCTGTCTCCCCACAGTCCTGCCATCAGTGTTTCCAACCACATGGTTTATTTGCTGCCAATCTCACAGGTGGAAACGTCTCCCTGCTCAGTGAGACAGGACATCCTTGGCCGGTATTTCCTCTTCTGGGAACCGTTCATTTCTGTACTGAGCTGTTTCATGTTTTGAGGAGCTCAGCCCTTTCTCCAGGACGTGTCTGCACATACTTTCCCCACTTTGTCATGT
>NW_005372032.1:45044-47315 GCF_000412655.1 Myotis brandtii | reverse complement strand
TTAACAGGAGCTGTGGTCTCAGGAAGAGACTGTAGTTGGCTGAGGAGGCCCTGCAAGGAGAAAGCCAGGACCTCCCACCCCCACCTTCCTTCCTTTCTGTGCAAGGCAGGGCTGTGCCCGGAGAAAGAGAAATGATGTTGGACATGAACAATTTCATGGAACAGCAGCATCAGACAAGGATGCTTTGTCACAGTGATAGAAAAAGGAAAAAACAACACCACTGAGTCATCAGATCTGAACATAGAATAAAACATGAACAGTGTCCAGATCACAGCAACGAGCAATCACCCCCTGTCCTAGGTGTGAGTGACCAGTCACCCCCACACCCTCCTGACAGCATCTGAACCAGAGCAAAGCCCTTCTTCCATAAACCCTCCCCTAGACCCCTTTCAGCCCAAAGTTATACCTAGTCTCCCTGACACCCCCTCATGGGGACACCCCATGTTTCCACACCTGTGTGTTCTCCTCACTGCACCTAGTACTAAACTCAACTTGTTCAACTGCAGGAGTGATCCTGGGGCCTTTGGTTGGAGGACATGGCAGCACAGGTGCTGTCCCTGCAGCTCAGCCTCCCTGGACCCACAACAGCGAGAACCTGGGGGGCCCAGGTCCACTGCCTGGAGCTCAGAACCACCTCAGGCTCACCTGCAACCTTCAGCTCCACCTGGGCTTTTGCAAGGAAATCATCATCTTGGAAATAACACTGGTAGGTTCCACTGTCAGATGCTCTGACCTTGTGAATCCGCAGGACAGCCTTCCCCTCAGTGATGTCCTCTCTTAAAACTGACGTTCTCCCTCGATACTCTGCTATCTCTGTTTCTTCGATGCCATGTGCATATGCACGCACCACCTGCCTGAGGCCTGGCCGCAGCCACATCAGCTCCATGGTCTCAGCACTCATCTTTGGGAACAGGTGACAGGGCAGCTCAGCAACTTCACCCACCACGGCCAGGATGGGCTCAGGGGGTCCAATCACAGCAAACTCAGCTGGTGAGCAGAAAGGGGTGCTCCATCAGAGGAAGCTGGAGGCCAGAGGGTATGGGGGTATCCCAGGTAGGGAGGGTGAGGTAAGAAACACTTAGGCACTCAGTCCTGAGAGAAGTACTGTCTGGATGGGCCTCCCAAGGTTCTGACTGGGCATTATAGGTAACTGCTCCAGGCACATCAATGCAGATGGTCCCTACCTGATGAGGGTGTGAGCAGCTGGACCAAGGTGAGGTAGACAGGGAGGAGCAGCAGATGGAAGGCCAGGGGCCTCACCATTTCGGGCTGTTGTGCAGACAGAGAGACACCAGAAGGAGCTGGTAGAAATGACGACCTGGAGGAAGATGGAGAATCCACATGAGACCTCTGCCTCCCCAGGGCCGAGTCCCGGTGCAGCCACCATCACTGGTGACCCCAGAGCCTCCTCTGAAATGCCTGCTTGGGAGTCTCTTCACCTTTGACTCCAACATGGAAAACCACCCTAAAGTCTGTAACCTTAAGTGTCCGTCCCTTGGCCCTGGCCACCTGGGAGTCCTGGGCTCTGTGTCCAATGGGCTCACAAGCTTCCACTTGCCCACACTTCCTGGACAGCCTGTCCGCGCCTCCAGCATCTCACTCTGATTAACGCAGGACCCCCCGCTCTGAGTCCCGGTTCCACTGGGGCCCCTCAGTCTCTGCTTCACACCACAGCCCGAATGCTCCTGCCTCCCTCACTTTACATCTCTCCTCAGCCTCCAGGGGCTCCCACTGCACTCAGAGCAGGGGCTGGAGTCCTCTGCTCCCTGCACTTTCTATGTTATCTGAATGTTTGAACTTTTAAAATCTCAGAGAGAGGAATGTATTTCCACTGATTTTCAGGGATGGTTATTGCATTTTATTCCTTGTTTTAAACAGCTTTAAAATGAAAAGACTCATAATAATAAAAGTATATAATTTACAGTGGTAATCCTATACTTTGCTTTATATGAATGTAAATACTTCTGGACCTATTTCATAGATCATATATATATGCAATATACATATGTGTATATATATATATAATCTCAGTGCACTACCTGAGTTCTATATTTTACGGGGTGTCCCAAAGAAATACGTATACACTTTAACAGTTGCTAGCTCAGTTTTGAAAATTACATGTATTTTGCCCTAAGCAGTTTGGCTCAGTGGAGGGAGCACAGACCCGTGGACTGAAGGGTCCCAGGTTAGATTCCAGCCAAGGGCACATACCCCAAAGGCACACACCGTGATTGCAGGCTCCTCCCTACCCCTCCGCCCGCGCCCCACCCA
>NW_005372032.1:43672-44635 GCF_000412655.1 Myotis brandtii | reverse complement strand
GGCTGCTCCCTCCACGTGCTCCCTGCCGCCTCTGCCGCCCGACTGCCCGCCCCCGACGCGTGTTCCGGTCACGTGTTCCGGGTCGCGGCCAACTTGGGGAAGTCGACGCCCAGCTGCGAGCTCAGCCTCTGGCGGTAGACGCCCTGCAGTCGCCAGGACAAAGGTCATGGAGGTCAAGACGCTGCCTCTGGTTGCAGCACGTGCTGTGGGAGCAAAGGGACAGAAACGGTTGTGTCCAGCAGCCATGTAACTCCACACGTGGTGTGCGAATTAGTCATCGTTAGAGCCGAGCTTAGCACTGGGGTGCCCCATTGTAAGCAGACCCCCAAATAGACTGTTCACTTTGCTTCAGGAAGAATGCACAAAGATGCTTGAAATAAGCAAAATATTTTGCACCTCATAGTACAAAACGTTTAAACATCATAAAAAATAATCTCTATGAGTAAAGGGAGTTGATATTAGCAAAATCTAATACACCCAATTCAAAATGTCATTCAGAACTGCATCTACCATGTAAAATCAAAGTATGGGATCTAGGGCTTGGAAAAAGCAACTTGACTCCGCTCTCCCTGCTCACCCCTCAGCCTGATGCTCTGCACAAAGGTCTCAGTAAAGAGATGGAGCGGAAGGGAAAGTTATGCCTCGTGGCACTGAAATTTATCTGTTTCTGCAACAAATATTTATAAAAGTAGTATTAACTTTCTGCCTATAGGATAGAAACACAATACGGCTCTGTCCCCATCTTCAAAGGGCTTAAAGTCTCTCTGAGTTCCCAGTAAGGTAAACCTGTAAACAGCCAAAGAAGGAGCAGGTTCCAATACAATTCTTATTATAAAAACTAGAGGCCGGGTGCACAAAAATTTGTGCACTGGGGGGGGGGGGGGAAGGGGGGGGCCCCCCAGCCCGGCCTGCATCCTTTCCAATCCAGGACCCCTTGGGGGATGTCCGACTGCCTCTTGCAAT
>NW_005372032.1:41558-42600 GCF_000412655.1 Myotis brandtii | reverse complement strand
GTTTTGTTTAGTTTGCAACATTGCAACATAGTTTCTTAGAGTTGTAGCTCAGAGGCCGGCAAGTCAGGCGGGGAACGTTGCAGTCTGCAGGCAAGCAAGCGGAGTCTGCAGTCACTGGAGCAAGCAAGCCTCATGTTCGCTTCCAGCTGCCTGGCTGCCGGCCGCCATCTTGGCTGACAGTTAATTTGCATAAGGATATGCTGATTAGCCAATGGGAAGGGTAGCGGTCGTACGCTAATTACCATGTTTCTCTTTTATTAGTGTAGATTACTGAGTAAAAAGTTGTCCTCATTCTCCCTCTAGAACAAGAATTTAAAAGGAGCAAATAAATATAATGAATGAATCCAAACTCCTTTGAGGACCCCAACCCTCAGGGACTAACACCAGTTTTGTGAGGCCTAAAGTTTACTGAACCTGAAGGACTAATGTTAGAAGGGAGGGGGGACTTTTTAAATAAGGTTCAAAAATGGCCTTATTTAGATTTAAGAGTGTCATGCTCTACCGACTGAGCTAGCCGGGCGCCCATTAGAATAAGAAAATAAATTACAAATAACTGTAGGCTTGGGGAATCTGTCCCTTTCTCTTTTAAATAATTTCAGGCAGCTTATCCAAAATGCTGCTGGTTGCAACTTGCTTGCTGTCTCCCCCAGAACAAATCCAGCCCTCACAGGGGCTCTGAAGCTTCCTTAGCTGTACCATAAAAATAAGAAAATAAAATAAAATAAACATTTCAACAACACTCCTTTCTTGACAAAATCCTTTCTTTTTAAATTTTTAAATTTTATCAAAGTAGTAAATACATAGTTTATAATGTATCTTTTTTTCCCCTAATAGGTGTGTAGTGTAGTGGTATATCATTGTTGTTTTTATTCTATTGTTGACACTATTGTAGATGTGTCCTATTCCCCCTCCCCCTTTACCCACCTCCACCCAGCCCCCCCACCTCTGGCCATCACCACACTTTTGTCTATGTCCATCCCCCTCCCCTCTGACCTCTGTCAGTCCCTCCCATCCTATATAATAAAAGGCTAATATGCAAATC
>NW_005372032.1:39455-39941 GCF_000412655.1 Myotis brandtii | reverse complement strand
TCCCTGCAGGGAACAGGCCTAAGCCGGCAGTTGGACATCCCCCAAGGACTCCCAGACTGTGAGAGGGCACAGACCAGGCTGAGGGACCCCCCGCAAGTGCACAAATTTCATGTCCCAGGCCTCTAGTAAATCAATGAAAAATAATATCCTCTGGTGAGGATTAAAAAAAAAGAAAATTAAATATACTTTAATAAACACTGCCTTGATAATTATTCAAAGGGTATGTATACATCTGGGGGATATATATCAGATGCCTTAAGAATGTGTTATTCTTTGACCCAAAAATTCCACTTACAAAAATTACTCTTAACTGAAAAGAAAATCAAGCATTAACAAAATGATTTATGTTTAATTGTGCTCATCTTAGATTCATGAACAGGAGAGAAACCAAGATAGCGGCATAGGTAAACACTGGAGATTGCTGCCTCGCACAACCACTTCAAAAATACAACTAAAAGACATAACGGACATCATCCAGAACCACAG
>NW_005372032.1:34233-38506 GCF_000412655.1 Myotis brandtii | reverse complement strand
TATATTTTTTAAAAAATCCTCCCAGTTTTACCTACAACAATCAAGGCTTAACTACAACAAGACTGTGCACAAAGCCCACAAGGGGGTGCACCAAGAGTATCTACCTAATTGTGCTTATCTTAGTAAAATCTGCAATAGCAAAATGTAGGCAATTTAAATACCCAGACTGGATCAAAGTTTGTTATGATTATAAACAAATCTCTTTATTAAACAATGATTCCTAAACCTACAGCTAAGATATACTCAATGGTGAAAAGCTGAAAACTCTTTCCTGTAAGGTCAGGAATAAGACAAGGACGCCCACTCTCACCACTTGTGCTCCCACCGTATTGGAAGTCCTGGCCACAGCAGACAGACAAGACAAAGAATTAAAAGCATACAAATCAGAAAGAAAGAAGTAAAACTCTCACTATTTGCAGAGGACATGATGCAATATATATAAAAACCTGAGGATTCCACCAAAAAAACCCCCCACAAAACGATTATAACCAATCAATAAATTCAGTAATGTTGCAGGATAGAAAATCAGAACCTGATGCATTTCTATACAGCAATAATGAATCATCAGAAGGAGAAAATTTAAAAACCTCATTTACAAGTTTACACACAAAGCATAAAATTCCTAGGAATAAATTTAACCAAAGAGGTGAAAGACCTAGAGTCTGAAAACTGTAAGACACTGAAGACAGAAATTGAAGAGGATACAAATAAATGGAAGGATAGGATATACATGCTCATGGGTTGGAAGGATTAATATTGTTAAAATGTCCTTACTGCCTACAGCAATATCCACATTCAATGCAATCCTTTTTAAAACACCAATGGCCTCCTTCTCAGAAGTAGAACAACAAACTCTAAAATTTATATGGAACCAGAAAGACCGCGAATAAGCAAAGAAATCTTGAGAAAGAACAAAGCTGGGGGTATCACCGTCCCTGATATAAACTATACTACAAGGCTACATGAATAAAAACAGCATGAGACTGACATGGAAACAGACACATAGTTCAATGGGACAAAACAGAAAGTCTAGAAATGAACTCTCATTCATATGGTCAATTAATCTGTGACAAAAGAGGCAAGAATATATGACGTGGTAAAGACAGTCTCTTCAAAATGGTGTTGGGAACACTGGAGAGATATACACAAAAGAATGTTACTGGATCACTTTCTTACACCTTATACAAGAATGAACACAAAATGGATTAAAGACTGAAATGTAAGACCGGAAACTATAAAACTAGAAGAAAACATGGGCAGTGAATTCTCTGACATTGCCCTTAGTAATGTCCTTTTAGCTATGTTTCCATGGGCAAGGGCAACAAAAGAAAAATAAACATGAGATCACATCAAACTAAGAAGATTTTGCACAGCAAAGGAAACCATCAATAAAACAAAAAGACAACCTACTGAATGGAAGAAGATATTTGCCGATTGTTGTAATGTATCCCGCGATTCACACAAGGATGCTTCAAGAAGTCGAATTAAGGAGTCACTTTTATTTCAAATCCGGGACTATGAGGGGGCATTTTGCTCTCTCAAATCTCGTAGTAATTAAGTAGCCGCAACACCAGATTTATACGTGTATAGGCAAAAATCACAAAGGTATTGATTACATCTCAGGGTTTGGAATGAGGAACCTGTTTGCAAAAAAGCAGTTTGTTACAGAGCGGAATTGAAGCAAGTTAGTTAAATTATAGTTTTGGGTCTCCGGATCACTGAATCAACGGAAACACATTGCCTGGAGCCACTGAGGCAATTTAGAATAATTGTGCTGTCCTGGTCTTGGGACCACTGAGTCAACCGGAACGCATTATCTGTAGCCACTGAGGCAATTTAGGGTAATTGTGCTGTCCTGGTTTCCAAGTACAGAAGAATGTGCTTTCTAAAACCAGTAAGATGACAATCAATGCGATATTCAAACCACCAATGATGGAGGATTCATTGATTGGGATAGCAAACATAAGTTCAGAAAATCAAAGTAACTTTTCTATTGTTAAACAAAGCAAATAAGTACAGAAGCCAAACAGCAGGGTTAGAGTTAAACTATAGTTTCTACCTGAGATGACTGCTACCACACTTCACAATGATACATCCCATACAGGATTAATATCCAAAATGAATAAAGAACTCTTACAACTTAACACCAACAAACCAAATAATCTGATTTTTTTAATGGGCAAAGAGTGTGAATAGACATTTCTCCAAAGAGGAGGTACAGATGGCCAACAGACTTATGGATTGCAAACCCCTCTACTGTCAGACAACGTGCTGTTTATCCATTCTCTAACTCTTGTACATGTCTGCTGTTCCAGATTTTTCTATATTACAAATAATTCTGTAATGAACATCATTACCTCTGCATCTTTAAGACACACACCTTGTAACCTACCCCACCGTTCTTTTAACATTATTTCTGTAAACGATGACCTCTCACTAGTATGTGGCTGCACATAAACCAGGTGGGGTGTGCCCTTTGTAGTCACCTACAGTGACCTTCTCCCTGGGGCCCTGGGAAGGGAACCTCAGGCTGCCCATGACCCTGCCCAACAGGAACAACTGGCTGCAAAGGAATAGACTGGAGGTAGAAGTAGGGTCAGAGGTCAAACACCTCCCAGCAGCACTACTTTCTGCATGAATTATGTGTCACTTCCCTGGGCCCTGCCTCCCTTTCCATACTTTCAATGAGGCCACCTCACAGGGGTGTTGTGAGGATTGGGGAGTGAGATTCACCTGAAGCACTTAGCCCAGCACTCACCACCTTCTAAGTTATCTGTGACTGTGAGATATGGATGCAGAAAGGGAGCTGAGTCACCTTTGGAAAGTTAAATAACTTCCTGCACCCTGGTCTCCTCATCTGTAATGTGGAAAAGTTGAAAGGTAATTAGGAAAGTGCTTCACTCAGTGTGTTTTTGTAAGTATTTCATTGCTGTAACATTTTCTTATTAAGGAGGCCTTCTGCTCAGGGCTGGGATGAGAGAAGCAAAGACCTTACTTCTTCCTGAGGGTCGTCATTGCCATCAGCTGAACCTGAGGCCACTGGGGTCTCCAGGGAAGGGCCAGGAAGAGGGTCAGACACAAGAAAACTCCCCACTCATTCTTGTGCTGGGCAAATGGACAAGGCAGTGGGCTCCTCTAAGAAAACCCTGAAAAGAGGCCTCAGAGGCCCAGAGAAGGAAGCCTGTGAGAAGGTGAAGATGAGAAATCCATCGATGGCATCATAGAACGAGACCTCCCCCATCTCATAGTCCAGGAAAACCCCCACTCTTTTAGGAGGGTTGGCAATTGTGAGTTTGCTCCAGGGATCGGTTTGAGCATGGAAGTCATGCCCATCGAACAGTGCTATTGTCCAGAAGCCATTCTGGGGTGTTATTTTAACATAATGTTTTCTCTCCACATTCTCTCTACACACCCCCAATTGCCACTGTTTCCTGTCCCCCACCTCCACCTCCCAGAAGTGTCTGCCTGATGTAAAACTCTCACGGCCCAGCACACAGTGATAATCCTGAAATCTCCTGGGGTTGTCAGGCAGGCTATGCATTTCTTTTATCCTCCTCAGGCTCCTCCGGTCCTCAGAAATAAGGAGGTTGGGGTGCGCGGTGTCCGGATCCAGAATCACGTCCGCTGCAGAGAGTTCCAATGGTGTGCAATCAGCAATGGTTTCAGGATCTGAGAGCCTCAGGCTCCAAGGATTGGGTCTGGCTGATGAGACAGGAGCCCAGAGCCTGGGGTCCCAGCTGGCCTGAGTGTGACCCTCAGCACAGCCAAGAGAAACCACAGGGCCTGGTGTTCAGTGAGGAAGGGAGGGTGAGGAGGCCTGGGGTCTGCCAAACCTGCCATCTCAAGTGCCTTCTATCTTTCTCCTGTTTCCTCCCCAGAATGACTGTGCCCACCTGTGCTGCATAGTCACATGGATTCCAATTCCTACTCAAATGGATTCCAAGGGCCCCAACCCTTACACTACCCTGCTGAGCTGGATGACTTTCTTTCCTGCATGGTGTTGTCTTTTTTTACACACACACACACACACACACACACACACACACACTATTTAAAGTCGCAAGTCTCAATGTGATATCTGTAAAATGGGAATAAAAATACTCATTTCTACAGTAGAATAAAACAGAAAGTGAGCTGTATTTAGCCCAAGGCCAGGCATGGAAGAAGCATCTGGTATGATCACAGGGACCAGGTCTCTGCTGTGCTGGAGCCATGCTGGGCTCTATGTGATCCTCACTCCCCACCTGCCCCTCCCTCTTTGTCCTGGAATCCT
>NW_005372032.1:28244-34193 GCF_000412655.1 Myotis brandtii | reverse complement strand
TGGCTTTGGCCAAGGGCAGTGCTGGCTGAAGACTGGAGGGAAGGAAAGAGAGGCACAGCCCCGACTTCCCCACTTCCTGTGATGGAGAAGCTCTAACAGAGCACGCCTCCTCTCAGGCAGCCTCTCCCTGAGCCACAGCCTCCTCAGGGCTCCAGTGATTTCTCCCCATCCCTCTGCCTTGGGCCTGGGGGTGGTGACAGCTCCCACTGCTGTGAGCCTGGGGCACTGCTCTTCCTTGTGGTTTCCCTTAATGCCACCCCTGCCTCTGGAGGTAGGTCCTTCCCTAAACCCTCTGTAATCACTGGGAAGATGTGGTTGAATCAACCCAACTCCATCTCTGTGTCTCGGATTTCCTTCATCTCTTCATGCTGTGACCTTTGCCCAACCGCCCTGTCCTTAGCAGGCACACCAAAGCCTTCAGGATGATGATGATGTGTGGTCCTTAAAATATTGCCATAAACACTTTTGTGGGTAACACGAGAATGACATGACAACGCAGGTCAACAGCAAATGTGATGGTATCGATTAT
Source organism: Myotis brandtii (assembly GCF_000412655.1). Taxonomy (NCBI): domain Eukaryota; kingdom Metazoa; phylum Chordata; class Mammalia; order Chiroptera; family Vespertilionidae; genus Myotis; species Myotis brandtii. The sequence continues at coordinate 33,664 of NW_005372032.1, read as the reverse complement.
AAAGAACTATCTATCACAACATCACCAGGAGGTATGGCTGGTGCTGCCGCACTCTTTGACCCTTTGTCCTGTCAACCATTAGTACCAGTGTTGTGTGTTAAAAAAGTACTGTAACAGGTCTGTTAGCAGTGAATAGTCTGTGCAGACTGACACATAGTGTGTCCGCTTCCACCCCACATCCCTGTGAGTAAATGACTCTATAATGCAGTCTCTTATAATATACGAGTTGTCTAAGAACCTTCTCTTGACTGTGGTCATCACCGTCAGACACACACCCATCATGAAAAGGCCATGGCTTCCCTCTTGGAGTTTTGACCAACACACACTCATCACCTCATCTAGTCTCACCTCCACCCTCACATAGTAGGAATGACCACCATCATCTCAAAGGGACTCAGAGACATGGCACACCTTGAGGAGGCTCAGGGCAGGAGGGGCAGCAGCTGGGCCAGGTCACCTCCTCCCTCTCCCTCCAGCCCCTGCCCCCAGCTCCACCCCTCATGCCTCCTCCTTCCCCCACAGACCTGGGGAAACCAGGGTAGCAGCTGTCCCTGGCTCTCTTGGCAGCAGATGGGTACACTGTGGGGACCTCATGCCACCCACCCAGATGTCCCCCAGTCAAGAGATGGAGAAGGAAAAGGGAGCCAGGCCCCTGTGTCATTGTGTCAGTAAACAGTCATTCACTCACCAGCTTGGTAAAGGGCCATCTTCCATGCTGAAAGGAAGGAGACACAGGCAAGGAAATGTCATCATTTCTGTTCTTCCCCCACCATCGAGTAAATGACTCTATAATGCAGTCTCTTATAATATAACGAGTTGTCTACATCATTTTTACGTCTTAAGAACCTTATACTGACTGTGGTTATTACCATCAGACACACACCCATTGTGAACAGGCCATGACTTCACTCTGGGAGTTTTGACCAACACACACTCATCACCTCATCTAGTCTCACCTCCACCCTCACATAGTAGGAATGGCCACCATCATCTCAAAGGGACTCAGAGATATGGCACACCTTGAGGAGGCTCAGGGCAGGAGGGGCAGCAGCTGGGCCAGGTCACCTCCTCCCTCTCCCTCCAGCCTCTGCCCCCAGCTCCACCCCTCATGCCTCCTCCTTCCCACACAGACCTGGGGAAGCCCGGGGCAGCAGCAGTCCCTGGCTCTCTTGGCAGCAGATGCGCACACTGTGGGGACCACATGTTACCCACCCAGATGTCCCCCAGTCAAGAGCTGGAGAAGAAAGAGGGAGCCAGGCCCCTGAGTTGTTGTCCCAGGGAACACAGTGACTCACTCACCAGGTTGGTAAAGGGCCATCTTCCACTCTGAAAGGAAGGAGACACAGGCAAGGAAAGGTCATCATTTCTGTTCTCCCCCCACCATCCTCCTCACTGAGCCTCTTCCCTCTCCTTCCCACCAATATCTAGTTTCCTTCCTCCACAGCTCTGAGGAGGAGGCATAAAAGCTCTCAGAATGTTAGGCTTCCCTCCATGACGGTGGGGCTGTGGGTGACGGGGCCAGGCTGTGCCCAGGTGTGGGCGTGTGTGTGAGCAGGTGAGGGGACGCTGGAGCTGGAAGGTCCTCTCTGGGTGTCCAGGGAGGCAGGGTGGTCCTCCACAGAACATGAGCTCTGAGCAGGGTCTGATGCTTCCTCACCAGCACAGAAAGGGTTTAAGGGTTTTGTACACAAGTGCAGGAACCAGAGAGCATGAGTCACTCACCAGCATAGGCCTGAGACCTGTCACCTGCAAAGGAAGGAGGCAGGGTCACCTCAACCGTCATTTCTGAGTCCTTTCTTTTCTCTTCCTTTTGACCCCCCACCTCCCTGTCCCTCTGCCTGTTCAGTTCCCTGCTCCCTCCTCCTCTTTAAAGTCACCTGCACCTAGTGACCTGCAGGCACCGATGGGGCTTTCCCAGCTGCACCTGCAGTTCTGTCCTGTACGTGTCTGTACAGCAGTCACCTTTAACCATCGTTTCACTTTCTGAAGTTTCAGTTACCCTCAGTCACCCACAGTTGGGAAAAATTACATGGAAAATTCCAGAAATAAGCAATTCATAAGCTTTAAATGCACATCATTCCAAGTAGCGTGATGAAATCTGTGCCATCCATCTCTCACATGCCAGCCTGAGAACCATCCCTGTGCCCAGCATGTCCCTGTGTTCCTCTCATGAGCCACTTAGTCACTGAGGAGCCGGCTCTGTGGTCAGATCTGCCTCAGCATCACAGGGCTTGTGTGAAAGTCCCCCTGATGTTACTTAGTAATGACCCATCATTGCAGTGCTGCTGGCCATTGGGGTGTGGCAATGAGAAGCCTTCCTTTAAGTGAGAAGGAGAAACCTCCTATACACAGGGTGTGGTTCTATCCATGGGCCAGGCACCCACTGGGTCTTGGATCTCATGCACCTGGAATACGAAGTGACTGTCTTACTCCTGTACCTGGCTAGGCTTGCCATGTGCATACATGTATGCATATGTGTGCTGAAATACATCCATCTCAATCTGCATGATTCCTGCCAATTTCCAAAAAGAATTGGGTGACTTAATGAGAAAATTTCAGACACTACTTTTCAGCAGTTATGATAAATCTGACACCAGCCCTTCTTCCTTAGAAGAGAATGTTCTCTCTCCTTCTGGTTTCCTCTCAGCAGCCTATAGATTTTGTGGAGCAGCCAGGGAGGGAGGACCTCATCTCCTTAGTCCATCTCCCCTCTCCTTTCTGAATCCATTTCCCCCTCTCCCTGGAGATCCGGGTGCGAGCTCCCCGTGGAGAGAGCCTGACCCCTTTCTCCAGGGAGGACACCCTGTCCAACCTCCCCCATCAGTGTCCTCATTCCTTCCCCTGGGTGGTCAGGGGTGAGGAAACGGCTGGACAGGTCCCAGCAGAGAGTCTCAGATGTCAGTCCAGGTACTCACAGGGCTGGTACTGCTTCTTCCTCCACCCTGCAGGGGAAACAGGATGGGAGGGGTCGGTAAGGCAGGTAACCAGGGACCCCAGAAACCCTCCTGGAGGGGGATTGGGACTTACTGAACTCCTCCTTCAGCTTCTCTGGAAATAAGCAGAAAGAGAAAGTTCTGTCAAGGGGATGGAATTGGGGCCCCCAAGTGGTGGGTGGGTGGCCTGGGGCAGGGAGGTCCCCCCTGCCTGCAGCCAGGCCTCACCTAGGGCGCTTTGCTTCCATTGCTTCTCCTGGCTCAAGGCCCAGATTCTCTTCTGTTGTAGCCACCATGAGATCACCACACCAGCCAGGATCCCCAGCAGAGCCAGAAGGGTCACCCCCATGGCCACCTGCCAGGGCTTCGAGCTAGAGAAGAAAGGGCCTGCAAGGGAAAGCCTCAGCTGTTCGCCCGAATGAGTGCAGGGTCTCTGGGAGGGGAAGTGACATTTCTCTTCCCAAAGTGCCCAGAACTCTTCCTGTCACACAGATGAGTGTCCTAATGTCTGGCTCTCACATGGGAATATTTGGAGTATAATGTACATACAGTCATTGGAGTCCCCTCTCCACCCCCGCCCCCATTCATCAGCATCTCATTTATCAGCCCAGAAATCAGGATTTTAAATAGATTTCCAGGTGATTCTAATGTGCAGCCAAGGTTGAGAACCACTGACCTAGAGAGAGAAATAAGCTCTGCCTCTTTAGATTCAACTGGGTGTTTGTTGTTTGGGTGTTTGTTGTTTGCATTTTTTGGATTAGTTGTCGTTTTTTGGACTTTTCTCCCCTTATACATGTATTTTTTCCTCTTCTTTTTCTTCTCTTTCTTTTCACTCTTCAATTTTGTCCTTTTCTCGATACATTTATGTACTCTTTTCTCTCTCCTAATTCTCTTTTCTTTGGTGGTCATCTTTATTTGGGGTTATTGGTATCATGAATCCATTTGTGTTTGGTGCCCTGTGTGTTGTGTCTTGTCGTGTTGTATTTTGTGCTTTTAAGTCGATGCAGGAGAGACAGAACTACATAACCAGATACCCTGAGAGGAGCAAACATGGGGAGACAAAGAAAAAAATATATATCCCAAGAAACAAGAAACACCAATCAGAAAGGATATATGCACCCCTATGTTCCTAGCAGCACAATTTACCATAGCTAAGAAATAACTTTGTGCCCTGGCTGGTTTGGCTCAGTGGATAGAGCATTGGCCTGTAGACAGAAGGGTCCCAGGTTTGATTCCAGTCAAAGGTGTGGGGAGCCTCTATAGGGTTAAACCTCAGACTGACCTGTTGGCAAAGTCACAAACAAGTCCCAGCTTAGAGGGCACAATCCTCTTAGCATAATTAGGCTTGACCTTATGATGCTCCCTAGATCTTACCTGGGAAGCTAATGGGCTGAGGGAAGTGCAACAGGAACAAAAACAAGTGAAACTCACAAGAACAGTGTAACTTTGGTAACTACTACCTTGTTTACCTCTGACTATAAAAATAAAGGATCAGATTGCCTCGGGATCTTTCTCTGTGGCCTCAGCCAGGCACAGGAAGATCCACGGAGACTAAAGAGAGCTAGAGAGTTCTGAACGCTGTCTCCATGTAAAACATTCTTCGCCGACTCCGTCCACACCTTTAGGAACCCCTGGACCACTGGGGCTGGACCCCAGCACAAAGGCACAAGCCTGGGTTGTGGGTTTGGTCCCCAGGTTGGGGCCTGCAGGTGGCAGCCGATGATTCCCTCACATCATTGATGTTCCTCTCTTTCTCTCCCTCTCCCTTCCTCTCTGAAATCAATAAAAATATATTTTTAAAAAAGAAATAACTTTCTCCATCAGTTATTTCACACAACCCCAAGCTGATCTGGCAGATAAATTCCTAGAACTGGGATTTTGGGTCAGTAAATTCATTTGGATTAAGATTGTTCTAGTGCTTCCCAATATAAGCTGTGTCAATTTATGCAAAAAATATACCAACGGATAGCAACACACCTCTAAGAGTGTCTGTCTCCCCACAGTCCTGCCATCAGTGTCTCCAACTACATGGTTTGTTTGCTGCCAATCTCACAGGTGGGAACGTCTCCCTGCTCAGTGAGACTGGACATCCTTCCCCGAGGTATTTCCTTCTGGGAACCATTCATTTCTGTACGGAGCTGTTTCATGTTTTGAGGAGCTCAGCCCTTTCTCCAGGACGTGTCTGCACATACTTTCCCCACTTTGTCATGTGTTTGCTGATATTTACCATTTGCCCATCCCCATCGCCTGTCCCAGGTGGTGGCAGCAGGGATGCTCAGAAAATGTCTGTGACATCAATAGCTTCAAGGGGCAACGGGAACCCAGGTCCCTGCTCTGAGCCTTATGATCACTGCACAGACCCAGGTCAGCAGCAGACACTCAGGCCTCCTTCCCCCTGTGGCCACAGCTGAGCTCAGTGTGGGGCCAGGCACTCACCTGCAATGGAGACCCTGGCTGTCTTCTCCTGGCTGAGCAGGGGGTTTCTGA